>NC_142500.1:1170547-1533271 GCF_965113065.1 Corylus avellana | reverse complement strand
CTGAAAATAGCACTTCATAAGGCACTAGCAATCACACAGTGGAGAAAAAAGATTATCTACAGACTCCTTACACCTTTTACACATACAACACCAATCAATTACCATGACATGCTGCTTCTTTAGGTTATCAATTGTGAGGATCTTCCTTATGGCGGCCGACCAAGCAAAGAAGAGCTCTCATGATGACCTTATTCCGTCAAATGCTCTTCCAAAGAAAGGGAATACTATCATGAGGGACAAGAATGTTATATAACGATCTAATGTCGAACATCCATCTCTTCGAACGGGCCCAGCAAAGCTTGTTTACCTCCCCATCTCACTCTAAAGGAGTACAACAAATTGAAGAATTAAGCAAAGACATTCACCCCCAATTGTGAGCCACTCTAATAAAGCTTATATTCTATTGATGGGAGCCACTAGATAACTCAATAATCCGCTATGGAAGCATCTTTAATGCGAGCTATGCTATACAAATCCGGTAAAGCTTTCTTGAGGGCCATCTCTCCACACCATTTATCAGGACCGGAGGCATTGGTACCTTTCAAATTGCTCCCATCAAGCCAATGGAAAGACCGTCTCTACAAAGACAAGTCATCCCATAGGCAACTTGCACCAAGGCGGGCAATATCATATTACCTTTGAAAAATTGTACCAATCAAATTCTGGACAGGACATACCTGCACATAATGGTACCACATCACTTGCAAGATTCACATGCAGCTTTCAAGCTTCAAATGGCAAAGAAGCCAGACAGTTTTCAGTTCAGTCGGCACAACAATGGTTTCTTCTTGAAATAAACAGCAGTTTGTAATAAGTTGTCAGAGTGTGCTGTCTTCCCTCTCCGTTCATCTTACCCATCCATTACACGTCAACTGTTGGAGGCTGTATAATAAGAGTGAGCTTCTGTTTAGTCCAGCAAATAATACAACTCAATCTTCAATGCACATGGTTCATAGAACATTAAGTAGACAAAGATTTGGTAACGCATATCTTTACTTCTAAGAAAATGCAAATATATTAGACCTGTGCCCCTGTTCCCAAAAAAATGTATGTATCATGCATGGATATGTATGCTTAACAACCACTTATTAAAAAAAAATGTATGCTTAACAACCAGATTAAATTACCTTAACATGAAAAATACAGTGCTAACCTTGATTCTGAGAACAAAATTTGCATCAAAAGAATCCAAAACAGCAGCATCAGCCTGCACGATATCATATAGAATAACTGCAACAAACGGAAAGAACGTATCAAACCCAAAAAGAAAAAAGAACGGACAAGAATTTTAGATTGTAAAGGCATTCCGACTTCTATAAAACTGGAGGCATTTGTATCTTTCAATTTGCTCCCATCAATCAAATGGAATGGCTGTCCCTACAAGGACAGGTCATTCTCATAAGGAACTTGCACAGAGGGAGCAACTATAGTGGCATTGCAATATTCTACTTCAATTAGCCTAGGAGCTCCAAAAACCTGGATGGAGTATGTGGACATTATTGACTATCAAACACTAAATGTTTACATGGATACTAATAAGAACCCTTGTGTAGTGTATGCATGTGGACCTATTTCTCTCTTTTTTTCCTTTTGTGTGTGTGTGTGTGTGTTGGGGGGTGGGGGGGAGGGGCTGCTTACAAACATTTAATGACATGGGATATTAATTCATGAAGGAAAATACCTGGATTCTCAGTTTTTAAGTGTTTTTTTTGCCCTGGGTACTAGCACTTAGGGCATTGTTACTCCAAAACCAAGGATTAGAGTTTAATTTCAGCACGGGTCAACTTGCTAAACACCTCTGGAGCCAAACAAATCACCAATAATCCTGACAGGAGCAGGTGCCACACTTAAAGTGGTGGAACTGATTAATGTCACGAACAACTATTTCCCGATTGGTGATGTCTGAGATGAGCTTCATAACATCATGGCAGTCTTCACAGATGCGTAGGTTCTTGAAAATTCTAATCGTTTTTACAGGGTTGGGACTTATAAGGGCAAAAGCAAGAGCCAACCTTTCACTATGATGATTAAGATGTTCCTTTTTCTCTCTGTCAGTGACATTATGAAGCACACGTTCTGTTTTTGGGACATAACCTACTGATAATAGTTTTTGGCCAAGCTCCTCTAATTTTAAATGAATATCCCTGATTTTTGGATGCGAAACATCTTGAGACACAAAGATGTGGATTTGACCATTGATCTCTACCCAGCTACATCCAGGTTCCTTCTTAACACCCCGACTGGACATCAATGACCTGACCTTTTTGACATCATCCCACCTATCTTTGGCTGCAAAAATATTGGACAGCAATATATAAGTGGAGTCAATCTCAGGTTTAAGCTCAAAAAGTTTATCTGCGGCTCTTTCACCAAACTCCACATTTCCATGCATTTTGCAAGCCCCGAGAACAGTCTCCCAAATCAATGCGTGTGGTGTTAGCTTCATCTTCTTGATGAAGAGTTCGATTTCATCAAATTTTCCAGCTCGACCAAGAATATCAACCATGCAAGCATAATGCTCAACTGTAGGAGTAATCCCAAATACTTCGCTCAGTGAGTTGAACTGTTTTTTCCCTTCTTCAACTAAACCCATGTGGCTACATGCAGAAAGAACACCTAAGAAGGTAACCGAATCTGGCATGGTGCCTTCATCTAACATTTTCCAAAAGGTTTCAAGAGCTTTCTGTCCTTGTCCATGTTGTGAGTATACACATATCATTGTGTTCCATGCAACAGTATCCCGAAAAACAAAGCCCTGAAAAATAGCCTCAGCATCTTCTAAGCACCCACATTTTGCATACATATCAACAAGTGCACTAGAAACAAAAATGTCACCAAACTGCCCACCCTTAATTGCCAAAGAATGAAGTTGCTGCCCAGTTTCCATGGCAGCTATTCGGGAGCAACCACCTAAACAGCTGGCAAGAGTAAACTCATTGGGCTTTACACCTTCCTGTTGCATCAAACTAAAGCGCTTAACAGCCTTCTCTGCTTCATCAGTTTGTGCATAACCAGTGATGATGACAGTCCAAGTAAAGAGGTCTCGATTAATCAACCTATTGAAAACGGCATCTGCATCTTCCAAGCACTTGGTTTTGGCGTACAAGTCAACAAGAGCTGTCCCAACAAAATCATTACCATCAATGCTGTTTTTTATGATATGGGTGTGTACTTGCTTTCCAAATCCTAGATCACACAGGCTAGAACAAGACCTTAAAACACTGACATACGTGTACATGTTCGGCATGAAACCTTCCACCAGCATTTGATAGAAGATTCTTGGTCCTAGATTGCAGAATTTGTTGCCATGGCAACCAGATAAAAGGGCATTCCATGAAACCAAAACATGATCTGTCATTGCCTCAAACACCCGGGCACCACCTTGTAGACATCCATTTTTCATGTACATAGTAATTAAGGCATTGCTGACTGAAATATCGCTTTCAAACCCATACTTGCATATACAAGCATGGATGCTTTCACCATATTGAAGGAATCCCAAACCAGTGGCAGCGCTAACAACACTTGCAAAGCTAAATTGATTTGGTGGGACACCTGCATATCTCATTAACAAAAATAGCTGGGCTGCATCTCGGCTATGACCTTGCTGATCAAGGCAAGTGATCATTGCACTCCAGGCTACTACATCAGGATTTTTGATCATATTAAATACTTTTAGTGCATCATATGCCAGCCCACACTTAGAGTACATATCCACAAGACTACAACCCAAAAACTCATCTAGTTCACACCCCATTTTGATTGCCACAGAATGCACAGCCTGGCCTTCTCTCAAACTCCCTGAGGTCGCACAACCCTTAAGGACAGTAGACAAGGTGAACTTGCTAAACTTCATTTCTGATTCTCTCATTCTACAAAACAGATTCAATACTTCTTTCCAACCACCCACCTGGGCATAACCATTAAGCAAGGCATTCCATGAGACACCATTTTGCTCAGGCATGCAAAAGAACACTCTTTCCGCAAGTTCCATCTCACCACATTTGGCATAAAGATCAACAAGAGTAGACCCAACAAACAAATCCAAGAAGCACCCAACTTTGATTGCTTCTGCGTGCACCTGCGTCCCAAACTTCAAATCCATTGACATAACACAAGCTTTCAACACGGAAGCCAACGTGAACTCATTAGGCCTCACACCTTCCCTCTTCATCTCACAAAACAAATTAACACCTTCACTACCTAATCCTTCGGCCACAACCCCTTGTATCAGTGCAGTCCAAGACACAACATCCTGTTCAGGCATCTCATCAAGCACTCGGCGCGCATACACGGGACTCCCACATTTTGCATAAGCATTGACCAAAGAAACCCACAAATGAGAGTCCGGGTCTATCCCATTCTTGATCACCTGCCCATGAATGGCCATTCCCTCATTCAAAGACCCTTTCGAAGCACAAGTACGCAGCATCCCAGAATAACGTCTTAACCGTTCCTTACTATCCAAACTCAAAGGTCTACTTCTTACATTCTTTTCAATCTTCTCCCTCGACAAGACTGAATTAGCCCAATCACGAACCGTTTCCTTTCTGGGTTTTCTATGAAACCTTTCATGAAAATGACTCGGCGAGTTTCGGGTAGCGGAGGAATCCGAATCACTTGTGGGGTTCGATTCTACAACATCTAAAGCAGCAGAAGACGAAGAATTCAATCTAACAGAAACCAACGGTGACTTCGAACTGGTACGAAGCTTATTGGGGAACTGAAATCGAAAACCAGGCGGTGGGCTACGCATCTTCAGAGCAATAAGATCGCATTCCATCAAATTTGAACGCCAAGCTTCGGCTCTGAAGCAGTTTTTTATCATCAAACGCATCAAATGCACAGCCAAAACTAAAAGAGCATCAATAGCGACAGAAAAATCATTACAGACTAAAACTCAGACAACTATTCCGCCGACTGAGAGCTTTTCTTTTCAAAAACAAAGAAAAATAAACTTGTAGGTATGACCCACGATTCCACTTTCTTTTCGTTTTCTACAGATTCCCGCGAACCAAATAGATTAACAAAGAAAATAACAATAGCAAATCGCTTGCATCAACAAGGTGCGGATTTGAAGAGAGAGAGGAGGCAGCGAGCGGAGTCGGCTGGCTGTGGCTGTCAAAGAAGCGCGAATACGAGTGTTATCTTTCGAGTAATCGAGGGTATTTTAGTGGCCAGTCGAGGTGAAAGATCTGCTGTGACGCTGACACAGGTAAGCTGACCTTTCTGATGACGTGGCATCCCCCAATTGATGTGATGAGGACAGCGCTAGAGCTGCTTGTTTGGTGAGTAGTCAAAAACCTCATTCAAGGGTTTTCAAAATTTTGAGAACGAAAAATAAAATATAGAATAGAATATAATTAGAAATTATGTTTGGGACGTCAGATTTTTGTTATTTTTTGTTTGAGATTAATAGATTATCATTTATCACTCCAAAAAAAAAAAAATGTTATCATATGACTTTATAATATAATTGAAAATCAGTCACTGAATCAGCATTTATAAAATAAAAAATAAAAAATTAATTTTCACTTTCAAATTATTTCAATTGTATAACAATCGTATGGTGGTCTACGTGGTATTACCCGAACGATTTTCGGAAGAAAATCAATTTTTTCTCAATTGGGTTGAAAGAAATTAAAATTCAATTTAATTTAACCAAACATTTTTTGGTGCACACATTAATTTGGGGTCTAATTTCTTACTAACCCTAAATTTAGGGTTTTTTTTTTTTTTTTTTTGGAAAATTAAATTTAGGGTTTTTAGCATTTCCTAGAAGTATGGATCTGTTTAGCAATGGAATTGGACAGGTCAAGAGCAACCAACTCCTCACAGGATGTTCAAAATCAGCATCTCCTCAAAGTTGAGCAGAACTCAATGACCTCCCAAACTCTGCCATTAATTAGCTCGCCGGGGGGGTGGGGGGGCAACTTCTCTATCAGATTTCCTGATAGCATCCATGACCCATGACGCATGTTCTTCATCGAGCCATCCCCTCCAAATATTGACAGATTTCCTTTATCTTTGGATGTGACATATCATGAGCAAAGAACTTATGGGCTTGAGCATCAATCACCAGCCAGCTACATGCTGGTTCCTTTGTGATTCCCAGATTGGACATCAATGTCCTAACCTTCACAACATCATCCCACCTTCCTTTGGCAGCTAAAATATGAGATAACATCACATAATTATAGTCCATGTCTGTTTCAAGCTCAAATAGTACTTTCTCTGCAGCTCTTTCACCAACTTCCACATTTCCATGCATTTTAGAGGCCCAAAGAATGGTCTCCCAAATCAAGGCATTCTGGGTAAGCTCCCACTTCTCAACAAAGCTTTGAACCTCACTAAATTTGCCTGCCCGACCCAGGATATTGACCATACAAGCATAGTGCTCAATAGAAGGAGTGATTCCATAGTCCTTGCTCAATGAGTTAAAATGCTTTTCCCCTTCTTCAATCAAACCCATGTGGCTGCACGCAGAAAGAACTCCTATAAAAGTAATCTCATCAGGCAGGACCCCTTCATCTAACATAATCCTAAAAGCCTCGAGAGCCTCCTTTCCTTGCCCATTTAGTGAGTATCCACATATGATTGTGTTCCACAAGACTGCATTCCGATAAGTCATGCTCTTAAAAATGGCCTCGGCATCTTCTATGCGTCGGCATTGCCCATACATATCAACAAGTGCAGTAGCAATATACATGTTGCTTGACAATCCGGATTTTATAACCATGGAATGGAGCTGCCGGCCACTGTCGAGCAATGCTAAACTGGAGCAACCACTTAAACAGCAGGAGAGAGTGTAGGCATTGGGCTTCAAGCCTTCTCGTTGCAACTGACTGAAGCACTTCACGGCCTTCTCCCCTTGATTGGTTTGTACATAACTGGAAATGATGACTGTCCAAGTCAAGAGGTCTCTTTCAGTCAGTTCATTCAAAATTATATCTGCATCTTCTAAGCACCAGCATTTGAAATACATGTCTATCAGAGCAGTTCCTATGGAACTATTACTGCAAAGGCCATCTTTTATGATATGGGCATGTATTTGCTTCCCAAAATCTACATCCAAGATGTTGGAACAAGATTTTAAAATGCTGATAAACGTGTAGATATCAGGTTTGAAACCTACCACAAGCAATTCTTTGAAGATTCTTGGCCCCTGATCAGAAGTTTTGTTATCATGAAATCCAGATAAAAGGGCGTTCCATGAAGCTATATCTCGAACATTCATCGTATTGAAAACCTGCCAACCATTATGCACACATCCAGTTTTCATGTACATTGTAACAAGTGCACTGCTGATGAAATTATCAGATTCGAGACCATGTTTATATACACAAGCATGAATACTTTCGCCGTACTTCCAGTTACCTAGACTGTTAGCAGCACTGATGATACTAGCAAGAGTATATTCATTTGGTGTCACACCTGTACGTCTCATTAGGCAAAACATCTCCGCTGCTTCTTGGCTCTGGCCTTGCTGATCAAGACAGTTGATCATTGTACTCCAGGCCACTATTTTGGGATTTTTGATCCTCTCAAAGACTTTGAGTGCATAGTCTGGCAACCCACACTTGGAATACATATTAAGAATGCAACAAATCAGAAACTTATCGAGCTCACTACCCATCTTGGTAACCAGAGCATGCACTGCCTGCCCCCCTCTCAAATTTCCCAAGTGTGCACAACTCTTAAGGACAGTCAATAAGGTGAACTTACCATACTTCAATTCTAATTCACTAATTGCAGAAAACAATTTCAGAATCTCTTCCCAGTCACCTACCTGAGCATATCCAACAAGCAAAGCGTTCCACGACACAACACTTTTCTCAGAAATGTAAAAGAACACCATACTTGCAAGCTCCATCTCACCACATTTTGAATAAAGGTCAACAAGAGTAGACCCAACAAACATATCCGAAAAGAACCCGATTTTAATGATTTCTGCATGCAACTGTGACACAATATCCAATTCCAAGCACTCTGAACAACCTTTCAAGACACTCATCAAAGTTTGTTCATTTGGCCTGACACCATCTTTCCGCATTTCGCTATACAATCTAATACCGTCACGGCTGTACCCTTTATCTATCCAGCCCTCAACCAGTGCAGTCCAAGACACAACATCCCGTTCACGCATCTCATCAAGAACCTGACGTGCACATTGCAAACTCCCACCTTTCACATACACTTCCACCACCAATCTCCAAAAAAGGGAATCCGGGTCCATCCCATTCTTGATCACCTGCCCATGAACCGCCTTACCCTCATTCAAGCACCTCTTCAAAGCACAACTACGTAGCACCTCAGAATACAATCCTAGCCTCTCGTTGCTATCTAAATTCACATCAGCTATTGAAGGCACCGGTTTAAGAAGATTATGATTTGATAACTTCTTGAGTATGTTCTGAAAGCGCCCATCGAAACAAGCCGCCGAATTTTCCATGCTATCAGATAATGACGAACTGGGTTTTACATATGGTATTGCAGTAGCAAAAGAAACAGAGCGAGGCTTTCGCAATAAACGACATAGAAAACTAGTCCCCAGGCTATGATTGCAATCCATTGAACCGAAAATGAGCAATGAAAGAGAGAATTGTATAATGGGTTTTTCACTTCCTTTTTTAAAAGCATTTCCATTCATTTACTTTTTCCCTCTGTAACTTGGATCAATCGAGACTTCAAATTTCAAACCCTTTTGACCCGTCTATGAACTATTCATCCTTCCGGCGGTTATTTCGTAGCCACGGCATTCATGCAGAATTTTTGGACAATCCTGCCCCTAGGCTAAAGCGAACCGGTTCCCTCCAGTCCATTTGGACTGGAGAGATCCAAATGCGAAGGAAAATACATTGACACAGAGGAAGCAATGAAAAGGAACATCTTATATAGACTCTCTACTATGAAAAGGAACATCTTATTACCTTAAAAACTGTTCCTTTTTTTAATACATCAACTTTGCTCTTGTCCTCCTCTCATCCTTCTCTCCTCAGGATAATGCCACGTCAATGAAAAAAAATGGAAGAAGCATAAGGGCATACCAAATAGCAATTATAGGAGAGAAATGATTTTTTTTTCCTCCCGTTCAATTCTTGCAAATCTATCATTTGAATTCAACAAATTCAATAATAAATTTGTAAAAATTTAACGAGAGTTGACCAACAAAATGTCTCAATTATTAGTAGATTAAGCATGTCAACTCAGCAAATATGTATGCGAGATAGATGCTACAATATAAAGAAAATAAATGTTTACTTTCATTCTCCTGTCCGTTTTTGTACAGAAAGTGTGCAAATTCACCATTAAATTTATAAGACCTACATATAGGTTTTAGTAAATTTGTAAAAAATAAAAATAAACAAAAAATGCCCAAGAGAATAATACCATACATGACTCTAACCCAAAAAAAAAAAACACATTTTTCAATTGAATTTTTTTAGTTTTCTTTTTATTTGATTAAAGGGGTGTGTAATGAACATTTTGAATCACATTATATATTATTCATCCAAATTTGTTGGGAGAAAGTGAAAATACATGATAATTTTGAGAGATTAATTGTTACTTTTTTAAAGTTGGAGAATAATTGCAAAGGGTGCGTGTGTGTGAGGAAAGCAAGTATATCTTTCCCATCAATCTTTTACACAAACTTATCCGATAGTGTGATTCCTCAAGACGGCTGATCCAATTCTTAACACGGAAGCTTTCCAAGTGACTCTAGAAGGATCTTAACAAGTGCTTGGCAAGCATTGTTTGGAGGTAAAAAAAAAGTTAAATACAGTTGTTTGTAGAGGATAAATTTTCTTTCTTGAATACTTTTCTCTGGTTAATTATCTGTTTGGGTATATTTTCAAAAAAGAAATTTTTTATTTTTGTATAACACTTCTCATTTATCTGTTTTTCTAAAACACTACTCAAAATCAATCTTTTTATTTTTTATTCTTTTTCTAAAACTAAAAACTGAAAACAATTCTTAAAATTTTATCAAACCAACCCATCTATATTTTCTGAATGAGAAAAAATCGAAAATACAAAAAAGAAAAAGAAAAAAAAAAAGAGTAGGAACATTTCAAGCTTTAATTATAGATTTCAGGGGAGAAAATAGCCTGTACAAGTAGAAGTAGATTGATGGTTGGCTGGATTGAGAACAGAATATAAAGAAATTCATAGCTGGCAAATTGGCAATGTAACCAGCAAGCCAAGCCAGTTAAAAAGTATCAGTCAAATCACTTGGTTGGTTTCAACCAAATATCAAAAAATGGTATTGTTTTATGAATGCATTTTAAAAAAAAATTATGATTTAAAAAAGTAAAAAAAAAAAAAAGAAGTATTTTTAAATAGTAAACAATGAGGTGTATTTTTAAAACATACAATTTAAATTTAAATGCTTTAAAAAACACTAATTTTAAACGTACATTTCAAAATCACAAATCCAAAACCTATTTGTTCGAGGAATTCAAGCATTTGCTCGAACAGATAGGCTACATTATAAAATATTCACCTGAAATCCAAAAAAAGAAATTCTAGCCAATTGGGATTGGCGCTTTAAGGTGCAAATGTAATGTTTCCAAGTTGATACAAATCATCATTAGGTGAAAACGGTGCTGATTGCATCAATGATTAAACACCTAATTTGATCATGAGCATCCACTTCTAAATTTAATGGAAAATGCTTAGTATTTTTTTAGTATCTTCCTAACTGTGATGTGGTTTTTAAAATCACCAATAGATTAAAAGTTAATAATAATAATTTCAAATTTAACGGTGATTTAAAAGTCATATCACATATGTAAAGACATCAAAAAAATACCAGAAAAGCACGTAGCATTTTCCAAATTTAACACAAACAAAATTTTATAAAGAACATGACATTAACTTGCTGGCTAAACAAAGAATTAGTAAAATTTGGGTATCAAAATGAAAGCTATTAAATATATTTGGTTTTGGGAATCTCTTTGATGACAAGAGAAAATGAATTCTTCCATTTTTTGTACAAAGATGCTACAACAATGGTGGTTGGTGAAGGAGGAAGCAAGGCCACACATTGCCAAAAACAAGATGAAAATTACAAATCAACAGGATTAGGATGGTAAGAGTAATGATTGAGTCAAATCAAAGGCAAGCAACCGGCGACCCACTATTAAATTTGTTGTGCCTTATAAGTCCCCCCTTTGTGACACACGTCAAATCCCCAAATAAACCACGTGGACCCCAGATGGGGCCCTCCAAAAGAGCATCCAATACAGGTGTCAGCATCACAAGGGCACCACCACACACTCTCGCAGTCAAACCAAAATGATGGGGCCTTGCTATCTATCCTGCCACGGACAGGGATCCCCTGTTTTTTGGACAGAGTTACGATTTGGATCTACGGCTATTAACTATTCTAATTATTACAAAATCTTTACCATTAGATTTATAAAATCTAAAAATGAGAGGATCCTGATATTAAGGGGGAATATTAATTTAATAAATTTTATTACAAAAATTTAGGAAAATTTTTCTTTATGGAAACCAAAAGGCAAACCGACGTCGTTGTAGAGAAATGGTGAAGGCAAACGACGCCGTGTAGTCTGGTTGGAGGTCAATAACAAGTAACAACGAAGCTAACGCGGTTAAAAAAAAATTGACCATGGTCACAGGGTAAATTCAGTTAGTATGGAAGGTGTTAGAGCGTCGGTGGTGGTTAACCGTAGGCTATTTTTTTCTAGTGAGAGAGAAATAAATTAAGAGAGAGAATCGCTTTGTATATAAGCCATCGAAGCCAAAGGCTAATTTCTGTGAGAGAGAAAGAGAGAGAGAGAGAGAGAGAGAGTTTGGGAGAGAGAGAGAGAGGCTCTGTGGGGCTTTGAGACGCATAGAACTACGGCCATGGCAGAATCAAACGACTCCGTTTCCGTTGATATGGAGAAGATCTATCTCGGTGGGAAGGTTCGTGTTTTTCTGCAAGAAAGTATTCGTTTTTACGGCTTTTTGTTTGTTCGCTAATTATGAATCAATTTCAAGCAGTTTTTTGCATTGTTCCGATACCTTCTTGTACTGCATTTGAGTGGATTGGTGGTGGATGGTGTCCTGTTTGTTTGCTGATAAAGATTGGAAAAGAAATGGGCTTGTTTTGTTGTTTGGAAAATGAAAGAGTCAGAATCATTGGGTTTTCTTCTTTTTCTTCGCAACAAAATGATGGGTTTTTTTTTCCAACTTATTGAAAGACTTGATTTTTGTGGTATTGAAGGTTCGGAAATGATGATTTCCAAATCTGGGCATTTTTTATTTTTGAGATTTGTTTTTTTATTTTTACCATTACGGGAAAGAGTCATTATTTCCATTTATGTACCCAGTTGTCTTTTTTCGGGTTTTGTGTGCTCATATTTATTTGCTAGTTCTGCAATTTCTCAAATCCCATTCTTCTGGTGGAGCTGTTGACGCAGTTTTCTTTGTCAGAATCTATTTTGATCGTAAATGGTATCCTTTCATTTTGTTCACTTTTGTGCCTTTTTATGTAAAAGTATTTGATGTTTGGCTTCAATTAGATAGTTTTGGTCCTTTTGCAAATAATGATTTTTTTATAAGCAATTTTCGAAACAATGATATAGAAACCTTTATTTATTTATTTATTTATTAGGCGTTCAATCTGAATTGAATTATGAGGATTTTTATCTCTGCTTCTTGTTCTTTCTAGATTTTTCTTATGGGGGGTTGAGATTCCTTACTTCTTGTATGTTGCTTTTTAGCCTGAAAGCAATTGGATCCTTTGGTGAATTCATTCCTTGGATCAAATTGTATTACAGTTCACTGAAGAAACCTAAGCTACATCTTTCCTTGTATTATTTCTTTTTATTATATGGAGGCGTCTAGCTGTTTCACTTTCTTTTCCTATTTTTTATTGGTCATTCGATCAGTCTAGTCAATGTCTTCTTTAAATATGTGAGATTCCGTGCCTTCCTTTTTAACTGTCATCCCTTTTCTATTAAAAAGAAAAAAGAATACAATGATTGAAATCTGGGATTACTTGTTTGTTTCATCTATCTTTTGAAGTTATGTCAAATGATGTGGCAAATAATTTTTGGGTCGCCTGAAAAGGGGTAAATGCACATGGGGAAGCTCATTCAGGGAATTAAATTCTCTGGATAAAGCTGCCAGTTTTCGCTTACTGAACTGAAGGTTGACTGACTCTTTTCACAAAATACCTGCACAATCGAAGATATTATGGTGATGAAACAGTTTTAAAGTGCACCGCTTTGATGATTTATTGGAATTTTTGCTCTACATGTTGATGCGTGTATATATATATATTTCTGTGTTTATTTCTCTGTTCATAACACTTTTATTTTAATTTGTCAACTGCAGGAACATCTTGTACGAACTGGCCGTGGTTCTGTGTCTGTTATAGTCTATGGAGACCAAGACAAGCCCGCACTACTTACTTATCCTGATTTAGCTTTAAATCGTAAGTGCAATCTGCAATGGAGTCACATGGGGTGGGTGTCCTGGGATTGGGAACTAGGCTTAAAATTGCTAATCTAAATTAAAAAAAAAAAAAAAAACCTGCAAGAGCAGATGTGTGAATCTTTTTTTTTTTTTTTTCCTTTGGTTGCTCTTGTAAAGTATCTGGTTCATGACCCTTTAATTGACAGTATTAATTCACCCATAAATTAGTGTGTGTGAATCTTTTTATCTTATATATGGAACACTATCACAGCTATTGATCTAGTTCTCAATACTTTTGAGCAGATGTGTCTTGTTTTCAAGGATTATTTTTCTGTCCTGAAGCAGCTTCTTTGTTGCTCCACAACTTCTGCATTTACCATATCAGTCCTCCTGGGCACCAGGTCTGTAATTGGTTGACTTGACTGCATCTTTATAAGTTAGCTGATTTAACTATCTGGAAAATGTATTGCATGCATTATGACTGAATGTTATTATTCACATAATTTCTCTTCTGGAACTTTCATAAGAGTTCTTGCAGTTAGGAGCTGCTGCAATTTGTCCTGAAGATTCTGTACCTTCTGTTGATGATTTAGCAGATCAGATCATTGAGGTTCTCAACTTTTTCGGGTAATTATTATTTAAAAAAATCTTCTTGGTGATTTATTGTTAATTTTTGATATTTGAAGCTCTAAATTTTAAGCTGTAATAGTATGCAAGGTGAAGTTTTTGTCGTACTTGTTGACGAGACGGTGTAGAAGGGAATTTTATGCATGGGATGTCTTCACTGGAGTTTTCTCAGATGAGATCCTGTGTTGTTAATTTGCTTTCTTATTACATTATTTTATACTTCTTCAGGCTCGGTGCTGTGATGTGCATGGGGGTAACAGCGGGTGCCTACATACTTACACTATTTGCAGTATGTACCCTTTCTGGAATATTGTGACCTGTATGTTTTCAAACTTCCTCAATTATTGGTCCACTGATCAAGGTTTCATGTTGCAGATGAAATATAGGGAACGTGTTCTTGGTTTGATACTTGTGTCCCCTTTATGCAAAGCACCGTCTTGGACTGAATGGATATATAATAAGGTTCCTTTATGATGCCGTACTGTTACTCTTACAAGTAAACATGCATATATTTCAATGTTATAACTAAAGTTGCATATTGTCTGTAGGTGATGTCAAATTTGCTTTACTTTTATGGCATGTGTGGTTTGCTGAAAGAGTGTTTGCTTCAGCGGTACTTCAGCAAGGTATTCTAGTGCTTCAACTGTGGTGAAGTGCATTTGTCTTGCTCATCCTACATGGTTTTATTAGGGTCACTGGGTGATGGGGTTGCTATAAATTTTGACAGGAAGTTCGTGGTAATGCGGGAGTTCCAGAATCAGATATAGTTCAAGCATGCAGAAGAGTAAGTGTTTAAGCTAATTTTTAAAGGAAATTTTTAAATTCCTTTACCCAAAACTGTACTTTCTCCCGTCCACTTTCGTTCTTAAAATAGTGGATTTTCAAGGTGACACTTGTTTGATTCCCATGACATTTATGTTTCCTCAGTTGCTCGATGAGAGGCAGAGCATAAATGTTTTCCGGTTTCTTCAAGCAATCAATAGGTAAAAACTGTGCCATTGCTGCTTCCCCAGTTGTACTTCTTTGTGGGCATGTATAAAATCTTCAAAGATATACTAAATGTATATGTTTCTGTGCTGAAATTTTGTTTTGCCAACTTGCAGGAGATCAGACATTACTGAAGGGTTGAAGAGACTAAAATGCCGTACGCTAATTTTTGTTGGGGATAGCTCTCCTTTCCATTCCGAGGCTCTCGACATGATTTCAAAACTTGACCGGAGATTTAGTGCCTTAGTTGAGGTATGTGTTGCAAAGTATATCTAGGAATATCTGTATAATAACTACAAATGCACACTATCAAGGAACCACTTAGAAGGGTATTTATATGTGGACCGCTTAGGTTCTTAGCAAGGGTTCAATGCCTTCAAGAGTAAATGTTGTAATCTGCATTTGTTATGGTTGATGATAAATCCAGAGTTCCAAGTTCACAATGTCCTAATCTGATGCTTACATCACATGTTATTCTTCTGATTCAGTCTAGGAAAATTGAATAAATGTGCATGAATGTGTATGGTAAAGGATGTGTTGTTAGTGCAGGTCCAGGCTTGTGGATCAATGGTGACAGAGGAGCAGCCACATGCAATGTTGATACCCATGGAGTTCTTCCTCATGGGGTATGGGTTGTATAGGCCGTGCCACTTCAGCGACAGCCCGAGGAGTCCACTCAGCCCATCTTGCATCTCCCCTGAACTTCTCTCTCCAGAAAGCATGGGTTTGAAGCTAAAACCGATAAAGACCCGTGTTTCGCTCGATGTTTAAGGTGGAAGGGAGGTAGAATTGGAATTAATTTGACTCATGATTCGGAAGATGTTCAATTTTTTTGTTCTTTTTGGCTTGTGAATCAATTAAAAAACAGTAGATTGGTTGGAAGGGTTGTAGATAGAGAAGGGAAGAATGTTACAGAATACGTATAGGGATCACTTGAATTCATTCATTGTAGTCAAAGGAATCACTGAGTTGTGCCTGTAAATGCTATAATGGACTTGAGATTTATTTATGATGACGAGCAATCAATAACAGAGAGGAGCTTCCCCATTATTCAACTTGTGCTTCCCATATTTTCATAACTCTATAAGTATTCTCTCTCTCTCTCTCTCTCAACTCCATTTTTCATTACTAATAATCATGGCTTGGCTGTAAAAGAGGGCAGCGGCTGATATGGGTCACTTGCATTCTGTAAAGATATATGTTTAATATTTCTCATAATATTATACCAGCCGACCCGTTTAAAATGATTCCTAATTGGGAATCTCAGGACTCATTTGTTTGATTCAAAATCACAGCTCATTTCATAAAGATGGCCAGATCATATTCCACGCATTTGTAATAAAAAAAGCCTTTGGTTTCAAACCATTCACCCTTCAAACCATATTGAAGGAAAATTCTCAACTCTCAATCGAATACCATTGAGACTTCATAAAATCCACACAATATTTAAAAGTCTAAACTCTTCTTTGATATACTTCAAGAAATCTCGACAATCTATTACCTCAAAAACTACATCATATAGAGATGGAAAGGAAAAGTGGTGGAAGGAAAATGGAAAGGGAAGAAAGGAAATGAGAAGAATAAAATTGAATTGAATGAATTTTTAAATCATTTCCACGCCGAAAATTCTTTTTATTTTTATTTTTAACGGCGGGGTCTAGTTTTTGGGACACTTCCCATCATAGAAATCTGACGGCTTGTATAAATCACTATATTATGGCACGCATTTATCCAATAACGGCCATCTCTGGCAAAGGCATAAGCTTTTTATCTTTTGCTCGCCAGAAAAACCGAGCTCCGGTGGCCAGAATGGCGGGAACAACAGCGGTGGTGGCGTTTGACTTTGATCGCACGATCATCGACGGTGATAGCGACAATTGGGTAATAACAGAGATGGGTCTCACCCGCCTCTTCAACAAGCTCCGACCTACCTTGCCTTGGAACTCTCTCATGGTTTCTATACTTTCTTTCACTCTTTTCGATATCTTTCACATGAACTCCCACTTGGGTTTTTATTAAAATCTTCGTTAAATTTATTTGTTCATTGATTTTGGTTAACTATTTTAGGATCGGATGATGAAGGAGCTACACTCACAAGGCAAAACTGCCGAGGACATTACGGAGTGCCTGAAACGGACTCCTTTGGACCCGTGTATTGTCGCGGCAATTCGAGCAGCTCATGCTCTTGGGTAATTTTTTTTCTTCCCCTTTTTACCAGCTCATTGTTGTTAGTGGGAGTTGTACTCGTTAATGGTTGAATGGTTGATGGCAAAAGGTTGTTATGGTGGCTACTGTGTCTGTGTGGTAATGGTTTGTTTTGTTTCAGATGTGACTTGAGGGTAATTAGCGATGCGAACCGGTTTTACATTGAGACAATCTTGGAGCATCATGGCGTGTTGGGGTGCTTTTCTGTGATTTACACAAACCCAAGTTTCGTGGATGAAGAGGAGGGACGGCTCAGAATCTTGCCCTTTCATGATTCAAGTTCGTCTCCTCACGGTTGCAAATTGTGCCCTCCACATATGTGCAAGGTACTACAACAATGTCTGCCCAAAAAACGATAGTATAAAGGACATTTATTAAAAAAAAAATTTTCTAAGTTAAATACTAGGACAAGAAAGGAAAAGAACAGTAACGGGGGGAATCAGGGTGGTCTAAGGTCTAAGGAGGAAGGAGATGCAAATTGTGTGCAATGAAGTTGGCACTTCTGTGAAATTTTGAGGCAGGCCAAGAGGATAGCCCCTGGTGAGCGCTTTTTCCTAGGTCGTTTCAAGTGGTATTAGAGCCACATAGTAACGCCAGATCATGTGGTACTGGAGCACTGCATGACATGGCCCTGACGAGGACATCAGGAATTTAAGAGGGGGAGTTTGTACCCCCGCGTTTATAAAGATAGTCTTTGTAACGACCTAGGGAAAAACGCTAGCTATATTTACGCTATTACACCAAAAGGACTAGTCAATTTGAAGTTTTTTTAAAATTCATTATAAAACCCAATTTCACCTAGTAACTAGGCAATGTATGACTTAGTACGTATGACTATCTTTATAAACCACCCACTTTATGTGGGTTTCTTCTTATCTTCTCAATATGGGACCGGAGTGTTACAGGGAAAAGGTGCGGGTTTTGGATGGTGTAGATGTCTGAGAGCAAATCACTTTCATGAATGATTCTGTCCAGTCCCAATGCTGAGGCTTAAGCTCAAATCCGTAGGCTTAAGCTTTTAGATTAAGATGGTATCTCAATATGTTATATCAAGATCTTACCTGATAATTCTCAAATGTTCATTTTCCCAAAATCACTAGAAATTTTCTTTCGTCCATATTATTATATGAGTAATTAGTTTGGGTGTTGTATTGAAGGTATAGCTGCCATTACGTTCTATTATAATGTTTGCAAGTCCCTTTACTGTTTGATTGGTTGGTTGTAGTAATTGAAGCTTGTTTGATAACATAGACAAGAGAAGAACTTTCTTTCTGTTCTACTTTTAATCGGAGAAACTGAGAAAGGGCTCCAATAGCTTCTAATGTTTTCCATATAGCTGCGCCAGTTAACAAATACTTTGACCATGGTTAATTCCACTTAGAGGGATTCTTTATTTGAATCAAACCCACCTTCTCCTCTCTGGAGTGCACCCTTCTTTTTTTTTTTTTTTTTCTTTTTTTTTCACTGTTAGTTAAGATAGCCACAATCGCAAAAAAAAAAGGCTTAGGATGTTACTTTCTTTTTTTAATTCTTTTTAGCTGTAGTTCATTCTTTCAATTGATTAATTGTAGACCAAATGGCATCTTCTTTTCTTTTAAATAAGGGGTGAAGGGTGAGGCCACGAGTATGATTCCTATATTTATTTATTGAAATTATTACTTATGAAAGATAATGGGGAATAGGAGGCTAACGGAACTGGTGGCCATTCAATTTTGTTTTCAGTGGCATTTGAAAGCACAACTTCATGTTTTTTGGATGAATGTAATCTATTTGCTTCTGGCTGATTACCATATATTTGTATCAAGCCCACCTTTCCCTCCCTCACTCCTAAAAGAAGTGTCTCGGCATTGCAGAGTATATAGAATAATGTGTGTTGATATTATCTATTTCATCTCTGGCATCTTGTAACTTAAGTAGTTTACAATTTATAGACTCTTATTTCCTTTTCCTTTGGTGTTGGGGGATTGTAAAAAAGGGTTTACTTTTTTTTTTTTGATAACAAGGAACCCTTCCAAGGGAGGGCCACTTTGTGTATCTACCTTTGTTAGGTAAACTTAGGACTTGTGTAAAACGCCCCCTCCACATAGATCGGTTAATACTTCAGCTTTGCCGGCAGGCTGGCCCCAAGGAATTGTTTGCACCCAAGGAGTTTACTTTTATCTTCTGATAGTAGTACTTTTATTCCATTTAAAACTGGTTCTGATTGTGGCTTCCGTGATAGGGTCTGGTGATTGACCAAATCCAAGCTTCTGTTTCTAAAAGTGGCAAGAAAAGATTCATTTACCTTGGAGATGGTAATGGCGATTATTGCCCAACTCTGAAGCTTGGGGAAAGCGATTATGTGATGCCAAGGAAGAATTATCCTTTGTCGAACCGTATATGTGGCAACCCAATGCTAATCAAGGCACAAGTCCATGAATGGAGTACTGGAGAGGAGCTGGAAAGAATCCTAAAACACCTTATTGATACAATCATCATCTAAGATAACATCAGCAGTGATAAGGCCAATCAGTTAACCGATTGCATGTTTGAGACAGTGCGAATCCTCACCAGGAGGCACTCCCTCAAACACTTCCTGTTCCTCACTTGCAATTGGTCTTTCGAATTGTATCAATGGCAGAAAAAGGCCATTTAGGATGAGATCGTTTTCCCTGTGTACTTTCATGATTTGATAATTAAATGACAAAAGAGAAAATATTTGAAGAACTATAACTTCTTATACTGTAGTTTCATTAAGCATTTTCCCCCTTTTCTTTTTCTTTGGAGAGATGTGTCTTCAATTCGAAGATGCCTGCAATAACCAAGTGTTTGCTATGCAGCAAAGGAATCATTTTTGTTCTTTTGAGTGTTGGAACTTACACCCTTAAAAGAACTCACTCAGAGAGTTACCAAATCATAATTTGCTCGACCTAGTGCCTCTGATAGCTAATTCAGATAGCAATGAGAGGCTAAGGCTGTATGCTGGAGTGCTATGTAGCTGTGCTGAAAAGGGTCTTTGAATGAGGGGAAGGCAAATCATGGCAGGTGATCAAGAATGGGATAAAACTAGATTGGATTTTTCGGAATTTGCTGGTCAGTATATATGGTAAATGTGGGAGTTTGTGATAAGATTTTATATCCTATTGTAATAAGGTTACAAAAGGGTGGTCTTTTGTGAGAGGTTGTTTGGGCCTCACCTACTCAAACAGATGTCTGGATATGTGGTAAATGTGGGAGTTTGTAATATGATTTTATATCTTGTGTAATAAAGTTACAATAGAGCGGTCTTTTGTGAGAGGTTGTTTGGGTTTCACCTATTCAAACAAGTGTTTGGATATATGGTAAATATAGGAGTTTGTGATATGATTTTATATCTTGTGTAGTAAGGTTGCAATGGGGCGGTTTTTTGTGAAAGGTTGTTTGGGCCTTGCCTACTTAAATAGGCGTCTGGATATATGGTAAATGTGAAAGTTTGTGATATGATTTTATACCATGTAATGAGATTGTAATAGGGCAGTCTTATCTGAGAGGTTGTTTGGGCTTCGCTTACTCAAACAAGTGTTTGGACAGTTCGAGCTGAGATAGCCTCACATCATATGATAGGCTGCCTATTGCATGAGATACCGATCAGCTTTGGATCAGATAATTTTGTCAGACGGTGTACTTGTGACAATATACAAGAAAACTAACTTTCTTTCACAATGCAAAACTTGTGAAGGTTTTCCAAAAAGGCAATAGGATTATAGATCTTCAAAACAATTGGGATGGTTTTAGTGAAGGTTTTATAAAAGGTAATCAGATTATAGATCTTCAAGACAATTGGGATGGTTTTAGTGACTAAAAGGTCAACTGATCAGTTGGTTTCAGTGGCCAAAATCATCAAAGCACCTCAGTGAAGTCAAGCCATGAAATCATTTATGCAAAGAAGATTTTAAGTGAGTTAGAAAAAACTTTTTCCTAAAAAATTCCTTTTAGATTAAATACCATATTATATAAACATCGTTTTCCTTATTAACTGGCCAACTAGGAACCGACATAATGACGTTAGGGACAACTCACTAGCAAAGGCGAGCCGTGGAACAAACTTTCCTTGTCGACATACGACAGCTAGTGCAATTTGATTCGGACCTTTTCCGATTTTGATCTCCACTTATATTCGAATTTGATTCTCTACAATTGGGGATCTCGACAATTCATCCTGCCTCTGTAATCAAGCGATTCAAGCATCCTCATGGTCCCCTGCCCAAAAAATCTTTTGCAATTGGGCTACCGATAGTAGAGAATCTAAATTTCTAGTAGTCATCATCCAGTAGCACTTATCGAGTTAACCTCTAAAGTATGGATTGTTATGTGACCGTTCATATAACACTTATCAGGTTTACAAAATTTTCATTTAATATTTATCATGTCATCCATTAAAATGTGAACGATTACATGGCAATTCACGTAGTATTTATTATGTCAGACGTCAGTCATGAGAATGTAAACTGCCATGCGATAGTCCACGTGATGGTTATTTTCATAAAATATAAACTTATAACAAGTTGTTGGTGGTACGGGGTTAGAATACAAATTTATAAAGTTGATAGGCAAACACAATACAAATAAAATAAGTAATCAATTTGACTACAGTCAGGCATATACAAAGAATAATAGAATAAGGAAAACATAAACCCAATATAGAAAACCCATATTCTAATAAAATATATGACCTTTTTGTTGATTTTTTTTTTTTTTAAAAGACAGAATCAACATTAACTAACAAGACCGATCACATATATTTATTTTCACCATTTTATCCTATGTAAATTTATATTCTCTCATGGTTCCTATTTACCCTATACCATTCTTTTTGAAACTCATATAGAGTTGAGCATCATTTAAGTGTTAGAATATGTGTCACAATTTTGTTTTGATATAGTTAACAATATATATATTATTTAAATTTTTTAAATAATATGACAATATATTCAAAATATAATATAATGAGAGCCCCTATGATTCGGACCATTTGCAAACTACCACTATTACAGCACCCAATTAACATGTGCCACATCATTATTTTAAGAAAATTGCAAAAAACCAAAATAAGAACAAAAACAGCAAATCAAAGTGAAAAAATATCAAAAAGACCCTTGGCCGCCAGACCCAGCAGAACCACAGCTAGACCCACGGCTGGCATGGGTCTGACCACCCACGGCCGCCGTGGGTCTCGCCGGCAGTGACCCGCTTTTAAACCTGCTATGACCTAACAAAATTCGCCTCAAAACTCGTTTTTAATACCTCAAAATTCGTTTTTGGATTTAAATCTAAAACCTAAAAGTAAAAGGTTAATGCTTTAAAAATTTTATCACCTTAAAAATCAAAAATCAACTCTAAAGAGAGGTGACTCACGGCGTGGGTGACCAGACCGACATGGGTCTGGCGAAACCCACAACAGACCCACGGCGTGGGTCTGTTGTGGTTCACGAAGGGGTCCTTCTCAAATTCTTTTAGCTTTTCTTTTTTTTTTTTCTTTATCAAACAAATTCTAGTGTATGTGGGCTTAGGTTATTTTGGGGCAATTTTTGAGTTTTTGCTTTCAGGGATTGGGGCCGTAAAACAGGGGTTTTAAGGATGCTGTGACCAAAGTTAAACTCTAATATAATATAGTGTTTGTGGAAAAAATAAATTGTGAGACGGTTCTGATTGTAAGATCCTTCGCTGACTTTCAACCTTCGCCCGCCAATAGCATAGTAGGCAAAGTTGAAGCGCAGCCACTTCAGCCACTTCTGCGGAACTCTGCAGCCAATGCATTACCATCTTTTACACCAATGGAATCCAAGAAAGCATGAACTTCTCTAATTTGTCAGAATCCCAAAACATATAAAAGTCCACAACTTTTCACACCCCAGAGAGACGTTTCTACTTTCAACTAATCTTTTCCCCCTCCCTGTTACCGTACAGTTCCTTAGCCGACCAGATATCAAGAAACAGCGTCTGAAACTTCTCTCTCCCTCTCTCTGCCATAAAGGGTTGGTGAAATGGGGGGGAAGAGGGAAAAAGGAGAGATGACCCAGATGGGTATGTTCTTTGATGGGGTTATAGACGCCATGCCAGTGTATGTCAAGGAGCTGGTGGCTGGGGGAGTTGCTGGTGGGATGGCAAAGAGCGTGGTTGCTCCCCTCGAGCGTATCAAGATTTTGTTTCAGGTACAATTGGGTTGGACTTTCTCTTTGGTATTGTTTTCGTTATCATTCTTGGTTTTATTGTACTTGGGGTTTTGGGTTTCTTATTTTTCTTGTTTCGTTCTTTATATTTCTTTTATCTTTGATGGGTTTTTGTCAGAAATGATTCTGGTTTAGGACCTCTTGGTTTGACTACAAATGACTGCGTTTGATTGTAGTTGAATTGAGATTGAATGAGTTCTGAAGATCGTTTGCGTGGGGGCATTTGTTGCAAATATCTTGGAATAACTAATTGGTGTGTGATTGAGGTGGTAATTTATTCTGATCCCCTTTTTCAAATAATTGCTTCAAGTTCCCTCCCCCAATGAAGCGATTATGTGCTTTCTTTGTAATTAAACAGAGGGTTTCTAATATTTATCTATGTATGAGCTGCTCAATCAAGTCCAGGAGATTGTAATTCGAACCATATAATTGAAATGTGCTTTACTAGTTTTGAAGTTATTGGGGGCATATCTCTACTTACTTCACCCATCTTCAGATGATAGATAAAAACTCACCACTTTTAACTTTTAAGGTTAGATCTTTTCTTTCTAGTGACTGTAGGAGGTGGAGTTCAATTATGCCTCTCATCTTTTTTAGTATAATTTAATACTTACTGGTGGATTAGTGAGTCAATGACCTCTCATGTAACCATGAAAAATATTAAAAAAAAATTCATGTTATAGCTGACTATTATGGACCTGTTATTAGGGATAGCCTCACTCTGGCTTCTACCTAATCATCCATATAATATTTCATTTTCATTTAGCATAAACAATAATGCTGCCTCTTGTCTTGCATTGCAGTTTGGGTGCTGCCCAGGCTCCGGTATTAATTAATTATCAATTGAGCTCCATTTGAATAAGGGAACCATAAAATAAAGGGACTAAAAATGTCAGTTGGTCTTTATCATATAACATTTATGAGTAGACTTGAATTCCATTGCTTTTAATTTGGCATTAAACAAGTTTCTTTTTAATGGACTTAGAATGGGAAGTTTAATTGATAAAAAATTTGAGTTTATCACATCTTTGTCACACCCCTGAAGAAAAAATGCACAATAGCTTATGTTTTTACTGATATAATCCTGATATCTGAATTTGTTCTTAGTTTAGTTCGATGTTGTACATATATTACTATTTAGGATTTTGGTTTCTATGGATGGACCTAGCATCTTCCTTATCTGTTACTTGATTGGAAGATGTTTTTTTGCTCAAAACTATATATGCAGCCTTCATGAGTTTATTATTCTCTGTCTTAGCTCTCTTATGGAGTGATTTATGTAGCCTGCATAGATTTGTTTTCCCTTTGTGGCGGGAGAAGGGAGGTAGGGGGAGGAAGGTCGGGCATGGGTTTTTGAAAAGAGAAATGCTACTCAATATTTTCAGAGTGTCCATCTCCTAACATTCTCTTTGTTCTTTTGTTTTTCATTTTTCATTTTCTTCTTCCATGTGGATGTGAATATGCCACATAAACAAGAATGCTGGGAGATGGGCACTTGAAAATGCTGAGTAGCATTTCTCTTCTGAAAATCATGTTTTTGTTTTCCTGGGATGCAGTAATTCATAAGCTGTTCGTAGGAATGAATATGTCCCTGTGACTAAGAAAGTTACGCTTGGAGTTGGTGAAAGACATGGTAACAATACTGAGTTGTTTGAAGTAATTTAAATGGAGGAGGTATTCATTTTTCATTTCTTGTGGTTATATTTTCACATGGCCAATCGTTTACTTTGGGACTTAACTTGACCTGAGAACCTTTATTCATGTTCAATTAGAAACATGGACCCCTACCTTATACCATAAAGTCACCTACCAATTGTAATGTGCCAGACCATGCTTGATTGCAAGAGGTTCGGGCCACATGCCCAAGTTAACTAAATAGAACCCTAACCTTTCCTATATCAACTCAGGTATAAATGTCATGGTTTATTTCAATACTTTTGCTTTATCTTCTTATTTTCTTGCTTATAGCATGTCCCTGATTCTGTTGGTTTGTTCTAAGAATAAACTTCTAGGATTTTGTGACTGTACCTAAACAAATACTTCCCAATCATTTTGGTAAAACTTTTGGTTGGAAATTAAGAATATACTTTTAAGAATGTTCTTCATGAAAGTATTTCCAATTTACTGATTTAGATTATGTATTGCATGAAAACCCAGTAACTTCTCACCCACTCATAGTGGTTCAAAGCATTAAATTGGATATTTATAGAAAATATCTACTAGTGTATTGGATGATTTTGGTTGAAAATGTGATATATCTTCAATTCAGATAGTTGGGGCCATTGTCTGGTGTAATGGTAAAGTTTCAGGCAGCCAAGCATGAGTGTGCATGAGGTTGAGTCTTAGGAGCTGTAATTCATGCAAAAAATGTTGAAGGATAGGGCCATGTTCAATCCACCCCTCTGAGGATCCCACTCAGGATCTGTTTGTTAACTATCAATTGAAAAAGTGATTTTAGGCCCTGAAATCAATTTTAGAGGAAGCATAAAAGTTGGCTCTTATGAAAGTTGTTTTTTTCAAATAAATGGGTTAAAAAAAGTTGCCTTTTGGGTTAGGTTACCAAACATCAGCTTTCCGCTTATATGCCTACTTAGGTGGGACTACCATTAGGTGATTATCCTTTTCCCTGATTGGGATAGCGGATCAGCAATTCTAGCATTGATTTCTCCCTTGGGGAATATGAACTCTGTACATTTCTAGCTTTATACTGCCACTACAGATGGGATTTGGTCCAATAATAAATAGATCATCCTTGAAAATTAAAAGAGAACTTATTTATGATCCCTTTCAGACCAGACAAGCAGAATTCAGGAGCATAGGGCTGTTTGGTTCAGTTAAAAAGATTGCAAGGACAGAAGGGGTTATGGGTTTCTACAGGTGGATCCCTGAGTCATTCTTATTTTTGTGAGGTTGTTTCTGAACCATTTTGTTTGTGAACAATTATTTATTTTGTGGTATTTGTTTTCAGAGGGAATGGGGCTAGTCTTGCTCGAATTGTTCCCTATGCAGCACTGCATTACATGACTTATGAGCAATACCGCAGATGGATAATACTCGCTTTTCCTGACATGGGGAGAGGCCCTGTGCTTGATCTCGTGGCTGGATCATTTGCTGGAGGAACCGCTGTGCTCTTTACCTATCCTCTTGATTTAGTTCGGACTAAATTAGCTTATCAGGTAAGTAACTAAAAATAAAATAAATGTAAACTCCATCCTCCCCTCTCATAAATGACTTGGAGTCATTGGAGAGGCGCCCAACTCCTTTGGCCTGTCTTCTGGGGGAGATCATCGTTGCAGCAGATCCTCTCGTGTGTGCTTTGTTCAATAGTCCCAGCACTTCAATGAATTTTGAAAGGGATTAGTTGTTCTGTCTTCTGACTTGAGAAAAATGTCAAATAAATTGTATTTGGCAATGCAGGTTGTTGGTTCATCAAATTTGAATGCTCAATCGGTACCTAAAAATGAAAAGGTTTATAAAGGAATTCTTGATTGTTTCTCGAAGACTCGTAAAGAGGCTGGGTTTAGAGGTCTCTATCGTGGTGTGGGTATGCATCTCTAAACTCCTTGGATCAATTACTGCGGTCATTCTGTGTTTCTGTGGTTAATATCATCATGAGGTTTTTACACTGAACATGTGAAACATTGTCAGCTCCATCACTCTATGGAATTTTCCCCTATGCTGGTTTGAAGTTCTACTGCTATGAGGAGATGAAACGTCATGTCCCTCAGGAGCACAAGAGCAGTATTATTGTGAAACTTGTATGTGGATCTGTTGCAGGTTTATTGGGTCAGACCTTCACATATCCTCTAGATGTTGTCAGGAGGCAAATGCAGGTTAATTACTTAAATGATCTTCTGAATAATACTTTAAAGTGGAACATCAACTGTAAATTTGAACAAGCATCATAACAGGTTCAACGACACTTGGCGTCTAATAGTGCCGAGATAAAAGGAACAATAGAAACCCTTGTTATGATCTCTCAAAAGCAAGGATGGAAGATGTTATTCTCAGGGCTGAGCATCAACTACTTGAAGGTGGGAAACCTAGTCATTTTGCTTTCTCTATCATATCTTTCTTTCTTTTTTTTTCTTTTTTTTTCTGGGTAATGGAGTTTTGGTACATCTACTGCAGGTTGTACCATCTGTAGCCATTGGGTTTACTGGTTATGATCTTATGAAATCATGGCTGAGAGTTCCACCACGAGATGAACCTGATACGGAAGTGGTATCTGGCACAAGAACTGGCACTCCAACGTCATTTCACTCTTGATAACAATTCTTACCCATTTTTGCTTTGAGCAGTTTTCTACACAACTACACAAGTCATCAGGAGCTTCACAGGCCCTTTTTTCTTCTTTACATTTCCATTTCCATTCTTTCAAGCCATACAATAATAGCGCACAATGTATAGTCCATCCCTCCAAAAAGACAGACCTCCTTGAAGGTCTAATTCTTACAGATTTCTTAAGAGGATAATCCTTAAAATAGTGGACATCATTGATTTGACATTCAAATCATTTGAAGAGGTAATTGAAAACTAGGAGGATGATATTCATGTTCATGTCCAGGAACAGCAAATGCATATTATGATTTCAAGCACTCTTGTAACTCGGTAAAGAATATTATCATTTCAGCACATCTCTAATTGATCAAATACTTCCATTAGATGTAAGTGTGTAAAGCATTTCGCGATGCCAAAGTATCGTATGATAAATGAAAATAACTTCTATAAGAACTTGGGATAACCAGGTCATTTGTGCCCTCTAATAGGAGATAAACACCTTAGCGTTAAACACCAAAAGTGATTAAGATGAAAACACTAGATCTTACACTATTCTAATTGGGTTCTCCTTTGCTGAATGCCACCGTCCCCATTCATCCACCGAACGTCACTGACGAACAACAACCCCTGTTTGAACAAACCCATATCGTAATATGGACACCCTTATTGAAACAAAGAGAATGCTTCAGGAAAAATCTGAGCTTGAAGAGGCTCATGACGAATTGGTCAATTATGTAACTTTTTTTTTTTTTTTTTTTTTTTTTTTTTAATTAAAAGAGGGGGGAGGGGCGACCAGTGTAGATTTCCCCCCCTGGGCGTGACCATAGGGGCCCCCCCTCGCCATGGAATGTCCGGTTTGAGCCATAGCTACTGCCTAAGCGGCGAGCCCGTCACCACAGCCCCACAAAGGTGCGAGTTGGTAAAGCCCAGAATTGAGCACGCACTACTACCGCAAGCGGGTTCGAACTCGTGCCCCTGGAGGGGGGGATTTACCCGGCTGCTTTACCATCTCGACTACCACCTTGGTGGTGGTCAATTATGTAACTTGTTCCCAGTAAAAGGTAACTGAATCTCAATACAAACGTAATGTACAATGAAAACATCATTACATTTACAACCTAATCTCCGACCAAAATTTCTTTGATTTCCTTGCTGCAGCAATGGGAATTACATTTAGATGGAACTTCAATTTTATATTGGGGAAAAATCTAGCAGCATATCCACGAGAGGAGCATTAACATCAAGGTCTTAATACCTTTACCAGTAATCCCCACAAGAGCACTTGCCATCCTTGAAATGATGGAACCGCTTGTTATCCCTTACAATCAACTCTCTCCCAACAATTTTTGACATAATCTTTATTGCATTGTGGCAGTCACCGCAGATCCTTAGATTCTTCATGATCCTAAGCGTCGTCCTTGGTGGAGTACTAATCAGACCATAAGCAATCGCCAAACGCTCACTGTGATACATCAAGGCCTGTTCTTTTGCCTCCTGATCAATGTCATGAAGTACGTATCTTGTATCTGGCACATAACCCGCTTCCTTCATCTGCCCATTCAGACCTTTCAATTTCTCATATGCCTCTCCCTTGTAAGCGCCGGTGCACCGGTACTCGCTCAACCTATTCTTCTCCTCAAGCATATTAGTTGCAGACTGCTTCTTCCGTGGAGGAGTTGGAATTTTATCAGCAATGGCCTTTGAAGGATCAAGGCTAACTGATAACTCCTTGGCATGGTCTTCAAGTTCCATATCTCCATGAATTCTTGCATAATGCCTAAGAGCCTCCCAAACCTCCGCTGTAGGCTCAATCGGCATTTTCTCAATGAACTCTTGTGCTTCATTCAAATGACCAGACCTCCCAAGAACATCAATAACCCCTAGATAATGCTCAATCCCGGGAACAATTCCGTACTCATTCTTCATCGATTCAAAGTGTACTAACCCTTCTCCCACTGCTTCTGCATTAGCACACGCTGCTAAAACCAGCACAAAGGTCACGCCATTGGGCTGCAACCCGGCTTTCCTCATCTCTTCAAACAACAACAACCCATTATTCCCCTGCCCATTGACTGCATACCCATTAATCATCAAATGCCACGAACTCACATTCCGGTCACGCATTCTATCAAACAATCTGCGTGCATCTCTCATACTCCCACACCTCGCGTACATTTCAATCAATTTGTTATTCAATTCAACCTCACCACGAAAAGGAGACTGTTTCAAGAACTCATGCACCCTCTTCCCAGCCTCGAGCGACTTCGAATTCCCACAGGAATCCAACAACGCACAGAAAACACCATAATCAGCATCAACACCTCGACCCATATGCTCCACAACCTCTTCAACCTTACCCTCCTCGCACAAAACCATCAAATCAATACTTGGTTGGTCACCGCGCAATGGTTCGCCGCCATTTTCATTGTTTAGCCGATTACTGTTCATTTCTCGCTCATTCGAGTGGCTCTCCTTGTTGTTCTGTGAAGGGTCAGGGCGGGATTTGGACCGAGTGCTGGCACTTTGGCGGTAAGATACCCCACCACTGCGGCGGCGATGGACCCGGGGGTTGTGGTCATCGGGGAGCGCGTAGGTGCAGAGAGGTCTGAATGGGGCGGGGCTGAGAGGGAGCTGGGCCGGAGGTCGCGAAGTTATTCGAGGTTTCCAGTGGGAAGAGATAACGGAGTTTCCGGGCCGTTGAAGAGATATCATAGTAGCCATTGACTGGCACTTGAAAGTACAGAGCACCGCTTCCCCGTGGTGCGACGCAGATATAATAGTGCTTTCCTTTCTCAGAAGAAACTTGGAAATTTTGATCCAACGACAGGTCGTTAGTTAGGGTAAGAAGGGCTGACAATAACGTTCTGTTTGTTAACGAGTTCTGCCTAATTTTTATTTTTATTTTATGTGAAATAAATGTCAAAAATATTTTTGTATTTTTAATAGTGTTCTGCGTTTGAATTATTTGTTCATATTTTGTTTTCAAAAAAAAAAAAAAAAAAAACCAAAAATAGCAATTTCATGTAATATTCATGATTAGGTTTACTCTCACAAAGCTATTCTCAAAAACATTGATAATTCATTGACTAAATATTTCAGGAAAAATTCTTGGAGAAGCACTTAGCTTAAACACAAAATGCATTTGGTTTAGAAAGCCGGGTAAACACATTTTTAAAACTTTTAGTCAATCATTTTACATACAACTCTAAAACACAAAAGTTACTGTGAATGCCCTAAAGGGAGACGAGCTACAATATTATTTGAAGGGCATGTACTTAAGGATACAAAGAGAGCTACAATATGTATAGTTAATTGAGTATATTAAACAAGACCTCCTCTGGAAGTCCATCTCTAATTTTGTAATTTCAGGGAATTAGACTCTTCTCCCCTTGTGCTGCTCACACCTCTTCCTACCATAAGCAGGAGTCCTCATACAGGTAGATCCGTTCTGCAAGGTAACACCACATGAGAGAAAAGTTATTCCAGAGCCAAGCCCAGAGAAGGAACTACCGGCCCTCATGCCTTTGTGCTGCCAACACCTTTTATTTCCTTCCACTGGCTGCCTTCTGCACAGAGAACCATCGTGTAAGGCTGCTCCACAAGTGGAGGCATTATAAGAACTGAATTCCAAACCCTTATCAGATACATGGGACTTGTCTTCTGCTGCTAACATGGGGACCAACCCATTAACTCTCAGCCCTTTGTGCTCTTCACACCTGACTCTTCCTCTAGCAGGCTGTCTTGTACAGAAAAGCCCATGATCTAAATTCACCCCACATATAGCGTTGCAGCTTTTGCTGACAACAAACTTCTCTGGGGAAGCTTGAGGTTGCACTATTCCAGGTTTGCGCATTGCAGATGAATTCGGGTTTCCTTCCATAGCTGACTCAGCAATGGATCTAATTATTCTCATACCTTTGTGTTCGTCACACCTTTTCCTCCCCTGAGCCGGCTGCCTTCTACAAGCAGAGCCATCACTCAAGAGGACTCCACATATAGGAGTAAAGTTCTCACTAACAGGACGCTTAAATGCAACCAGTGGACACTTTGCTGTGTCATTGTGACTGTAACCCTCTCTGTCATCAAGATTAGTGGAATCTGAGCCAATTGTGCTCTTTGATTTACCTTCTGTAACCAAGGTTGGGATGAACCCAGTAATTCTCATCCCTTTGTGTTCAGCACACCTCTTTCTTCTCACAACCGGTGGTCTTCTACAAATGGAACCATCACTTAAGACCACCCCACAAAAACTAGTGTTGTCCTCAATAACACCACTTCTATCCAGTACAAGCCTAGGCTGCGATCTACTAAATTTGAAAACTCCTGATAGGAAATTGTAGCTCTCTTCATCAGCGTGAGTGCTTGCTTTGATTCTAATGCCCACTTGCTTCTGATCAAATAGCAGAAGTTTCCTGACAATATTAGAAAATTGGATAGTTTTTGAAGCATCTTTCTTAAGTTTCAAAAGGATATCATATTGTCGCCGTGCACCATTACTGCTTAAGTTCCATGCATAATCAAATCTGTTGAGCAGCTGGGCTTCTTTTTTCTCAGCATCGCTCTTGCTCTCCGTCTGTTTAACAAGCAAGAAGGAAAAGAGGATTTGTTGAAATAACCATATTACAAGAAAATTTTGCATCAGACCTGCTTCCATACAAACATACATACATTGGTAGGTACATACTAGGTACGTACATACATAAATACATGCAGACGCATAACAACTCATTTAGCATAATTCATCCAGATGTAAGTAGCATATGCATGGTTAAGTGTGTGTAGAATGTGATTATGCACTGGATATTTTCATGCTTATATGTAGGTCTACACTGTGGCTTATGTGACGATATAAAAATAAGAGAAAAGTATACAAACCCCCTCAAACTACTACCTCATTGTCAATGTCCCTCAAATAATTGATTGAGTCAATGCCCACCAATGACAAAAGTACCCTTCATAAAAATTAAATATAAAAATTATTTAAAAAAATAAGAAGAAGAAAAGAGGAGGAGGTTCTTTGGCCAAAATGGAGGTGGCCGAACCACCCCAAGGTTTCAATGTCCAAGATGCAGCACTGTAGACACAAAATAGCGCTACTTCAATAACTACGTCAACCAACCTAGGCATGCCTGTGAGAACTGAGAACTGTTCTTGTGGGTGTTGGGAGACGAAAGAACAAGCACTTAGCCAGAGTAGCAATGAGAAAAACAAAAGCCCCCAGACTCGGCCAACCACCAGCTTCTCTAGTGTGCTGAATCTTCAATCGCTTCCAATGTCTTCGAAGAAAAGGGGACACTCCTAAAATTTGGTCCTGAAGCACCTCTTTGTGAATCAATGGAGACCATTCTTAATGTATGAGACCATAAAAGATGTGTTGAGATGGATTTTGTAAATGTTGAACGAAATGAAGAGCCCCCTTCCTCGTGTATATTGTCCATGACAGCTTCCAATAATAAGGGCAATCCATTTACTTGAAAATATTGGCAAAGGGCCTTGAACGTCCACTTTTTTTTTTTTCTTTTTTTTTTGGCGACATTGACAATTTTTGGTAATTTAGGAGAGACATGAACTCAATCAATAGTTTGGGAGCTGACGTTGACAATAAAAAGTCATAATTTGAGTAGGGGTATGTGTACTTTTCCCTAAAAATAATTAGACGTATGACTAATAGGAAAATAACAAAATTATTGATAATAATCTTCCTGTAATTATGGAAATGTTCACCACTCATTCCTTAAGAGTCAGCGACAGCAATAAATACTCCATAACCAATGACATCTGATGTAGAATTTCAACGAAAGATCCTAGGGTTCACAAAATAAGGCTTCGGGTTTGGAAAAGATATGGGAATTGGTGATATTTGTTTGGAAATTAAGAGCTCAAAGAATTTGTTAAAAAAGAAAAGAAAAGGAAAAACATCACACCTTCTAGGCTATGAGACGCCCATCAAATTCTGATTATACGTGCATAGTAATAAAACTATCACTACAAGTATATAACTTCTCAAATAACCCTAGTAACAATTTGTCTTGAATCCTCGACGCACTAATCTGGACCATGCATTATCATTACTAAAAGACATAAAAAAAATTATATATAAAAAATAATAATAATAATAAAAAACCTTACTAATCAAATCAAATCAAAATTTGACAAATACTAATAAAAAACCAACTGATCCCACCAAATAAAAGCTTGAGGTTGATAAATCTGACATTTGTTAATTCTCCTATACTCCTATAAACTTTAACTGGCCGGTTTCTATCAAATCTCTAGCAGCTGATCACACATGAACAGACTATTTCAAGATCATAATTCTTCAAGAATTGAAGCTTATGATCATTTAACGTACATTATAGGGCCAAAATTCATCTAGCTTTGTAAAGTCGTTCTGTTCACAAGATTGCCCTCTTCTTTCTACAAAATGCAGTGCCCATGAAAAGAAAACCAACAAAACCAAGCAACGATGTACTTACAGGAACCCATCGAAACACAATGGGGTAGCCATTTGAAAATATCTCCTCAAAAAATCCAGGCCCTTTCTGGAGACACACACTCTTAGAGTCATTTGGGCAACCATTGAAACAGCTATTGCCCAAGTGAGCACCTGTCCGGCCATACTGCTGGAGTCGCGTCTTAACATTGTCTGCCTGACCAAGGTAAGTCACGATCACGCGGTCCGGGTCAAGCTTGCTGATTTCACGCCCCAACCCCGTCCGAGATACAGCAATCCCAAGCTCATACACTCCTGGACCAGAACTTTTGGGCAGGTTGTGAACTCTATACTTTGTAGCTCCTTCCTTTCCCAGTAAACAGTCTTCCCAATCGGAAGGACCAACAAGAATCTAAACAAGTTGAAACACGCACAATGAGCCCAAAATGAAAACACTACACCAAAAAGATTTACACACACAATGAACACTAACATCTGCTCTCAACATGTTTGTTGATATCTTTAAGAGAAGGAGAAAAAAAGAAGTCCAAGACAATCAAGGTTCCAAAATACAATTTTCAACGTGTAGGCCAAGAAATTTAAGAAAGCCAGTACTTGAAATATGGTTTAGAGCTACAGAAACATATAGACACACCTAAATTTCACTCCCAATTTCGTAGATTAACATGTTTAAAGATTCACATGAATCCGTGTTCTGGGCAAGTCGAACTCAAATTTAAAACTGATATGAAAAACACAAAGCAAAACACACATTCACAAAGAGAGAGTGTGTTTTGAAGTTTGAAGACTGAACCTGCCATTTGGAGAAGACGGAGTCGTGCTTGGTGCGCTTATAGTCTTCCCTCTTCAACCTGGGGGCAGCAACGGACAAATCGGTTGTTACCATTCTGGTTGGCCGTCGAGAAAATGACCGTTATTCACGCCGTTTTGTAGCCACCGAGATATTGTTGTCGTGGGGACCAAATTGACATCGGAAATTACTCGATATCGTAGAGCCGGTAGAGGTCCTCCGTCCGCCTGAATGATTGCGTTCAGAGTCAGACTTTGGAGTGACTTCACGCTCTTTTCAACTTGAGCAGGTTTCCTCTTGTCGTTGTTCGGCCCCGCCCCTTTTCCCTCTATGGCTTTTAGAAAAGAAAAAAACTTTAGCAGATTCTTCTTTTTTCTTTTTCTTTTTACTGTTGCTAGTGCGATTAACCAATAAATTTTGGGGAAACTTCCATTTAAACCTTAAAATTTCGTTCATTATGAGAAAACTCTTCAAATTTTTATAAACTCTCAATACTCATTTCGAGAAGACTTTCAAATTTTAAAAACTTTTAATTTCATCCTGAAATTTTTAATTTGATACAATGTACCTCATCTGTTAGTTTTAAATAATTAAAAGTGATGAAATGACTTTTATACTCTTGATTTTTTTTATAAAATTTTAAACTTACCTTTATTTTCAAATTAAAAATTAAAAAATAATATTATTATTATTATAAATAAAAAAAATCACAAGGTGACCCAACTTGTGACCTTTTTATTTCTTCATTTTTTCATTTTTTTTAAAAGATAATAGAAGGGTAATATGGTCTTTTTATGAGTTTCCGTTAGGGTTTAACGGCAACAATTGACAGATGAAATAAATTGCATTAAATTGAAAGTTTGAAGGATGAAATTGAGAGTTTTTAAAATTTAAGGAGGTCTTCTCAAAACGCATCGTAGTTCATGAGTCCTTTATAAAGTTTCCCTTCAATTTTTTTCAACTTAGTCTATAAATTTATCTTGTATTTTAAAATGTGAAATATATCATTAATGTGTGTTTGAGACATATTTTTATTTTTTGTTTGAAAATAATATTAATGTGACATAAAAGTAAAAATTATTTTTATGTTTTGAGTTGTTTATTAATGTATATGTTTTGAGAAGGAAAAAAAAAAAGAAAAAAAAGGACACAAATAAACATAAACGGTAACTTTTATTACAAGTCCATTATGTTGTCGTCTACATGACACTGATCATGTTAGTTATTAAACTGAGGTCGCGGTCCACATGGCACCAACGCTTCCACTTAATGGCCCTGGCTCGCCTCTTTCACCCTACCTCCTCACCCACACCAATGACGCCAACCACCTCATTCCCTCTTCAACTTTAGTCCCAAAGTTTTCACCATGTGTGCCGCCGTGACGTTGTGGGTGGCACTAGTGTCTAACATGACATAATTGAATACCTTGTGGAGTTGGCTTCAATAGGAACATACATAAGTTCTAAAGGCGTCTCAGTTTGAAGAGCATTCAATTGGAGTTGGAATGAGTTTACTCTGGCTTGAGGTTCCCCATCCAACTCCTCTTGATTCTCTTCAATGACAAGGGCATTCACCTTCTCTTTCTTAGAATATGATCCTCTATTTCATTTAAAATTGAGAGGAGCTTATTAGGCAAAAAAAAAGTGTTAAAATTATGGCAAATTGTACTCATCTTTTAAAAAATGGGACAATATTATCCCACTTTTTGCTTAACCGACACCTCTCCATTTCATTTGAAATAAAAGAGGATCCTATTTCCTCTTTTGTTGGGCACTCCCTTGCTCGATTGGGATCTTTGCACATAGAGCAACCGAAATTTGACTTGCCTTACTATTTGTCAACTAACTTCACTCTTTTTTTCTTTTTCTTTTTTTTCATTTCTAACAAAAAAAAAAAAAATCAACGTTTTTTTTTAAGTAGCAAACAACTCTCTTCATTTTTCTCACACAAAAAATTCAAATCTCATTTTATCTTTATTTTACATCAATCACTTATTATTACTATACAAACAAAAAACCAACAACAAAACTATTTACCAAACGGGCTCAACTGTAATTTACCCTTTTTTTAGGGTTTATTTTTAAAAATTATTAATTAAATAATTAAATTTATAGTTTTCTATTAATTTAAAATTTGAAGATAATTGATAATTTAATTAACATAGTACCAAAACCCTAAATTCCAACATTAGCTTTACTATTTATCATACATTTCTCATTTTAATTAAATGTTTTACATATTGAGTCTCTCAAGAACGAAGATACCACAACATTCATCCCGTGCCATTTCTAGTGGCTAAAGAAACATGAACCAAAAGGAAAAATGTGGACAATCACCAGCTGATGATAAATACTTGCACATAAGTTTATCTCTTTTGCGCACCAATGAGTCAATGAGGCCCCCCATGCCCTTTCATTAATCTTGTTTTTTGGTACTAAGTAGCTTTCATTGATCAAAGGGTGAATAAAATATTTGCAGGGCTAAATCAACAACACTGTGACAGTGAACTGAATTGAATAAAATATTAGCAGAGCTAAGAGCTAAATTCTTAAAGTGGTTTGAGTTCGAATTTCATAATGAGAATTTTCATGCCTAATTAGTGTAAATCACTATGAATTTCATTGATGTCTTGATGAAGTTTTGTCAAATTATGGTTTAATCAGACTTGAAGGAACTCTTGTAGTTTTCACTATTTAGGCTCTTCTTATGCAGTTATCAACGAGCATGTATTATCATGGTCACGTCCAAGTAAAGTAGTCATCATGGTCGTCCACGGAAACTGATTATCCGTTTTAACCTAAATTTTCAAAATAATTTCTTATCGAAATGTCATCGGTTAATTATTGAAAATAGGGTTGTCGATACCGTTATAACCAATACCCATCCTTAGTCGCTCCACCTTATTTATTGTTATTTTTTAATTAGATTAAAAAAAAAAAAAAGAAAAAAAAAAAAAGAAAAGAAGTGAAGTGAAGTGACAGGTGCAGGGCATTTCTAACATGGTAAAGATAAGAAGCTTAGATTCCAGCTGTGTGGACTTGGCTTATTATACCTGCCAAAATTAGGGGTGTCAACCCGGTCCGGTTTCTCGGTTTTTGGCCAAAACCGGAACCGGAACCGGGACCCCGGTTAACCAGGGTCCCGGTTCCCGGCCGGTTCCTGTTTTACCCGGTCCGGTAACCGGTTTTTGAAAAAAATTAGTGTTTGCGGCTTATTTTAGGTATTGGGCCTAAAATAAACCCATTATTTTTTTCATAAGTTAGCTCATTTAAAAAAAAAGTTATTAATCTTTTTGTCTAAATTAAAGAGGCTTTATTGTGATTGTTCCAAATAATTAAAAAATAAACCTAAAAAAGCCTAAAAATCCTAAAAAATCAATGTTTTTGCCTATATGAGCCTTAGAAATAAAAAATCAAAATTTTAAAATACCCTAAAAATCATTTTAAATTAGATACATAAAGAAAACATTAAAAAAATAAAAAGTAAAAACAAGTATATAAACAAACCAACATGCACAAGAAATAAATACCCCTTACTACAACAATTCAAAACCCAAAAAAATAAAAAATAAAACAAGTATTTAAATAATCTACCAATCAAAATAAATACACTCACAATAAAAATAGTTCACAAACATATTACAAAGACAATATTAATATATATAATATAATAATATATAAATATTATTTAATAAAATAAGACCCGGTTCCGGTTTTCCCGGTTTTTACCGGGTGCCAAAAACCGGGACCGGAACCGGGGTCCCGGTTTTTTTTTTTTTGGCAACCGGAACCGGAACCGGTTCCCGGTTTCCCGGTTTCCGGTTTTCCGGTCCCGGTTCCGGTTTCCCGGTTATTTTTGACACCCCTAGCCAAAATAGAATCTCTACTGAGCAAGAAAAGGGGAAACGAAGCATCTAATTCATAGTTTCTGTTAAAGAAATGCCCCATGCCCTCCTCTTCTTCTGCTGCATTCATCACAAGGCTGAAAAATTGCAAGGTTTTGAAGGAGCCAGCCACAACAAAAGTACCCTGTTTTGTTTCTTACTTATCCTTTACTTGGCCATGTCTCATTAAAGGAAACCTTTTTTTTCTTTATAATCAGAACAGGGAAAGCTAATGCACTAAAACTTTACACATCCTTAGGCTATAAGGAAAGCATCTCCATTCCCTGATCAAAGAGGATGGGAGATAGAGTAATAATAAAAAAATTGTGACAAAATTGTGACGGCCGATAGGGACTCCCTTATTCTAGCAAAGGAACTCCTACTAAACAAAGAAAGCCTCCCTCACATATTACTGCCTGAAAAGAGTGCAAGAATAAAAGAAGTGATCCCTTGACGGTTCAAATTGCAGCTTCATGTGATGCTTACTCTCTCATCTTTGAAGGGGATGCCCTCAATGTGGTCTTTGCAATTCAACAACCTCAACTGTTTCCGGGTTGGACTTTTTATAATGTTGTTTTTGACATTTCCCTGTATTTGCTTTCTTTCTATAGCTGGAAGGCTAAGAAAGTTTATAAGAGTGCTAACTATAAAGCACATAATTTACCTAAATGAGCCGCTTCCTACCTAGTATTTGGAAGCATTCTCATAGGATCACTCATTCATTCTTCCATTCGGATCAAAAGTAGTATAAATCCCCTTGTAACCTTTTCTCCCTTTCAATTAAAAAAACAAAAAAAAACTGTTAGAAATCATGTCCATAAGGAATGGGGTCATATGTAGACAATTAACTTTAAGAAGGTTGAATGATCTACCAAGGCCATTCACCATGTGGTTTACTTCACTTCATTTACCTTTTTCAAATAAAATATGCTTAAAAAATTTATAACAATATTAATTAAAAAAATGGTAGTTTATTATGATATTAGAGTAAAAGTAGTTCAAATCATGTCTCAATCATTCATTTTTGTTTAAATTAATATTGAAAAAATGGTGTACGCTATCACCATAAAAAGACTAATAAATTTGAAGTTTCATTATAATTACTTATAAAGCGCAGTTTTACCTAATAAGTAAACAATACGAGACTTAACAACCACGAATATTTTTATAATATGAATTACTCATTTTTTTTCAATAGAAAAGAGGGATGTTACATTAATTTTATTTAAAGAAATTAAAATTAAAAGATGTTTATAAAAATGAGTTTTATGTTGTATTTTCAGTACCGACAGATTTGTAGGGTTCGGGTACGGGTCAGCCCTCTGAATCCGACCGTTTCTGGTGAATGTTTCAATGTCTGTTCACAGTGAACATTGGCAGGTGGAATCCAATAAAATTGTAGTATAGAACATACACAAAACCCTCTCTGCATGAATCACATGAGGTAACAATCAAACGACAACAAAAAAATAAAACAAAAAAAAGAAAAAGAAGAAGAAAGATAAAGATAAAGACGTAATAAAGGAAAAAAAAAAAGAAGGTATTGGATAAGACTTAAGAAGGCACTTATTGGTTATTTTAGGTCCCACTTAGCAAAGAAAATGTCAGAAGGCTAGATTTAGGAAGGTCCTACCTAAGCAGTAAGCACAACTTACAATTGAATAGGCTTTTCCTGTCATGTAGGATGTAGCCACAAAGGAAGTGAATTATTTGTTGGGTGGTACCCATAACCATAATTATTCTTGTCCATTTGTTTTTGGACCCCTAGGAATTGGTGTACCCAAGAATAATCCCTCCGGATAGTAGCCTCTTAGGGCTCGAGAGTCGAGATAGACATAATAAGGTTCATCTCACATCTCACAAGCAACGCTACAAGCAAACCATGCTTAATTAAGTCCTACGCCACGTGCGTAGGTATTAGTCTCGATAAAACAATGTTTACAAAAGGTTATAATGATTTCACTTGTACCCCAACGGCAATTTGTACCCTATTGTCACGATATGTTTAGAGCATGAGAGAGCACTATTCTTAAACTCTTATTTCCCGAAACAACCATCAAGTAGAAAACACACTTTTAATTTTTTTTTGAAAAAATTACAGTTTACTTCCTTAAAGTTGACAGAATTTTTTAATTCGAATACTAAAGTTTTAATCTTTGCAATTCACCCTTCCAAAGTTTTAAATTTTTGCAATTTGATCAATTGTATCCAAAACTTCTCATATTGCCCCTAATTTTTATTCTTTTATTTTTTTATAAAAAATTCGGGATGGCTACATTTGGCCATTTTTGCACCCCCCAAATTTATTTATTTATTTTCATAAAATAAAAAATAGGGGCAATGAGAGAATTTTGGGATAATATTGGTCGAATTAAAAAAAAATTGAAACTTTGTGGAGGTGGATTGCAAAAATTAAAACTTTGATGTTCGAATTGAAAAACGATGTCAACTTTAAGGGGATAAACTGTAATTTTCCTTTTTTTTTATTTATTTATTTTTTTTTTAAGTTCTGATTAATATGTTCAATTTTTAAGTTATGAGCTGACGTGTTGATAATGTGGCATTTTTAACATGGCGTGTGGTAAGTTAGCTATTGGATGCTCTGGACAATGGACATGTCTATTCTTTTTATTGATTTTTTTTTTTTTTTTTTTGATATGTTCACACAAGGGAAGGGGAAATAGGGATTCAAACTAGTAATCTCCGCTTTATTAAGCGTGGTCTACAGCCAATTGAGCTACCATTTGAAGACATTTTTACTGAACATGATGTGATATGATAGCTATGTGTCATTGACACCATTAAAAATTTATCGAATATTGAGAGTTATTTGATAACAATTCAATCTTTTAATATGATAAAATGAAAAACTCAAAGAAATACACCAACACTTTTTCCTTGTTTTTAACTTTGTATTATGGCTTTCAAGAATAACTCACAGCCATTCTCGTTGAAGTACATGTGCCTTTTCAAGGTACAAGACTACAAGTTTCACAATTACAAATTTTATTCTCTCTCTTTTTTTTTTTTTTTTTTTTTTTTTTAAAAAAAACTAATTAATTATTTATTATTTTAATTTGTAAGTATTAATTTTTGGCTTGTGTAAGTGGCAATTAGAATTTACTTGTCTCCAAGGAATAACTCAATCGGCTGTAGATTACACTTCATGAAGCGAAAGTTACTAGTTCGAATCTCCCTTCCTCCTCTCCTTGTGTGAACATGTCAAAAAAAAAAAAAAAAAAAAAAAAAATCCTAAAATTTACTTGGTTAAAGGATAGTGCTATTTTCATATATATTTTTCTTGTACACATTTTTCGAGGTATACCTCATATTTGAATATATAGTTAATTGTTATTTTTCTATTTAAAAATAATATCAATGAGAATAATATATGTTCACAAATACCCTTTTTGTTGTTGGAAATTTGGTATTTTATTACTAACAAAGTTTTCTTTTAAATTGGATTTAAATAAATTTATTCAATTTAATCTATTAAATTAATATCTTTCAATCAAACAATAATTCATACAAAGGACAACACAAAGGACATGAGCAAATATAATTTTGGCATAGTAAATGGCTCTTCTAAACATGTACTGGCAGAAGCACTTTGTCTCAATGTGGGTGTTTGCAGGTTTTCTTATCCTGCCTGCCAGGTTTTCCAATAGGCAGCAGGCATAGTCTAAGCCTACAAATGATAAAAACCCCCACACCTTGTCAACACTCATTTAGAGTAACATGGCACCATCTGCAATAGTTGACAGGGTTGCTTATTAAGGAGTTCTAGCAAACTTCAAAATAGTAACAAATCAAGTGAGTACTACAAATTATCTCATATTAGTTCTAATGAAATATACTTTAAAGTTGATGTCATAAGTTCGGAATCACAACAAACCCTTGCCATTGATTTGTATTATGTGTCGATTAAGTAGGGTTCAATTTCTGACACGATTCGCAAATTCAACGTCAACCTAATACGAGATTAGTAGGTTAAGGTTAAGAGGTTTGATCCATTTAATTAAAGGAGTTGGATTATGGCCGACCTATATAGTTTTATACTAATTAACAATCTTTAACATTGTCTGTGAATCTGACGCAAAATTAATAGGCCTTATACCAAAGTTTAATAAGTCGTTACTGGTGATTTGTATTTTGCTTTGGCTTTCTAAATATGGTCTTTAAATACTAAACAAAAAAAAAAATCAAATTTTAACTCAACATTTTTCCTAAAAGTCTTGCCTTTTATTTATTTTTTATGTTTTAGCACAATCCATTTCCTCTCCTCCAAAAGCCACAAAGAGACTTTTTTTAGGGGATGACACTGACGGTCCAAGTAAAGATTTATAATTATGCCTCTAGGAAAAATGAAGCAGTTAATGCGTTAATGATGAGAGAGAGCTCCAATCATTGATCTGATTTTGCAATTAATCGCTTTATTTTGGTCATGCAAAAAAAAATTCGCTTTGTTTTGGCTTTCTGCGTTGTCGGCTCTCTCTTGCAGTTTAGCACAAGCTGGATGAGAATCTCTTTTGTCACTGCCACCACCTCACCTTCATTCTTTTCTGTGGTTCATGCATTCCTTATGACATGAGTGGGTTTCGGTTTCCATTATCAAAACTTGGTGCTTGAAAATAATTGTTGTGGATTTTCTGAGCCTAAAGCTGCTGCCTGTTGGAGTTTCACATTCCCTTTTAAGGGAAAGAGCTATCTCGTAAGTAAAGTACCTTGAAGTGCGTGTTTTCTATACTTTTTTTTTTTTTTTTCTATTTTACTTTCAGCCTTCCATGTGATGTGAGTATCCCAAAAGCTTCTTGCTTTCCGAGACACTTGTCTCTGGTTTACTAGTCATTGCAGTGATTATGCAACTTTTTGCTGTTCAAAGTTTGTTCTTTTCCTGAACTTTGTGGCATCTGATCGAGAAAATTTCATGTGGTGTTTAGAAGGCCAAGCAAAAAAGGAAACAAATTTCTTCTGGGTTTGAGCCAGAGGTGGGTGGTGTGAGTTAGGATTTTTGTTGGCGGGTTGAATATGAAAAAGAAGGGTGATGAGGAAAAGGGTTCCTCGGATGTGGGTGGGAAACTGGTGGTGGTTGCTGTTAAAGCATCAAAGGAAATTCCAAAGACTGCTTTGTTGTGGGCTTTGACTCATATTGTTCAACCTGGAGATAGCATTAAGCTGCTGGTGGTTATTCCCGCTCATCCCTCAAGTAACTTTCACAGTCTTGTTTTTTTTTTTCAACGATTAGAATTTTAGAAGTTTTCTCAAAGTATTGATGAATTGTTGTTATATCGCCTTTTCGTTTTTTGTTTTTGTGAGCTTAATTCTGTTCTTGCCTTTTGATTTATAATATCTTGTTGGTAGGTGGGTATGTCTGTTAAGCTGTCTGGCTCCCATGCTTCTGCTTCCTGGGGACAAATTTCTTGGGGACTTTTCTTATATTCAAATTTACATCTTATAGAATTGAATGTTCCTTCCTACCGTAAATACTTTTAATCTGTCATTGAATTTTATACGAGTATAAAATCTTTATTAATTTATTTTGCTTTTTTCTATGAAAAAATACTTGTAACATCCGAGTGTTGGGCAATTTTTTTTGTTCTCCGACATGATAAAGTGTTGGAACTAGTGGCTTATATTCTCCAAGGCATAGAGTGTAATATTGGAATACTAGTGGTTGGCCGTATTTTGAGGTTTTCCAAAAGAGAAACGTTAGGTTTACAAAAAAACTTTTACAACATGATGTGACACAATATGATTGAAAATTAGATAAATTCAACTTTTGAGATACTCAATCATATTCTGCCACATCATATTGTAAAAGTTTTTTTGTAAAATTTGTTTGTAAGTCTAGCATTTTTCTTTCCAAAATACGTCCGTATAGTTAGGGCTTTCCTATATATATGTTATGTTTTAACCCTGAATCATTAATAATAAAATATAGCCGCACTCTCCTGTAAACGAGCCATATAAATCTGTGTCTCGACTCTCTCTTGATCTCTATCTTTTCGATTGCATATTATTCATCATTGTTGTGTACGGTAATAGCATAAAGTGGTAGGACAATTTCCTTTTTTCACATCATTGGCATTAAAGTCCAAGAGTAAGCAGAATTGGTTTTGCGATGGTCACTTGAAAAATCTAAGAAATAAGACAATGATAACAATTTATTCTTACAGACAATATAGGGAGTGATTGGATTGTTGGTGTCCAGCTCTTCTTGACCTATGCTAATAATATAGTAAAATGGGTGTTATATCTCACAGCATGTTCGAACTTTCGTCTTGAGCTGTCCTTGAGTTTATAAACCTCGTAAAGAAGTAAAATGGAGAACTTCAACTTAACTTGCATATATGATCCTCTCTTCCAATTGTGTATCACATCCCCATCGTGTTCGATGCAGGTGCTTCACAAATTTGAAGTGTTGTTGAATTTAGGCTAGCAAATTTCAACTATCAATAGTTAAATGACTTATGCATATTCGGTAGCTATATACACTGCATAGCTAAATGATATATGCAGTGTGTTCGTTCATTTTCTCTTATTTTGTCTTATTCCTTTTTTTTTTTCTCCCACTTTTCACTGCCTGGTTGTATTGACTTTGGGAAGTAAATGTTGATGATTGATGAGAAAAGCTTTACATTTTCAGGTAAAAGGATTTGGGGCATTTCGAGATTCACCAGTGATTGCACCATTGGTCACTGGTGGTCTCTGGCAGGAACCCGTTCAGATCAGAAGGATGATATTGCAGATTCATGCTCTCAAATGGTGCTTCAACTCCATGATGTTTATGACTCAGAGAAGGTCCGCGGTTCAGTGCATTTGTTTTCTTGTCAACGATTAATTCCATGCACCTCATGTCTAGTTTAATGTATTTCATACCCTGATTTTTCTTCACAGATAAAAGTCAGGATAAAGATTGTTTGTGGCTCGCCATGTGGAGTGGTAGCCGCTGAGGCCAAGAGAGCCCGATCAAACTGGGTTATACTGGATAAGTAATCAATATATGCACCTTGTTTTCTTGCATGACATATTATACTGTTTCTCATCCTGAGGCATCCATTTAAACCTTGGGGGATTACACATGAACATGGCCTGTTGATTCACAAAAGATGTTCAGTGAACATCTTATGTGTTTTGAAAAAAAAAATAATCTCATTATATGGTTTCCTTCTATATCTTCAGTTTGTTCAATTACCATTTTTTTGGAATTTTGGACAGACGATTGAAAAATGAAAAGAAATACTGCATTGAAGAGCTGCAATGCAATCTTGTGGTTATGAAGCAATCTCGGCCAAAGGTTCTTCGTTTAAATTTGGTAAATTCGACAAAGATGGAATCTGAAGTGGGTTGTGCATTATCATCTGAATTTGAAAAATCTCCAAAAACTCTGAAAAGCAAGTTTGGACAATTGAATATGATTAGGGGACCAGCTGTTACTCCTGCAAGTAGTCCAGACCATGAGTCACCATTTACTACAACTGATGTTGGAACGTCATCAATATCTAGCTCAGATCTAGGGACTTCACCATTTTTCCTTTCTGAAACTTGTGGGAGCTTAAAGAGTGATCTTCAATTTACCACTAAAGAAGATGAAAATCTGGATGAATGTGACTCTGACACAGATAGTGAAAAGATGAGTACTTGTTCCACAAATTCAATTTTCCATCCATGGATGGCAAGCTTTCTCAGGTCCAACAGTGAATATTCAAAACACACGGTGGAAGGTTCACAAAGAAATGGGGGGAAGGTTCTAACCTCCACATATGAAGCTTTGCTGGGGAAATTGTCTATAGTAGATCAAGATCCTCGTACTGGAGTGCTGAATTATAAGCTTGATCAGGACCTACGCAAAAGTGTAAGAGAAGCAATTTCACTATCCAGAAATCTACCTCTCGGCCCTCCTCCATTGTGTTCTATCTGTCAGCACAAGGCACCTATATTCGGGAATCCTCCAAGGTGGTTCACTTTTGCTGAACTGGAATTTGCTACAGGTGGATTTTCACAAGCAAATTTTTTGGCTGAAGGTGGATTTGGTTCTGTACATCGAGGTGTCTTACCAGACGGTCGGGTTATTGCAGTCAAGCAACACAAACTGGCTAGTTCTCAAGGTGATCTAGAATTTTGCTCAGAAGTTGAGGTCTTAAGCTGCGCACAACATCGTAATGTTGTGATGCTAATTGGGTTCTGTGTGGAGGATGGAAGAAGATTGCTGGTTTATGAATTCATTTGCAATGGGTCTTTGGATTCTCATCTTTATGGTAAATTTTCCCCTATCCCCATAGTTTTGGTAACTTAGCAACATTCAATAATGGTAATGCTATTAGGATGTGAATAGATCTCTGTTGTGTTGAAAATTTTCATCTGTACTTGAGGTTTTGTTTCTGGCTTTTGGTTTAATCAAATCAAAAGCTTTGGCATGTGAACTGACCCTAGAAATCCAAATCGTTAATGGGTACGCTTTTTTTAGAAGTTTGGATAACCTACTGACAACACTGAGCTGTTTGGAGCTTGATTTTATTTTGTGTGCGTGTATGTGTGTGTGGCATCACTTCTCTGAGTTAAGGACGGTGTTTGGATTTTGCAGGAAGAAGTAAAAATCTGCTAGAATGGCCTGCACGACAAAAAATTGCAATTGGAGCAGCTCGTGGGTTGAGATACCTTCATGAGGAATGTAGAGTCGGCTGTATTGTCCACCGCGATATGCGGCCTAACAACATCCTTCTCACCCATGATTTTGAACCATTAGTATGTCATGCTCTTGAAATTCTTCAGTAAAAAAGGCCTGAAAATACTCATACCTGCTGTATACTTTCCTTGATGAATGTTGTTTCTTTTGTCTAAAATTATAAGCTGCATCAACCGTTGTGTCAATACATATGACATGTGCCAACTGACTGCCATATCTGGACTGTAGGTGGGAGATTTTGGACTGGCAAGGTGGCAGCCAGATGGAGACATGGGAGTGGACACAAGAGTAATTGGAACATTTGGGTAAAACCAGACAACAGTTATTTTCTTCTTGGTTATGCTTTTTGTGACCAATGATAAAAGAAACCATGGCATTATGTAGGTACTTGGCTCCAGAATATGCTCAAAGTGGCCAAATCACAGAAAAAGCTGATGTTTATTCCTTTGGGGTAGTGTTGGTGGAGCTTGTTACAGGGAGGAAAGTTATGGACATGAACCGGCCCAAAGGCCAGCAGTGCCTCACTGAATGGGTACGAGCTAACTTAGCTCTTCTATAGTTGTTAAACTTCATCATAAATAAAATATTTGATGAAGATGCTTAACATCTATTAGATAAGATGCAAACGAATTGTCTTCCAGTTTATCTTGTCCCTGCTGGGTATTTGCACTTGTGTTTGTCAAACAAGAATAAATTTACTTGAAGTTTTCTCCTTTGTCATTGCTTATGTTTCAAATCTGGAACAGGCACGACCTTTGCTAGAAAAACAAGCTATTCATGAACTGGTAGATCCATGCTTGAGGAACTGCTACTTAGAGCATGAGGTTTATCGCATGCTGCAATGTGCCTCCTTGTGCATCCGGCGGGATCCCCATTCGAGACCTCGCATGTCTCAGGTTGGAGACTTGGACTTCTTATTTAAACTCTTTTATATTTTACATACAAAATAAGCATTACTTATGCTCAATAAAATTCATATTACTTGATGATACTTTAAGCAGAAACTATTTGCTATTCTCTCTGCCGTGGTATTACAAAAGTTTTCTTTTGGTTTTGCCTTCCAACATGAAAGTAGCTTCGTTTAGATTTACCCCCAAATAGCACTGATCCTGGTTCCGCCCCTGACTGAATGCTACTCGATCACGGTTTCCTTATTTTCTGTGCACATTGTTCCCTTGTAGGTGCTTCGAATGTTGGAGGGTGACATTGTCATGTAATCAACCAATCACCTCTTGAGCCTCTTGAAAACAGCATGGGGAAAGTTTTGACCAGAGAAGGAGCAGCATTACAATAGAGATCAAGTAGGAGGTTCTCCTGCAGAGTGAAGGGAGCAGAAGTTCTTGTAAAAGGACACCATTTGTAGACAGTCCACATGATAGCAATACTTAGATTGCTTTGCCTTTCTTATATTACTTGAACACAGACTTACAGTAGCAATTATGGCTGTACAGTTTTGAGAATACGAGAAAATGTAAATGACATCTCTTTTTTTTCTTTTTTTTTTTAGGGGTGGAGGGTTAGCAAATTCCCTTGTGGACATTCATATATTTTTGGTAATGAGGAAATGTATCTTTTACTCTAAGTTGCTTGGTTCTTTAATAATTATTATTGTTTATTTTTTTGATCTCAACTCTATGTCTTTCAACTATAAGAAGGGGGGGGTGGGGTGTGTGGGGGCTCTTTAGTTTGTATCTCTTGCCATTGAGCAATGGTGTCATAACTAGCCTAAATATTACATTGAATTCGTTTAACTGAATAAAAGAAGAAAGATTTGGCATCAAATTTGTTGCAGGTGAATTGTAGAGAACAAAGTTTTTATCTAAATTACGTCGGAGAAAATAGTTTTAGGTTATGAACCCTAAAGTAACCATTTCTTTGAGGGACAAATGCTTAAGTGGTTCATGAGGTTTCATCTTTTATTCAACTGCTCTTTAAGGTTTAAAATTTATTAAATCGGTCCGTAAAGTTTACACTGTTATCAAATAACTCTCTTTGCACCTTTTATGTTAACTTTTAACGGTAACAAGTGACATCTGATTAGCATATCATGCCACGTCCAATAAAAAGTAAACAGATGTATCAGTCCATTCAGATAATTAATGGACCACAAGAATATTAAGGTTGTTTAGAATTCTTAAGATATTAAAATTTCCTCAAATTTTAGTAATTATTATTTAATTAAATAAATTAAAAAATTGTTACTTTGATGTCTATCTGTCTTTTAAAATAGAGTAAAACGATATGATAAATATTAAAATAATATAGTTATTAAATTAAAAAAAAATGGTGATCGGGCGGCCCTCCTGTTAGCCGTACATCAAGCACTCAGTCCAACAATCGAACGCTCCAGATTGACCCAGTAAACCGTACCAGATCGGCCCACGCATATAGGAGGGCAGCTTCGAAGTAAAGTCGCAGTGGGAGGTACACCCATGGCTTCGCTCCTGAAACTTCGCAAGCCTATTCCCTCGTCTCTCACCCTCTCCTCACTCTCTCTGCGCCGCTTCTCCACCTGTATTCTCTCTCTCGCATTGCTTTGAATGCTTGTTTCTCTGCTATACAACATGCGAACGCAGAGACTAACATAAATGTTGTATTTTTGGTTTTGTGCGAAGATGGGGCGGAGGCGGAGGAGAAGAAAGCGGAAGCGTTAGAGAGCTTCATTCACCCTTCGGCAATCGTGCATCCCAATGCTGTGATCGGACGGGTACTCTTTACTGTTTCACCTTTAAATTCTTATTCCACTCCAATTTTTGTTCCTTCTTTGTTTATTTTTTTTATGCTAACATGTGTCGGATTTTGAGATTTCATCCTTGGAATTAGGAAACCAAGTAGAAAATGCAGTTCTAATTCGAATGTTCTACTAAAACAATTGTTAAATATCATTTATTTCAAAATTTTAAGCGGATAAGAGAAGGTGAATTTAATTATTTATAATTAATATTTTAATATTCTTCCTCGCGTGTGGATATTCACATAAAAGAATAAATTTTTTACAATTAATATTTTAACAAAAATGCCCTTTAATTTTTTTAGTCTTAATTTAATTTTTCAAATGCAATTTTGTGTGTTTGATACTCTGTTGGCTGTATAGAGCTTTGATTGTCAGACTATGTGTAGTAATAGTAATAGTAATAGTAATCGAAATATAAGTTTGCGTGGAGCTCAATCTGCTGCTTAGTTGCTTAGCTTGCATTAGTGTTAATATATATGGAGGGTTAAGTCCATGTTCAAAGCTATGAAATTCTATCAATTGGATTGGTTGGCTGTTTATGTGCTTAATGATTCGTATAGGGTACGTAAAAAGTGATTTTTTATGGTGCAGGGTGTTTCGGTTGGTCCTTTCTGCACCATTGGATCCTCTGCACGGCTTGGGAATGGTTGTCAATTGTATCCTGGGAGCCATGTATTTGGAAATACGGATTTGGGGGAGCGATGCGTCTTGATGACGTGAGTTTAGATGATGATTTTGCGTTTTGTGTTTATTTTGTGGTGATGCGTACTTCGTCTTGTTCTTCCTTGTTGTAATTATATTACATGCTTAAATTTGTCAGGCAGTGGTGCTGTGGTTGGTGATGATCTTCCTGGACGAACAGTCATTGGATGCAATAATATTATAGGGCATCATGCTGTGGTTGGCGTTAAGTGCCAAGACTTGAAGTACAAGGTTGGTTTCTTGTGGCATTGATGCTAACTTATCTGTTTCAACTTGTGATGGTAACCAGATGTTTGCTGTTATGGAAATTTGTATTCTCAACTTGATTCACTGCTCTCCTTGAATGTGGCTTTAGGGTGTGTTTAGCATTGCTATTTCGCATACAAAAAGTGCGATTATAAATAAAATCACAAAAAAGCGTTTTTAAAAATCTTCGTTTTGAAAACGTAGAAAAATTTGTGTTTTCAAATCACAACGGGTGCTTTTTAAAAGCACACTATTTTAAAGGCTAAACTATTATTTTAAAGTTTAAACTGGGATTTTGCCAAATATTTAATTGTAGAAATTGCATTTTTAAATCGTTCATTTTTAAATCGCAAACTCTAATAGACCCTTAGTCTTATTCATACTATCATTCTCTTGGGAATTTTTTTTTTTTTTTAAAAAAAAAAAACTGTTTTGAACAGGTTACATTAAAACTGGTTTTGAAAACCAAGGATCCTCCTACTTTTTATTTTATGATAATATATTGCATATCTTGTTATGCTATTCTGTTATTTCATTTTTTTTCCCCCTAATATAACTTTCTCATGCACTCTGTTTGGTTTTCAGGAAAAAGAAAAAAAAAATGAATGAATGAAAATGGCCAAAGATGATTAAATGAGAAATATCATCTTTAAGCTTTGTTTCATGTATTGGATAATAACAGTCACCTGAGCAAAAATAAAAGGATAATAACAGTCGCAACTTAAATACATGTGTGGCTGTTTTGTGTACAGGATTACCATTCTTATTTATATGTCTGTTGTTTAGCCAGGTGATGAATGTTTCCTTGATGTTGGGGACAACAATGACATAAGAGAACATGCCTCAATCCACCGATCTTCAAAGTCAAATGATCGGACGGTATGAGGGAGTGACTGAGGCTGATTTCTTTTTCTTTTTCAAGATTTGAAACTTTTGCGTTAAATTTAGATTACTTCATATTTTAACTAGCATATACTTTCAGGTTATTGGCGATAACAATCTTATCATGGGATCTTGTCATATTGCCCATGATTGCAAGATTGGTAACAATAATATTTTTGCAAATAATACTCTTCTAGCAGGCCATGTTGTGGTGGAAGTAAGTCCTTTGTTTATTTTGCATGGTTTAACATCTTTGTATAATGTTATTTCTCAAATATTTTATATAATTAGAATTTAATCAATATGCTCCAAATGTAGGACTATGCTCACACTGCAGGTGCCATCGTTGTTCATCAATTTTGCTGTGTTGGTTCTTTCTCTTTTATTGGCGGGGGTTCTGTGGTATGATCATCTCTTCATAATAAGCTTTGAGTTGTCACTTTATGTAACAAGGAAACTGACATGGGTGTTGGTACCCAACATGGACTTGAGTTATTTGGCACAATGACTTCAAGGCTGACTAAACTGTGACACAGTTGTCAGTTCCAGAAAGGGTGTCTAGCACATGCATATTGATGTGTAGAACACTGCAAAAAAGCTGAAGTGGCAGTGTCCATGTTACATAGCCCTCAAGATTTTACTGAATCATTACTTTTGCCAAGGGGTTGGCCCAAGTCCCAAGGGGTTGGCCCAAGTGGTGAAGGCCTTGGTCTTGGAGGTTTGCTCCCTTCAAGGTCCAAGGTTCAACACCTATTGGGTGCAAACAATCCCTTAGGGCCATACCCCCGGGTGAAAAGCTAGTGATTTACCCAGTTCCATGTAGGAAAACTTTCGAGGGTGCAGTGCACAAGACCGAGGTTTACTCTGCAATGGTGGGTTCAAAGGGCCCTGCTTGTAGAGGTTCCCCGATATCAAAAAAAAAAAAAAAAGAGTATTATCCTTGAAAATCTAATTTCTCTATCTTATATGCCTAAAGATTTCACAAGATGTCCCGAAGTACATGTTGGTAGCTGGAGAAAGAGCTGAGCTTCGTGGCTTGAATGTAGAGGGTCTTCGGCGTCGTGGATTCACAGTTGCAGAGGTTTGGATGAAGTAGAATTTGACTTTCATGGTTTAAAGTTATAAATTAACATTGTTTGAGAGAGCTGATTTATTCCTTTGGGCAAGGATTTAGATAAATAGCCTGAGAATGGCTTATAGAAAGATATTCATGCCTGTTGATGTGAATTCAAATGGTTTGGAGGAGCGTCTTGCCGAAGTGGTATTACCTCTTTCTCTTCCCTCTCTGTCTCTCGCATAAGGCTTACACTTAAAATGAAGCTAAATCATTTTGCAGGAGCAGAATGAAGAATTGGCTCACATTCCAGCTGTCTGTTCCATGATGCAGTCTATTCGTAACTCGTTTGCAGAAAACCGCCGTGGAATTTGCAAGTTCAGACATTGGAGTGGCTCTTGAAAGCATGCTTTGTTGAGTGTGGTTTCTTCTTCCATCAAGAGCAAGTCTTTCCCAATTCTGTTCAAGTCATGAAGGGTGTAATTTTTTTTTTTCCTTTTGCATGATTGCAGTGAAAACTGTGGTTTGGACCTTTTCTCTTACTAGCTTCTGCCTAACAGCTTTTGTTTGTAAAAGCTGCTGTCGACTATTCTGTATTGTGACAACTCAATACTCGTGTAGCTTTAGGTTGACTTTGTTTGAAGGTTAAATCTGTCGCAGTTCACTGTATCTTTTAGAAGAATTCTTGTACAAGTCAAGGCTGTAATGAGAAGGAAAGTTGCAGCTGCAAAACTGTTTGGTAGAAACAGATTATAACAGAAGTGATGTACCTATATGAATTATGCCTTAAAAGCACCAGCAGGTTGTGGAAGTACATCTATTTTTCCTGATTCTTGACATTTTGATTGTTCTGCATATTGCAATAATGGTGTTTTTACTTTTTCAATCTTAGATGTATCAATTTTCTACATAGTGATTTATTTGACAAGCTATGAGAGATTCTCTTCTTTTATGAAAGCAAAATCAGCTAAGGTCGAATGACTTAGGTGCTGTAAAAAAAACAAATTACAGTAGTTTTTTAAACGGTCTAGATTAAATTTTACACGCTTTTTCTCACTTATGAAAAACTTTGGACTCTATTCATTGCCAAGAAACTGCTAATTGTTAGTCTTCAATGCCTTTGACTGGAAAATAGCTGCGTTGGGACTTAAATTGTATCTTCAACAAAATCCATCTTTGTATCTGCCATTGGGGATAATTAGTATATTCTGTTGCATATACTGCTAATAAAGCCTTTCTTCTTCATTTTAAATTCCCAATAAGCCTCAAATAAAATCCTGGAAATAACAAAGAAGTAATCACCAACATACTTGTTCAATGTAACATGCTTCTATCAGTTTTATGACAATTTCAATCTGAAATGAATGGCATCTCAGAAGGGACATAATTTTTCTCTAAACTTGGGAATTAAACTGATAAAAGATATAATAGAAAGAAGAAAAAAAAAAAAAAATTGCACAAAAAATAGCTCTGACTTTTAACAGAGTCCAAAATTGTTTAATGGAGCAAGTTTCCTCATCTTCATAAGAATTCTAATTTCCTGAATATTATATTTTACTTTGACCCAAAGAACTGATGACTTAGAATGACACCTTTATAATGTAGAGTTAGAAAGTCACTTCTTCTTTGTTCCTTTCAAAAAAAAAAATTTAAAAAAAAAAGAAAAAAAAGGTGACTTCTCTGTGGCATAAAGTATAATATTAAGGCATGATGTAGTAAATTAACAAATTCAAAGCATCAATATGACTTCACCAACTATTTTCTTGTGCCAATTAATATATTATCATGAAGAGGGCACTACATTCAAAGATGAATTTGAGGGTGGGGTCAGTTACTCGTAGGAGTTTGATTAACGGTGAGGATTGTTGTACAGTATGCGTTTGCGACGTGCAATTAATCTGAGTAAAGTTCTCCTACGTTCAAAAAAAAAAAAAGGACCTGTTGCAATATATTATCATAAGGGAAAATTAACAAATTTTGTCTCTGGGATTTGAACTTTTGATACATTTAAAAACTAGTCCCTAAATTTCTGCCCAAAAAAAAAAAGAAAAAGAAAACTCCTGTGTGGTGGGGGTGCAGGCACACATAAAATAAAAAATTATTATTAATTTATGACACAACTGAAATTTCACATTGAGTGATTACATGACAACTTGGCAGATACGGTAGAAACTCCGTTAATAATTTGGCCATTTTTTAAACTTACGAGACCCATCAAAATTTAAGAACTGATCTTTCATTTTCCCTTATCACAATGACTAGTTGTGTAACGATCGGTGAAAAACGCTAGTAACATTTACACTATCACTCCAAAATGATTGGTTAAGTTTCAATTGAAACCTCATAAAATCACTTATAAAACTCAATGTCACGTAGCACGGAATCAATGAAAAACTACAAACCTATGAACGAATTAATCATCTTCCCAATACGAGACTAATTAATTGCGTCAGCAATTGTTTATGGCGATTGGACTGAAGGAGGGAGATGATTGTAGAATTAGAAGCCGGGTAAAAGATGAAAGACTGTAGTTTTGGCCATTAACAAAAGAAACTGTTGCGAAGTCGCTGCTGCAACATTATTGAGAATGATATGATTTTATAATATAATTATATTATAATGAAAGATGGCAAGAGTGCTTGTACATTGGACATTCCTCAACAATTCTAGTTCTAATACTGGATTATGATCTCTGATGTAATCTTTCTTTTCTCACATTAGTGGCACACTGATGCTAATTAACTAAACTTAATTTTGTGTGTATATATATATAATCAATCTGCAGTGTTTGAGATCCTCTGTTCGAATGTGGAGTTGATTTGCTCCCTTTTGGTGTTAGCCAAAAGACTAGAACTCAGTGGTTGCTAATATTTTATAACTGAGAAGTTTTTAGAAAGATAATAGATAAAAATAAAATAAAATAAAAAGTGATACAGCGTGACGTATTGGGGCGTTAAATCTGCAAACATAAAATTCACTTTTTTTTTTTTTTTCCTCTAGAGAAAAGCAAACTCGCATTTATTAAAATAGACGCAAACTCGCTCAAGCAAGTGTCGAGTGAAGCTTTTGTCCTGCAATTCAACATCACACGAAATTTCTATTGACAACTCGTTTTAACCAAAGTAAACATTGGAATTGGAACTCATTTTACCTTAATTTGATATCGAAATCAAAAGATATGACGATTTTATTCCGACTGGTCTACTCGAGTTCATGATTATCAATTTGCTGGTGCACCTAACTTGTACCATTTTGATAATATTTGACTTGCAACACTTTTTCCTTGCTTAGAATTAATCCCAAACTCCTCAGTGAATCCACGTGTAATCTGGATTGCATTAGGGAGGGGCTAGCAATGAGCAGTATAAACTTGAAATGGTGAGATCATCCTATGTATTTGCACCTAACAAAAGCATGCCCAGTATACAGTGCTGTTGTACTTTATTTTGAAATTGTGAAAGCTGATCTAACACTTGTTTAGGGTGCAGTGCTTTTTACTTCAGCAAATTAATGCTACACTTCTGCCCATTTGCTTCTCTTAAAGTTTTTAACTTTTAGGCTTGTGTGGAAGCAACGGCAAAAAATTAGCACCACATCATGCAGCTCAGTAGAAATAAGTCTTGAGTGTGGTGGATCGCAGAATTAATAATCACAAAACTCACAACTCTTTTTGAAACCAAGAATCAAATCAAGGAATTGAGAGAACAAGAAAAAAAAAGATAGAAAATCACTCTTAGAGTGTTTCTTATTGAAAACTGAAGAAAATAAGTTGTTGGCTACGGCCTAAGCCGTTCTAGGAAAGTTTATATAGAAAAACAAGTACAAACCCTACTTGGAAAGCAAATTAAAACGAAATTTTGTCGAGTAGCGTTCGAACGGAACCTTGCGATGAATTCCTGCGGTCTGCTACTGACTGAACGTCTAGGGTTGTTTCAAATTATAGCACTCGATTGAACGGCCATCGACCGAGCCTCTTAGGTATCGAATGGCACTTTGACCGAGTCTCTTCGGAACTTTTTTGTATTTCTCTTGGCGCCCCGTTTTGACACGGTAAACATTGAAATTGAAAAATCTTCATAAAATATTACTTTGTAGTCCTTTGAATAGGCTTTTCAACGCTACCAAGATTTTCTTCATGTGAAATTTCAAGATATGACCTTTTTATTACGATGGACCTGCTCGAAAACTGGCCTGCATCAAGTCTCATTCAAGTTGCATAAGAAATCTTATTTCTTCTTCTAACTCCAATCCCCCCTCTTTTCCCCTTAGTCCAAAAACTGACCTGGAAACTAGGAATGTAACCAGGGGGTCAGGGGCCATGGCTCTATATTAGATTTAGCCTCTTATTGCTCTCAATGAAAAATGTTACCTTAAGGCCTTTGGATAATGGATATAGAACCAATTTCAACGACTTTGGTAAAAAAGACAAAATACCATTTTTCTGGATACTCGTAAGACCAGAAGAGGTTCACCAAACATAACCAAAGACCATGACACACAAAACTTCTTAGAAAGTTCACCAAGTTTAATGAATCGGGTTATTCGTATATTCAACTCCCTTCATGGTTCCACAGTTATTCAACTTTACATATGATATGATAATGCTGAAATCTGCATGGTCAATTCTACGTTAAAGAAGACCTGGAATCATTGGAACGAATGGCTAAGAGGCACCGGGGTAAGTCGGTGGAAATACTTCTAATGCCTTAGTCAGTTGAATGCTCTAAGCCATATGTATCCCCCGCCGGTTCATCCCAGCAGACCTGTAAGCCATTCGGTCTAGAAATTTCATGTCCTTCTTGCGTGGAATTGGTAGCGTAGATTTCAAAATTATTTGTTTTTGGTAACGTAAAATGTGCAACTTCAAGACTAAAACCGTTTACTTCTGAAGAGCTCATATGGGATCTACCTGTCTAAACAAGCAGTCGGACATCCCAAAATTTATTTGAACAGCTGATTTCCACGTGGCCTCTCTCACAAATAGGTGTGGATCCCCATCTTGTACTATATATAGTTCTTATTAAGAATAAGCAAGTCATTATTAGGTTAAGAAACTATGTTTAAGATCATTATCTTTTCTTCTTTCTATATTGAGCGAAGATTCCTTTGAGTTTTTAACCCCAAATGAGCCTGAAGTAATTGACCAGATGAGCGTGGTTGCTGGTTCAGGCACAGAGAAAAGGCTAAAATATTCCTAAAATTGGCTTCCAGATGCAATGATATGAGACCCATGACCCATCCTCAAAAGGTTGACCAATATGATAATAACATTACATTTAAATAAGACAAAAGCTAGTTGGGTGAGGTATCTACCAAATATATTATATCTCACTCCCCAACTTGTTCTGATTATTTTATGGATAATATTTACCTACATTAGAAAGGGAATATAATGTTCTCCTCTCTCTATTCAGCTCTAGATACTATTTGTGACAATGATATTTTTGCCAAGTACCATAATATATTTAAATAATGACAATAGTTTAATACAATATAAATTAGTATTTTCCTTGGACTATATATATATATATAGTATAAGAGATGATGATGTGAGATGTCCAACAATCCAAATAGTGTTACGATGGGATCCCGTACAATAATGCAATAGGACAGTTCATATGAGAATTTGTATGGACTCCCACCCATTAAGGCAAGCTCTCACATGGGATTGTCCTATTGCACGGGATCTAAGTCCAATAGTATGAATGTGGACAAGTTTTCTAAAGAATTCAACTATATTTTTGATCAAATGGTGATCATCAATCTGCGTTTTTTTTGAGTCTTTACTTTGTTGATAGGAATTGAGATGACCAAGCTCTTCTGAAGATTTTCTTTGGACTTTTGCATTACATTTGAAGATTTCTATTGACTTCGATCCCAAGGTCTTTGGTAGGACAAAGTATGAGATTGAAAATTCAAAGCTAATTTCTTCACATTCTTTTGTCCTATATTTTATATAATTAACATGGGTATATATATATATAGAGAGAGAGAGAGCTGCAGTGAATTTCCCATGAAAGGTGTCTTGGGTGATGAACATCACTTTCCTAAGTTCTCACTTCTGTGATATTTCTTCTCTGTTTACAAGTCATCTACCTAACTCCCAAGGATTGGAGGACTAATATCTCTCTCCTATTCCTTTGTAAATACCAATATAATATGAAAATATCAATAAAAATCAATCAAAAACTGAAAATACAGAAAAGTAGCTATCTAATTCAATGTCAAATAGGTGCAATGCACGGATGAAAAGTAAATTGGAAGCGTCCCCATCTACAGAATGTAGCATGCTAGAAAACTCCAGAGGACAAAATGTACCCTGTATATCTCCAGAAGGCAAAACTACCCCGTGTAAGATAAGCTTTCTAGAGAGAAAAAAAGAGATGAGAGAGAGGAGGCAGGGTCTACTTTATTATTATTATCATTTCTTTTGTTTACAACACAAGTTGAAAAAATATCCAACAATAAACTATGTCTATCCAATCATCTTCTCTTGGTGTGCATCCATTTTCTTAAGCCCCACCCTTACCCCATCATGTTATATACTACCAAACATATTAGTTATTTTTGTGCTCTCTCTCTCTCTCTCTCTCTCTCTCTCTCCCTCTCTGAGAAGTTGAGGTTGTCCCGGTGAACATGGGCAGAAAGTGCTCTCATTGTGGAAACGTAGGCCATAATTCAAGGACCTGCACAACTTACAGGGGAACATTTTCTGGTGGTCTTAAGCTCTTTGGAGTGCAGCTTGACCTTTCTTCATTTTCTGTAGTTGCCATGAAGAAAAGTTTTAGCATGGATTGCTTATACCCATCATCCTCCTCATCATCATCCCCATCTTCATCATTGTCCTCTTCTAGAATTTCCCTTGATGAGAATTCTGACAGAACAACATTTGGTTATCTCTCTGATGGTCTCATTGGTCGACCCCAAGAGAGGAAAAAAGGTAATCAAGTTTCTCATATCTTGTATTTTTCCAAATTTTCCCAACAATTCACATCAAACTACTTCACTACAAAAGTGACACTTTTTTTCTTCTTCACCAATCTCTAATATTTCCGTCTTCTTTTCGTTTAGGAGTTCCATGGACAGAAGAGGAGCACAGAACATTTCTGCTCGGGCTTGACAAGCTCGGGAAGGGTGATTGGAGGGGCATCTCCAGGCACTATGTAACAACAAGAACACCAACACAAGTTGCTAGCCATGCTCAGAAGTATTTTCTTCGACAAGCAAGCCTCAACAAGAAGAAGAGACGTTCAAGCCTCTTTGACATGGTAATATATAAAGATCTTCCTTGGATCACTTCTGCACAACCATGAAAACCAGAAACTATATATCCCTCTGGAGAATTTGATTTTCAATTGATTTTTTATATTTTTCTTGTATTGAACATGACAGATTGGGAGCAGCAACAACTATAATTCAAAGCCAAGTGATCTGGTTCCTGCTCAACACAACTCTCAACGTAAAATTCACCATGATACCACTCTGTCTCTGCTAGGCCTTACTTCTTCCTCTGAGCATATCAAACCAGATAACCAGGAAACTGACAATCCTCAATTAGCTTCTTCTAACAACCAGAAAGTACCTGTTTGGCTATATGGGTTGCTTGATTCCCAGCTGAAAGCTTCAAATTATGCAGCCAAACCCAGTTCCTCCATTGCAGCACCTAATCTGGAGCTCACACTCGCAGCTCCAAAGCCTTTGGAACAAAATAAGCCTTCCCCAGCACCCCTTATTTTCGGCCCTGTTAGTGTTACCTGAACACATTCATGGATAATCCATGGAAATTATGTCACCCCGAGCAGAAGAGAAGAGGATCAAGTACATGTATTATTCACGGTATTAATTATTAGTATAGTTTGTACATCTTAATGGGAAATTGTCCCTTTTTTTTCCTCTTTCAGAATAAATAGATCTATAATGATACCACCATGAAAACTAGTCAACAATCTTTACTGGATATGCCTGTTGTTCTCAACGGGTGACTGCAACATGTGTGATAGCAATATAGCTGCCTTAAGTAGTTTTCTCTTATTTAGTTGCAGGCTCAGACAGATTAGCATCTCTTATATATATTGTTCTCATCAGATGCAGAACATATTTACATGCTAGGTTTACAGGTGATGCCATTAAATTACTATTTATCTCGAAAGATTATGATTTGTGAGAGTTTTCCGTATTAAATGGTGATTTAACGTGATATTAGAACAAAAGTTCTGAGTTCAAAACTTGTTTCCATCATTTACTTCATTTCAGTTAAATATTTAACGTAGGTCTCCCTTAAACTTTTGAGGTAAATGATGAAATAAGTGATGATTTAACTTGACTTTCAGATAATTCTCTTATCACTAATATCTCTTCTTTTGAACCACTTTTGTGTCTTCTTGCTAAGTCTATGTTAAACTGCAGCTCAATAAGTAATTTGTTATATTTGTCACAAACTCTCACTTCCTTGTAGTGCTAAGTTGTCTTAACAGCGACAGATCCAGGAAAGAACCAAAGTAACTTGAGAAATAAAGGTTCTTTAGCTTCCCCACTCTTGGCAATAATTGAATATAAAATTCCAGTGCATTAGAATATACAAGGGAAATTAGAAGTTGGAATCTGTATTTGGGGGGGAATGTTTGTCTGTAATTTCAATCCAGTTGGTTTGATAAATAGTTTTACATTGTGATATTTGTTGTTTTTTTTTTTTTTTTTATTGAAAAAGTGTTACGATACGACAAAGACAAAAAAATGAAAAATAATTTTGAGTGTTTTGTGTTTAAAGTTGTTTGGTAATACTTTTACTAAGCAAACCCAAAGAGCGTTATCAAACGAACCCATTTCTTCATTTGTGTCTAAGCGTTCATTCAAAAAAATCTAGATTTTAGCTTCAACTAGCATTTTATACACCTTGTGCCTCCCTTTCAAGATATTTGGCACTTCTTTTGCTCATGTCTTCTTTTTCCAAAGCAAATTTAGCCTCAATTATTTATGTAGAGGACTAGGATTTAGAAATCAAACTAAGATTACGTTTGGCTCTGGGATTTCACATGCTAAAAGTGCGATTTTAAACAAAATCGTGAAAAATGTATCATCTGGAAGTACAGTTTTCAAAAATTACAGTTTGAAAAAATGTGTTTTCAAATCGTATGCATATTTAAAAACACACGATTTTAAAACCTAATCTGCAATTCTAAAGGTATAAAGATAAGTTTACCAAACACTTAACTATACTATTAAAAAATCTCAAGTTTTGAAATCAATAGTTTTTAAATCACAGTTTTTTTTTTTTTTTTTTTTAAAAAAAAAACCTGCAAATCCAAACACTTTTGACAACATTTTCAATATTGTGTTTCAAAGTTTGAATACTGTAAAAGTTTCAATCATATATATATATATATATATAGTAATTTGAAAACATTTCACAAATTTCAAGTTCTTTTTTTCCTTCTTCTTTGGACAGAATCTTGAACTCCTGTGGATATATATCAAGTTGCAGCAGAGGAAACCAAAATAAGATAAAGAAGGCAATCTCAAGTATGTGTGACCAGAAAGCTGACACATTTTAGCCTTCTCACTCCATGCTTTTCCAACAAGATAACAAAAAAATAAAGCTTTGTCGTCCATTCTCTGTGAAGCAAACACGTCTCACTATCTAGCGCTTTCTTCTCTACAAATTAATGGCGTTTCAGTCCCTTTATTTTATCTTCTATTCTATTGAAAAGCCACTGAGACTCTGAGACGGTTCTGCAGGGAGAACAGAGATATTCTTCTCCTAATTAATCATTTAATATATATATATATATATACTTTTTTGGCGTTTTGGTCTGGTCCTATTATGTGGTTACGATTCCTTTGAGATTACGACCTTTACTAAAATAAAAAATGATAAAGGTACAATTTAAACATAATTCTAGCCTAACTTTTCTCTTAAGTTTTTTTTTAAAAAAAATTGTCTATGGAAGAGAAAGAGCCTTAAACTAGAGAGAAAGAAATTTAGTCTAAAAGTTAGACCAAAGTTAGGTTTAAATTGTGATTGTATCACGCCTCTTACTACAATGATGTTGTTCACAAATCAAATTATTTTGTGGATTAGATTTCACTTGACTGTCTACAGCTTCATTGCGTATGTGGCGTCCCACATCGTCTGGATATGGAGATGTGCTAGCTTATATGTATATTTACACCCTTCTTGATAATAACGCGTTTTAAAGCCGTGATGATCATGATTCTAATCAAAACTCCACAGTGAAGCGAGTGTATGCAAGAGTAGTACCAAGATTGGTGACCTCTTGAAAAATCTAGTTCGAGAGAGCTAAAAGCGAATAATATTGTATATCAATAGGATGAGGTGTTACAACGGGTGCTTGGGAAGAAGTTTTGTATAATATATATATTTTTTTGATATGTCTGCACAAGAGGGGGGAGGGATTCAAACTAGTAACCTCCGCTTTATTAAGCGTAGTCCCAACAAATTGAACTATCTCTTAAAAACGATACTATCTTAAATTATATAGTATACGACGTAAAAGAAATATGTCGGTATTTTCTAGAGTTTTTGAGATCCGTAGGTTTCTTACATCTCCCACAGACACAGTGTTTGTTTTTGTATTTTGTCTGCATGAAGGAATACGATTTGTCATATTTATGATCACTTTTAAAATACAGTGACGTTTCAACAAACATTGTACGTCTGTAACTATCGCCTGAGGTGTCTACTTGTTTGGAATTTGGATCATATATTTACTCTTCACATGAATTGTGTGCAGGAGAAAACTTTGTTCTTTGGGACATTAAAATCAAAACAATCTTTTTTATTTTTTTTACTTTTTATCATCTCTAGTGTTGATTTAATTTTTGAAATGGCGTGTCCGATGATGGGTTATCTGCAAAATATTAAGAGCGTCAAAGGATTTGCCGGTTCGTAGAGCGGCAGATCCTTTGACGCTCTTACTATTTTGTAGGTAGTCCATCACCGGTCAGACCGTACGAAAAACTGCATCAACACTACATCATAATTGAAGTGATTTTTTTTTTTTTTTTCTTGTGTTTCTGTTTTTGGTTTCATTTTTTTAATCGGTTTGAATGTTCGAGTGTATTTTGAATATATGTCGGTTTTTAGGTTAGGTTTTTTTTTTTTTTTTTTGACATGTCTGCACAAGAGGGGAGAGGGGGATTCGAACTAGTGATCTCCGCTTCATAAAACTTGGTCCTAGCAGCCGATTGAACTAGACGGTTTTTAGATTAGTTGAAAGAAATTCTTTCAAACTGGAAAATTTGTTCTTTATATCCATTTAATTATGTTGAAAGGAATCGATTTCTCCCCTCTTTTAAGGCTTAATTGATAAGGTCCTTTTTTTTTTTTTGCTAGAGCTTGACTAACACTTTATTAATTATAGCATTTTAGTACAAAAAGGAAAGGAAAAACAATTATGTTCCCCTTAAGGAATCAAATTCTGCTCTCAAATTATATATAATCTTGTGGAGTTAGACACTTTATTTAAATGAATAAAAAAAATATATTGTTCGTCCAAAAATAGTCTGGTTAACTTGTTTTCTTCTTTTACTTATGTTAAAATATTAATTAAATAATTAAATCAATTATTTTTATCATCTTAAACCTTTACAATAAGCAACAATTTAACATAGTATTTGAGCATAGTCTTGAGTTTTCGTCGTTCATCTCTCATAATAAGCAGTAATTTAACAGCTCGCGTATCAAAAAATCGTATCGCTGACGAAATTACAGATGATGTTATAAGACAAACCAGTTAGGTCTATATCAAATATAAATGTCATAGCAACACAACACAGATTTCCAAAGTCTACACATTTGTGAGGTCCCTAACGAGTACACTGTCCACAGCAACAAAATGGCCACTTGTTTCCTCCTTTAATTTTTGCAATGTCTTTTTCGGGGTCTAAGATGACAAAAATATTCTCTATAAAATTAAAAATCTTATAAAGAATATTTTTATTATTGCAAAAATGAAAACCTTAAAGAAGACATTGCAAAAAAAGCAATAGTTAAATAGGGTTAAATGTAGTTAAATGTCAAAGTTCATAAATTGATAGGATAGGACCAACAAAATACGAACTTGATCTTTTATGGCAAAAGCTAGTTGTACACAAACATTGAACATATAAAAATCAAATAATAATAATAATAATAATAATAATAAAGTGAATTAATGGTGGAAAATGGAAGAAGCAAGAAACTAAGGGTCAATTTATAAAATTAAAAATAAAAAAAAATATATTAAAAAATAGGGTTAATAACTTTTTTGGTACCTTAGTTTTAATGTTTTTATTTTTTCTCTTGAGTTTTAAAACCAGACAAATCTAATACCTCACCTATGGGAAAAGACAAAATTAATACCTCTGTTAGTTTCCGTCAATCCCAATAAAACAGCTGAGAATCAAATCCAATCGGAAAGGCTTGCCGGCGATCTTACGCTTGAGGTAGAAGCGAACGAGTTCTTCGTCGGTCGGGTGGAATTAGAACCCAAAAGCGAGTGATGTTGCCGAGTCACGACCCATAGAATTCGAATTGTATTGGTCAATGTGGGGATTAGGATTAAGATTCAATTCCAATAGAAATGATTGATTAGGGGTGGCCGAATTTTTTATTTTTTTTAGGTTTAGGTTTTTTTTTTTATTTTATTATTTTTATGACATGTGGCGTATTATGGGCGTGACACGTGGAAATTTTGTTAATTGGGACTGACGAAATCTAACCGAAATATTGATTTTGTCCTTTTCTATAGGTGAGGTACCGGATTTGTCTAGTTTTAAAACCTATGGAAGAAAAATGAAAACATTAATACCGAGGTACCAAAAAAGTTATTAACCCTAAAATAAAAAATAAAATAAAAAAACATAGGGTCAGCATTTAGGGTTTTCTTCATTCCTGCCATTCATTTACTCCATTTGTAGTTTTGTTGGGTGCTTTTTGAGGAGGAAAGGGGACCATTCTTGCCTTGTTGGTGGGGCTGTTCCTCTACCTTCTTGCTTAAATGCACTTCATTTTCGAGCAACCAGACAAAACAGGCATGTGAGAAATATTTCTTCAATTCCAGCATCTATTTAACTGTTCATGTTTGTCTTCATGTCTTGTTACTTACAGATATCTGTCCCAGGAAAATTGCACCTAGGTGAAACAAATCTCAAAGGAAACATATTTTACTTCTCTGTTAAATGTGACATTCCAAAAATTTAGTCAAATATTGAGGCCTGGTTTGTTTTAGCTTAAAAAAATATTTTACAGAAAAAAGTTGCTATTTTTTTTTTCGTGATTCTTTGCAATCCTGAAAATTGTTTGAAAAATATTTTCTAGCATTTTGCTCACTCACATGAAAAATCGCCAAATATTTTTTTATATTTTCATATAATATGAGGAATGCGAGAAAGAGAAAGAGTGAGACGATGAAGAGGAACTGTAAAGGAAGAAAGTGTGAGAAAATAAGGTTTTCAAGGGTAGGATTAAGATCCAGTGGAATTGTTTGCTCATATTGTTTGCAATTTAGACAGGCAATTACTGGAAGGACCTTGTGGGGCCCACCTATCTAGGCTGGTGTTTGGGTAGCTCGAGATCTGCTCGAGATATTACAATTGCATGTCAAGGAGTGTGAGGGGCTATGAAAAATGGTTTAAGCACATGAGAAATATAAACTATTTATAAAGATGCTTGTGTGCGTTGAGTGTCACATTAGTTTATTATTAAGTGGGACTAAGCCTAATAATTGGTTTTACAGAGCTCCAGTAATAACTTGATTAGTTTTTCCGAAGTAATAGAACAGATCTAACCCACCTTTTTTTTTTCTTTTTTTTTTTTTTTTTTTCAAAATTCAGCATCTTGAATACACATGATTTCAATACACATGATTTCCTATCACAAAAAAGAAGTCTCCCCCATTGAGAATATTATTCAATATTCACTTCTATAGTGACCTTTGAAGTGCACCACACGGCTACTTTACTACCTCTAGGCTCTAGCCATCAATGAGAAGCCCATTCACCTCCCTTTTTTTCCTCAACCACCACATGTTTTTATTCATATTCACATGGTGTTGGGGTTGAGGATAGAACTTTGTACTGAACTTGATTGTGATCTTAAAACTTGCACTAATTTCTTATCTTCCAAAAAGAACCAAAACTTCCCAATTTGGATTCCTTACAATTCCTTACTTAAAATGAGGGGCAGAGAAAATTGTAGGAGGGGATCCTAGCTCGGCTAAGAAGTTCCATCTCACACCTACCTGCCTAATAACAGGGACAATCGGACAAGAATAATAACAAATATTTCTAATTCTAGGGAATCCCGTCCAAAACATCGACAGTGTATTTTTTTATTTTTTTTATTTTTTTTATTTTATTTTTTCATGTCTTTCTTTATATAAACATGTCTTAATGGCATACAACATTATGTGATAAAAAAAATATTAAAAAAAAATAAAAAAATAAAAAAAGACATCATCTTCATCCAATACGCCTTTAAGCTTAAACTTTTTTCTGGGTCAATCAATCCACTTTACTCAAACCTATCATAACCAATTTTTAATGAAAAATGAAATGTAGAATTGTGGTCTTCAAAGATGGTTTAAGTGCATATTTCATAGAAGATTAGTTCCACCTACTAATTTGTTAAATTAGTTGGCTTTATCTCTTCTATAACCTAGAGCTAAAGACTTAACTTCGAAATGCATTGACTAAGCAATATACCTAACTCAGATTAATATGCAGCCGTGTATGATACACATATTGTGATTATGACTAGCTAATTTTATAAGTACCAACACATAGGACAATCTCTACTTTTTTTTTTTTAATTAATTATTGTCCCTTTTTCTTATAGACAAAGTTGTTGATGTTTTTTTTTTTTTTTTTTTTTTTTTCTAAATTGGGAGAAAAAAAATTTCCAATTCAATCTATAAAATTGACGTGTGTTTCTCACGTTTTCATGAGAAACATGAAAAAAACTTAGTCCTCTTACATTATTATCCTTTTTGCATACTGCAAAGTGATATGGTAATGGGATAGGTGAATTGTTGAAAATATTTCATGAGAAGTAAAAAATTTCTCCTTTTTGAAAATATTCAACTTTTCCTCTATTTGTCTTTTTTAGGCTTTGTCCCAAGTCGAAAAGCTAGATGAATTTTTTTGTGATTGTTTTTTACCAAGTTTAAAATGACTTTTGGGTAGACATATGCTAGTCTCGCTATGCTTCGTTAAGCAAATAGAAAATAATAAGTTCAATCATTTACCTCTTTCTATTTATTTTGTCTTCCTTTGCTATGATTTAGGTTAATGCTCAACTTCCATCAAACTACATTAAAGAACTTCCATATAAAGTTGACAATCCCCATTACCTATTGACCTAAAGAAGGTTAATTAATATCTTTATAATTGCAAGCATCACCTATCATGATATTGATAGCTCTCTCTCTCTCTCTCTCTCTCTCTCTCTCTCTAATGGCTAGAGTTGTTAAGATTTAGCAGTGCATTTTACAACATTTTAAGCATCACTTTCGACCACAACATCATATACGACTTTCTGTCTGCTGCATTTTTTCTCGTATTCTATCACTTTCCTTGTGAAAAAAAAAAAAAAATCAAGTAAAGATTCCAAATTCTGGAATGTTATAGGAGAGAGGAAGGAGAATCCTTTTCATTAAGATATTTGACAAGATATTTTGATTACCCATAAAATATAATACGATCTCTGCCTGTTCAAGTTGACAACAATTGGGTGATTATAAATATCTTTAATATTATCTTTGTCTGCTCAATGTCATAGGAACTACCCAATGTTATGTGGCCTCTATTATAAATTCCATATCCTCCTAGAGGCTTACTTTGAGAGTTGCATAGTTTTTTCAAAAAAATTCATCAAATTTTACAAAAAGCTACTTGCAATAGGTGATTAGTCGTTCCTAATATGTGCTTCAAATTAAATAAAAAGGAAATAAAAGAAAAGAAAAAGAAAGTCTACCAAACTAATTGTTTAGGCAGGTAGTACTCTCCTTTGAGGCCCTCATTTTCCATCCATCTAAAGTCGAATTGGTATAGGCTAAGGACCTATAAGTTCATCAACGTATCGTTCTTGTTTATTTTGAATCAAGGGTTGGCAATTTTTACGTAACCCAAAAACTTAATACGAACTCAACACAAAATTAGAGGGTTATGATTGAGTGGTTTGATTCATTTAGTTAAATGAATCTGATTAGAATTGACCTATATAATTTACCCATACCTTAACACCACCCAAACTTAACTTTTAAGTCTATCAATTTTAACACGAATGAACAAAAAATTAGTATGTTATAATCGAAAAAATTTGACCCGTTTAATCAAAGAGCTTAAGTTATATTCTTTTAGTACTTAAGAGACATCGTCATCTATCGAATTCTTCCTATATAATTGTTTGTAAGGCACTTCTGCTTATATTCTATTAGTACTTGAGCCTTGACAAAATTCCTGGAAAGCCTGCTATTGCCTCTTGGAATGAATGAGTGATTAGGAACTTTAGCAAAGAACCACATTATATGACTCTATGGCCCGTTTAGTTTACAAAATAGATAGAAAGGAAGAAATAGTTATTCTTTTATTTGGTAGGAATCTATTCTTAGGAATAGTTATTCCCTTGAGAATAACCAATCTCTTAAATAAATGAATAGTTATTCATCTAAAAAATTAGAGAAATAGGCGACACTTTCCAAAAAAGAAACCCCTATTTTTTCTTTTTATTTCAAACTTACAAAAAAAAAAAAAAAAACTGGAAAATAAAATGAGTGGCTGGTCACCCATCCCACAAAAACAAAAGAGGCTGGGGTGGTGTGACCACCCCCGTGACCTTAGCCACCCTCGATGCTTACCGGGGACCACCCTAGACAACTTCAAGGGTAGTAGTGGCCACCCCAGCCGGCGGCCACCCATTAAATTTTTTATATTTTTTGTTTTTAATTAAGTTGAAAAAAAAAATAGTGAGGAGAATTTTTAGTAATTTTGATTCAATTCCACTTAAAAGCATGTGTGTTGTTACTAAACCAAGGAATAAGAATAACTATGACATTCCACTATCTTCTATTCCTAATAATAACTATTCTATTTCTTAATGGAATACCCATTCCACAAACCAAATGAGACCTACATCCGGTCAAAAGAAAATGCTCAATATACTACAGCTCATTCTACTCTTACAAACATGTCAGTCCACATTTTACAAAAATGCGGGTCACATGATAATTCACGTGACAATTCACATTTTAAAAGTTAACGCAATAAATGCCACATCAATTTGTAAACATGGCAAAAGCTGCATGAACTACTACATCAATTTATAATGAACTTTAAATAAAAAGGTGTAGCATGCCTAAAACTCATCTTCTCAAAAGTTTAAGCAATGAAAAAAAGAACATCCTGATTACAGTGGCCTCATTACATGAACAAAATTGCATTGGTAAATTTGTGGGTTTATAATGGCGTGGATTTCTGACTTACAAACAATTAATAAAATAAACAAAACAACAAACAACTATCAACTAAAATAACAGGTTGAAATGAATTAAATTACAAAAAAAGAACACTACTTTACACCCAAAAAAAATAAAATTAAAAAGGCCATCCATCCAGCAGAGTAACATGGTGGCCCGAATCAAAATTAGAATATGTCAGCATATGGATTGCATATTTACTGCACTGCCTGTTTCTTTTGTCTCAGTTGGCATTTTTCAATCAATCTAGCCTGGTCAGATATAAGTATTGAAAGCAGGCAGCACGTGATGAGCACCTGTTCACTTAGTCAACCTCCTTTGGACTCTTGAGCACCTGTTCTCCAGAGTATAAGAAGCCCATCAGGTAAGCTCTGAAAATTGCAATTTTTTTCTGGTTTTCATGCTATATTTAACATCATGAAACATGAGACCCTTGGACCATCAGAGCAATACGCTTAGCACTCTCTGCACGAAGGCTATCTCCTTTAAATCCAATCTGGGAGGAGAAATGATATTCAAGATACCTCAAAAACAATTTTGCACCTTGTACATGGTGAATAATTAGTGACTGCAAGAATGAATTTCTTCTAGGGTAGACGATTACCTCAATTGAACTATCTGGAGAGAACCACCGCAACAATACCCCAATATGTACTACAGCAGGAATCAGCTTGAAAAGCAATGGTGTGGTCACCTGCATTATCGTGTCATTGAAATCACAATATTTGGTTGATTCCAAAAATGATAACAATAACTCAAGTATTAACAAAGCCGTCAAATACTGCTAATTCTATTCAATCAAAATATTCTAATTTCACCCACAGCATCCTGCTTATTAGATATCAAGCAAAAAGAAGATTGAACAAATTGTTGAGATAACCCTACAAATCGACAAACATTGTACAAGTAAATCATCTGACAGCCTGATTGGTAGTAAACCAGTGATTGATCCTCTGGTAGTATATTCACTAACACCACACTTAAAAAAAAAAAAGCAGCTTCATGGAAGCTACATATAGTTTGCACTGTAGTTTGTTATATTTTGTCCGCAAACACCAAGCATCAAAAGCAATGGGATATAACCACCTCATTCTCCCATAGGGTATTAAGTTGTTCCCAGAATTTTTTGGCATGCAAAAGAATGTCTTTAGTTAAATTGCCTGGACAAATTAAAATGGTTGACATTTATGTCTCCAATGCTCAACAGACTTAGGGCCTGTTTAGGATTGTATTTGAGGGGTCTAAAAGTGCTTTTAACACTTAAAAAGTCCGTTTGAAGAAAAAAGTACTCGTTTGGTAAGAGAATTAAAAACGTTTTTAATGGTCCAAAAAACCTAAAAATGGCCAAAAACACTCTTAGCAAAAGCTTAAAAATAAAGCTTTTGCCCAAAAGCTCTTTTTGACTTAAAAGCTCTATTTCTCAAACGCAATCCCAAACAAGCTCTTACTATTTAGGTGTGCGTTTAAGGAGCCTAAAAGTGTATTTAATACTCAAAAAAATCAGTTTGAAAAAAAAAAAATTCCATTTGATAAAAAACATTAAAAGTGCTTTTAAGGGTCCAAAAAGCCAAAAAATAGCCAAAAAAAAACACTTTTTAACTTAAAAGTTCTATTTCTCAAACACAATCTCAAACATGTTCTTAGTTCAATGTTAAGAGTGATATGGTATAAATAATTTGTGATGCAATGGATTAATAGTTCTCTTCAATCAGTAATTGTTGATCACAATAAAATAGACAGTAGAAAGAATTCTCAGGAACCCTGCATTCATACTCTATCACTTGCAACATGTAATAAAATGGATCACATACCAGACTGAGAGCTGTTGTGCCAAGCAGCAGTAGATACAATTTGCCCTGCAATTGAAATAAACCCTTCAGTTGCAGGATCAAGACATAATGCTGAAAAAGGAAAGTTTACACCTAGTGTTATGAATAAAAGCGAGGCAATCTCTCTCTTTTTTCCTTTTTTTTTTTTTTTCTTCTTTTTGGTCATACTATTGCTCTTTTCAAGGGTTTTTTTTTTTTCTACAAAAAAACAAAAAAATTATGCAACTGAGCTAATATTTTGCAAAAAATTTAACCACTCACCTCAACTAGATGAAGATTTGAAGCACGGCTTAGAAGAACAAAAGCAAATTCCCCAATTTGCGCAAGCGACATTCCAACCTACACATGTGAAATAACCTAAGGCCCCTCTGTCAATGAAATGTATGACATAGACAAAACGCGGATATAACTGTACTAACAGTTCGGTGAATCTTACAAGAAGCGAAGTCTTGTTGTTGTATCTAAATCCCTTGACAACAATGGCAACCACAATAGTTTTTATAATGATCACCAACATAACAGCTGCTAGCAAAATATCAACATGATTCCAAAGGAAATGAACGTGTATTAACATCCCAATGCTGGCGAGAAAGAGAGCAGCAAAAAAATTCCGAATGGGCTCAACCTAAAAGACAATTAACTCCATATGAGAGTTTATAAAACAAAGATCATCAAGCATTGTGCAACTTCTGAAACCATAAGCAAAAGAGTATAATACTTGTTCAAGTGTATGTTGAGCAAGATCAGTTGTTGATATCATCACTCCAGCGGCAAAGGAACCAAGTTCAAGGCTTAAACCCAGCTTATCACTACACTGAAACGACGCCCAAAAAAAATCCAAGTTACATACGTACTTGCAAACAAGCAAGCAATAGGGGCAACTATGAGAGGGGGGGAGGGGGTGGCGGTTGCACATGCTTGTTCGTCAAGACTTTTCCGGTGGGGAGGATTTAGGTAGCATCATTCAACTACAACAGGACACAGTATATAAACTTGTCTGTTTCACATGCTCGAGTTGTGTAAACAACGATATGAATAATATGCTATGCCAATATATAATGCAAGAAGTAAGACTTGGGAAATAGACAAACCCAAGCAACAAGTAAGCAGAATGCCACCGATGCCAATTGATAGAGTTCATTAGTCTGCAAACAAAAAGTTCAGTCAAAAGAATGTATATCCATAAAATGTACATCAAAGTAAAAGATGTATCAGCACCTGAGATGAAAGGCTTATCATGAGCTTTAGGAACCATGGTACACATTTTCGAGATAATATTGACAAAATGGCCAAAAATGTGATTAAAACCACCAACCTGCAATTATTAAATAAGTATGTGAAAACCGAGGAATGATTGTAATAAACATTGAAAATAGGCAAGAGCCATTAACTTGCAATACTTATGCAATCACTATAGAAACTGGGCAACTAAATCTTGCCTTGATGTGCCACAGACATCAACTATGCTATTTTCTATGGGCCTTTGCTTAAGAGCATCTTTTCCATTTTTCTTTCTTCTTGCTAGGTCATTAAGCAAACCTTAAAAGAATGCAACTATTTCATTACTGTGCAGCAAAAATCCCAAACATGGTGCCAGAACACCATAGAGTCAAGATTTCCAATATCCATTGACAAAGATTCCAAGGCCTATACTTGTAAGCTGCTATTCTTCAAGGAGGGAGAAGCATAATTTTTTTAACTAACATAATCGTGCAATACACAAAAATAGCAGTGGTTCATAGAAGCCAAAGTAGAATGGATTCAAAAGTTTCATAATTATAATTCTCTGAAGCTAGACTCCTTTTCCACCCACATAAGAAGTAGGTTATGTAGAGTATAAGATTAACATCTAGTGTTGATAGATGTCTAAAAAAAATTTAAGCAAAAGTTCTTTACAGCATGTTCAGGAAAATCCAAATGCTTCTAAAGTCCATACTTCCACTTATATGATGATCACTTAAATATAAATAACCAGGTTCTCGCTCACTCCAGTGAATCTATTACAGATAACTGATCCTTTCCTAAATCGCATTGATACCCGCACCCTAGACTAGCCTACATCAAGCATAAATAATCAATCCCACACCCTCCTAAATCCAAGGCAACCAAAATTTCCTTCCTAAGTATAAGAGACCATGCATTTTAAGATGGCCCAACCAAGGCAGATCCAGATCTCTTTCCAAAGAGTTCAAACAAGCTAGCAGAGCCAAGCTATGTACAATGTGATGGCATATCAGGGCACGGCCTGGCTGATCACTGCTCAACCAGACGACTGTCCCTAGTGGGGCAGAAACCTGCAGATTACATATCAATCAAATTATCGAGTTCTTATATAAACATAACCTTGAAAGTACATCTAATGATATCAGTTTCAAAGTGACAAATGAAAGCAAAGGACAGACAGAAAATATATAATTGCACACAACATATTTGCTGGTGGTGTGACACAAAAAGTAAGCCATCTTCTACAAATTTGTATACACTATATAAAAGAGGTGTGATCCATTCTTTTCATTGCTTACGATTTAGTCATGGATATTACTCCTTGAAGAACACCGGAAGTACCACCAAGAACTGGAAGCAACGCAAACAGCAAACCTACAGCACAATCCTGGTAGGCCAAATTGCTTAAAACTTTACTGCAGAACTTGTATGTTATAGAAACTTTTGAACATAAAATAAATCTTATAAGCTAAATAAAACTTTTAAATTTTCACAACCGTTCAAACAGGTACCAGTCACATACCTGCAGGATAAGGGTGCCGATTATGACCTGACCATGAAGAGCACTAACACTATTTTTTTCCATCAAAAATTTCAAGACCTGCAGCACAACCGAGATGATCCAAGCACAACTATAATTCAAAAAGAGATCTTCGATATTGATATTAATAAAGGCAAACAAGATAAACTGGAGAAACAAACAGAATAATGAGCATATAAAATTTTGGTTCATTCATGCATGCAAGGAAGTACATAATTTCGAAGCAACACTAATGGCAGATACATAATGAGATAAGATACCCATAACACATTCAAAATTATTGCAAAATGGAAAGGTTAGTTGGAATAGGAACAGAAATTCTCACACTTATTTTTTTTGATAAGTAATAAACAAGTTTTATTAAAAGCGTAAGGCGCCCATACGTACACCGGAAGTATACAAGCGAAAACACCTAACTAGAAAAAGAAAAAAGACCCACACCCAAAATCCAACACAAGAAACCCCAAAAACCCTAAAAAACAAACATCCAGAGAAGCCAAGCTAACCCACAAAAAGCCCCACTGAATCACCCACCAGCCCATAAAACCCACACAGGGCGCTACAACACAATGGTCTTGCCCTTCCTTCTCTGAGAAGGCCCGCTAACAATACCATAGTTAATGGAGCTTTCTAAATTCTCACACGTAGTTGCAGAGACCTCAAGAAAAGACGAAAACACCAAATGGAAAAAAAAAATTAAAAACAAAATAAAAGAAGAAGAAAACATTCCATTGATTTGTAAGCACGTGAACAAATATCTTATTAGCAAAATAAACCTATTTAACTACAAGAAAATTTTGGAAGGTAAAGGAAGAGTATTCTAAGGTTTTTCAACTCATTTTTGTATAGAACTGTTTTGAGTTCAGCACGAAGCATCTATTAGATGTTAGGAAAATCAGGTCAGGACCCTGTGCTGTAGGCCGTTTTGATTTTGAGACACCAGTTTTCAATTCAATAGATTGGAAATCTGCGTTTCGGCTCATTCTAAATTCAAGACTTCTGCCAGCATTCCCATCAAATTGATAACCAAAATAATTGCCAAAAGACAATTCTACCCTTAAGTTTTATTTTTTATTTTTTTATAAAAAAAGGCCACTTTTTTGGGTTTTTGGCATTTCTATTCTTTTTAAATATTTGGGTATGGGGTATAATCGTCTTGTCACAACCATTTTTGTTATCAATTTTGACGGGAATGCTAACAAATTTTGAATGGGTCCAAACTCAAGTCTCAAATCTATCAAATTGAAAACTACGGTTTTAAAATCCAAAATGGTCAAAAGCACAGAAGGGTTCTGACCTGATTTCCCTAGATTTTTTTCAAAAACATTCTTTTTTTCTCTAAAGATTCATTACCATATGAATCATATGATAGATAAGGTTTATGTTCACCCAGATTATACACAAAACTCTTCCACCCGGTCAAACTCATTGGCATAAGCAACATATACTGAGAGTAATGAGTATAATTCCACCAATCAAAGACAAAGTCAGCATATTGGGCATCAAATATAAATCTATAGAAAGAGGGTTACCACTGCTGTCGAAGACATAGACAGCAATACACCAACAAATACCCCCTCAGAAGGCTTGCCACCACATAACTGCAGAAAGCATGTAGCTGCATACATCAGAAATTCATTGATGGAAGTTTATTCACATTAAAGAGTAGCATGTATAATATCAATAAAAAATGCTCACTTCATGCTAAACGGTGTCCAATCACAGTGTTATTAACTAGTTAGAGTACAAGAAAATTCAAATCAAATTTAAAAAACCTTTTAATTCATCCTTTTCGGCAAAAAATTTACTTGTGAAGCCTCATAGAAGCACAACAGTCTTCTAAATATCATAAAATGCACAATAAAATTTATATGATTGGAGAATTCAAGTGGACAACAATAGATGAAGGTTGATTCTTGGGGGTCATGCAGTGGGGTCTTTATCAGATATGCCCAAAAAGATCTAGTATAATGCCTATACATACCGAGGCTGTTATTCCACACAAGCACATAAATAGGAAAATCTGGAGTAGACCTCCTAGAACTGCCACAGCTCGAACAACACGAAGCTACAAACATGGTAAGAAGAGGCTATAGCAGGGTCTGAATCATAGATAAAACAAATACATTAGAAGGAAGACTGCAGGAGGAAAAATACAAGCCAACCTTTGCTGCGGAAAACTCCAGGCCCAATGCAAAAAGAAGAAAGATCACACCAAATTGAGCAACTGTTTCAACCTGCACTAAATGAACATGATGCATGAATATCTCAAAATACTAAAGTAACATGTAAACAGATCACATGACAGATCAACAGGCTTCAATCTCCATCTGTATCATGACCACATTTTCTTTCACAATATAAACAAATGATATGAAAGGAAAAAGACAAACAGCTATGGTACGCTTATACAGGTAATTTGTGATGTCACAGGCTAAAGACAGTCCAAATTCAGAGATGATGGTTACAAATCTTATGCATGCATCAATATCTGTTTCTCCAATTTTCAGATATTAATAATGTAAGAACTCAGAATGTTTGGAGACAATAATGTTGAAAGATAATTATATTATAGTCATTTCTAAATTCATGATTTCTATTTCAGTAACAAACAAGTAAATAAAAAATCATCAGGGGGACAAAATAACAATAACTGTTTATAGATACGAAGGCAACATACTTGCACCATTTCACTAACAAAGCTCAAGCCCCCAGGTCCAATTACAGATCCTGCTAGCAGATATCCAGTAAAAACCTGCAAAAATTCAAAAGGAGGAAACCCTCTTCAGAGGCAATATGGTAACTATAAAAATAAATCAAAGACTCAAGTAGTGATAAAGGTCATACCGGCTGTCCAGCACAAGCAAAGGCAATGCCACCACAAGTTGCAGAGACAATTACGACTACCAGATCTGAAATCAATCTGCAAGCACATCAATTTGAGTTGGAAGGATCAGCCAGCAAGTTGCTGCCATCGTATATGTAATGGGGTTCAAAACAAGGAAAAGCAAAAAGGAAGACAGAATGTAAGCTAACCTCAAGTCCACTTGTAGCACAGGATACTTAGACTTTCGATTGGATATAATAAAGACATTGTCCTAGTCATATAAAAGCAGCAACATAATTATGTCATATCATCTATAGCCTCACGCCAGAAATGTGTCTTGATTGAAATAAAAATTTCAAATGACAAATACAAGATATACCTTTCGATCGATTAAAGTTGGCATATCTTCTGCTCGATTCTCACTATCCAAATTAAAAACATCATGAATATGGAACGACCTACTGTACAAGTCAGAAAGATTTCAGCAATATGAAATATCCGGGCTGCACTCACACTTGTTTATAACAACCACTTGTAATCAAGAGAAATCAACAATCTTTAAATAACAAGGTAGAAAACATACTTCTCCTCCTTTGTATCATTTTTCTTGGTCTTCATTCTAGCAACAGTTTCCAAAACAGCCTGATAAACCAAACATACTAAAGTTTAGGTAACATATCGACCAAGCATTTGCTAAATTGCTCAGTTTCACTTTATTACACTAGCATTAGTTACTCAAAAACACCTTCCATGGCCTTAAGAAGTCACCCTAAAGTTTATAGCAATTCTAAAGAATGTGTCTACCAACCTGCTGCTCAGTAACACTGTTGTTGAAGCCACCAGCATCCGTGGCTGCAAATGAAACACTAAGGTAAGTGATTTTGAATTCTATTCTTACTTCAAATCATCCAAATTGCCTTGTTTCATTGGTGCAAAGGACAAGGAAACTGAAAAATAACATAACTGATGCGCCCTAACTAAATTAACTAGTAGTCTCCACTTCTTTCTCTTTCTCTTTTCCCTCATTTTCCGGCGACTAAACAGACCCCACGTATACGCAAAATTAAGTTAATCAAATTTCCTAATTGGAAGGGGAAAAAAAACAATGAACAGCTCTCAGAGGAAAAGGGAAAAAACGAAAATACACACACTAAGATATAAAACAAAATTGAAAAATTAAACAGACCAAAAGAACCAAAAACAAATAGTATAAATTAAAAGAAAATTGCAAGAATTTTTTTTTTTCTGAAACTACTGCAAGGACAACAAGAAAATGAAAATAATGCTAAGATTAACCATTAATACTCATGCATTCTAATCAAGAAAATTAGCTACTAAAAAAATTCAACGCCGGTTTCAAAAATCCAAAAGCCCTAGTCCAACCACCACAAGAAGTACCCGAAGAAGCAAAATGCATAGCCATTAGAACACAGATTGGAAGAGCTTAGATCTAGAATGGACCTTCGTTTTGCTCGTTCTCTGGGAACTCCCTCTCCAAAGCCCGATCGATTATGTCCGCGAAGCTGTCCTCGTTGGATCTGCGCGACGCGTTCGACTCGGCGCCGGTGGCATTGCTCCCCTCCAACACCGAGTCCGGCTGGGAGAACTCATCCACCAGAGAGCGAGCAGGCCCAGAACCGAAGCAGAGACGAAGATGACAGAGCAAGAACAGCGCGAGAATCGCAGAGGATCGCACCCGCATTGCCGAGGCTCGGAGCGACCAATCGAGCCGCGAGTGCGTAGGTTAGCGCACCGGCGTCTTATAATGCGCCCTCTCTCTCTCCCTCTCTCTCACGCACACACACTGTGATTGTTTGCAGAGAAAACGAGAGGGAAAGTTTTTGTAGTTCGCGTTCGGGACGAAGGTTGCTGAGAGTGATGAGCATTTTGCTGATCCCACACGCGATGTATCTGCGCGTGTGAACCGATACATTGAATGTTTGGGCTTAGAATCCTTTAATTACAATTTTAAACTTGTTTATTATTTTGATTTTTCAAATATTATTTTTTATTAATTTTAAGAATAATAAATACAATAATAACTTAATTATTTAGTTTAAAATAATAGGTACAATTTTAAAAAATTTATATGCTAAAAATATGTTAAAAATGTAAAATATATATATATATATATAATTTAATTTTGTAATTTTGGGTGTTTGGTGCAAGTGCGCAACGGCCAACTCCTCTATTAGCATTAGGTAGATTAGGCATCACCTAAAGCCTTCAATTAATGACTATTAACAAAGATTTTTTTTATTTTTTTTATAACAAATATTTAAAGGCTTAATTATAAGTTAACATTTTTTAATTAAAGCCCCTAATTATGATAAATAAGTAATTCAAAATGCATTAATATCATTTGATTCTTCTAAAATCTTAATTCTCCAACATTCCATTCTTAAAAATAAAATAAAAAATTGATAGCATTAAATAAGAGATACATCTAATATTAAAGAAATCTATAATTAAAAATATTTGTTCATTAAAGATTCTGGAAAGTTTATAACATTACTCGTAATTGAATATTATTACTATTTTCATTCTCTCCATTCTTCCCAAAAATTAAACATTGAAAAATGAAAATGGGTTTTTATAAAAATTAAAAATTTCAAGAATAGAATGTTGGAGGATTAGGATTTTTAAAAGAATAAAATGATATTAATGCTTTTGAATTACTTATTTACAAGAATAGATTCAAAGCCTAGCCCAAAACAAATCATGGCCGATTTAAGCCCAACTTGTGGGGCCATTGACTCAAAATGGGGCTTTGGACCTTCTTCATGCTGTTGGGCCGCCACATCTGATGGGCCGCTATCTTGTTTTTGTTTTGGGTAACTTCACTGAAGATCCCTGAATTTTCACCCGATTTGACAAATTCCCTCAAACTTCAAAATCTCTCAATTTTGTTCCTTGAACTTTCAATTGCAATCAATTTAGACCCCTCCGTTAGATTTTAAACGTCACATGATGTTTATACCCTTGATTTTTTTTTAAAATTCCAACTTTACCCTTAATTTCAAAATGTTTCTTTATTTTAAAAAAAAAAAAAAAAATCAGAGATATTTTGGTATTTCCAAACTATAAATTTGATAGAAGGGTTTAAATTGAGAGCAATTGAAAGTTCAGATGACTAAATTCAGATATTTTGAAGTTTGAGGGGCTTTGTCAAATCATGTGGAAGTTTAGGGGTTTTCAGTGAAGTTACCCCTTTTGTTTTCTATTTATTGGTAGAATAATGCTAAATAGTAAATACTACATATATCTCGTTCGAGTGACTCAAGAGCTGATGGGTCCATTTGACTCAAGAAGCCATAGGTCCATTAATGGGTGGGGCCACAACAACTATGGATAGAGCCTATGACCTCTTGCCACCTAAGACTTTTATGGGCAAAAAATAGTATTTTTATTGTACTATATCATTTCTCTTTATAAAATTTTCATGGGAAAAGGTGGCCCCCATTGTGCCCTCTCTCATTGATGCTAGTCTTAGATCTTCCAGTAAGGTTCCCTGGATGCATTATTGAGAATGATTTCAAACATTTTTTTAAGAGACAATTTAGAAGCTTAAAAAGAAGATGGCAGATCTATCTCTTTAAACTTATAATCTTATCTTGTTCTTCCAAACATCTCTTATGTTTTGTTTGTCTTTTTTCTTTTATTTTGTGTTTTCAAAACAAAATCTTTAACAAATAACTCAAAATACAAAACGCTCAAAACTGCTTTCACTTTAATGTCAGTCAGATCTAAAATTTAGTTTTGCATTCCTTCAAACCAACATAGAGTTTGTTCAATTAAAGTTTGGCCAGGGGCTGAAAAGTGAAACCTTAGACTCATAGGATTGAGACCCATTGAGATGAATGATAAAAACCAGCAAATGCATGATGTTTTCACAACAACTTCCAGCCAAAATCGCCCACCGGCTAAGATTTTCGTACCCTGTTTTACTTTGTCTGTTGAAAATCAACATATTCAGTGTCAAACTGCCCCTAGTTTTGCATATTCTGATGACTATAATGTTTCCCAAAAAATAATACTTAAAATGATAAAGTAAAGGCAAGTTGTCATTGCCCTATACACAGTAAAAGAAGGGGTGGGGGGTTGGAGAGAAAGAGAGGCCAACACGTGACGAGAATTACAAGAGGAGAAATAGAATCATCCAATCACGGAAAGTGTTTCTTAGAAAAATGAAAGAAACAAAACTTAGTTTACAAGTGAAAACTTGATTGACCAAAGCAATATAAAAGTATAATAAAGCACACAGAATCACATGGTACTAGCTACTAGGGACTCGAACTTTGACTTGTTTAATAACCTAGCTATTTTCAAAACACCCAAACAAGGATCCGGATCTCCAGTAATTTTATTGTCTAAATTGCTAACAATCTGAATCAAAAATATGAGAAAGCTCATATGATAAGGTTCATATGTTTTAACAAGTGGGTTCGCTGCCCGAAACTTGTTGAGGCAGGTGGGCTCAGATGAGCTTTTTCACATTTGCTGCTTGAATTGTTAGCAATCCAGACAATAAAATTGTTGGACATTTCTATCCCCCAAATTGTTTAAACTTTTAATAAGGAAATGGTTAATCTGTAACTACCATATCTTCAAATCTAACTAACTTCCAATTACAATATTGGTAAATACTTCCTGTCCGACCCTATATATACCCTACCTTGAATGGTGTTTTGCAATCAGAACATCAGAAATAGATAGAAAGACATGGAGATCCCTGTGATAGATTTTAATGAGCTGAATGGTGAGAAGAGGAGCAAAACAATGGCGCTTCTTCATCAAGCCTGTGAAAAATGGGGCTTCTTTCAAGTAAACAGGATATCTTATTTTATATATTTGTATAGCTTAAATTGAATATCTCATTTACTATTCATACTAATGAAAAACATCTCTTCTGCAGATTGAGAACCATGGAATTGACAAAAAGTTGATGGAGAAAGTGAAGCACTTAATAAACACACACTATGAGGAAAACTTGAAGGAAAGCTTCTATGACTCTGAGATAGCCAAAAGCTTAGAAAAAGGAAATACCTCTGATATAGACTGGGAAAGCAGCTTCTTCATTTGGCATCACCCAACATCTAACATCAACAAAATTGGAAACCTCTCGGAGGATCTCTGGTGAGTCAATAGGCTGTCAAAGTTATAATATGACTTGAACAATGTAGCATTTTTAATTACATGCATGTATATATATGTATACTAACTAATATTACGCATAATTCAGCAAAACAATGGATGAATACATAGCTCAGCTGATTAAGATGGCAGAGAAGCTTTCTGAGCTCATGTGTGAGAATCTTGGTTTGGAGAAGGGTTACATAATGGAAGCATTCTCGGGGAGCAAAGGTCCTTCTGTGGGGACAAAAGTGGCGAAGTACCCTCAATGTCCTGATCCAGGACTTGTTAGAGGACTTCGAGAGCACACTGACGCTGGTGGAATTATACTCTTACTCCAAGATGACCTAGTTCCAGGTCTTGAATTCTTCAAAGATGGAGAATGGGTAGAGATTCCACCATCCAAGAATAATACCATCTTTGTGAACACAGGAGACCAAGTGGAAGTATTGAGTAATGGGAGGTATAGAAGTACCTTGCACCGAGTCATGGCTGACAAGAGTGGGAGCAGGCTCTCTATTGCTACCTTCTACAATCCTGCTGGTGATGCCATTATCTCTCCAGCTTCAAAACTCTTATATCCCAATCACTTCCGTTTTCAAGATTACCTGAATCTTTATGCCACCACAAAGTTTACAGACAAGGGTCCCAGAATGGAGTCTATGAAGAACATGGGTAATGGTCACCATGGTGTCAAAGCCTAGAATATACACGCATCACTCAATCATGAGCCTCTGTCAGTTTCTGTTATTGTTATGTTTTCTTCATGTTTTGTTTTTAGTCCAGCTATCGCAAATGTTATGTTTTTCAATTATCAATAGAGGGAAGATATGATGCTTTTCTCCCTTTAATCCACCCCATTTCTTTCCTTGTTAATTTTGAATATCAACAAACCATTAATGTTGCCCTGGTAGAGCAGCTTTTTAACCCTCCTAATGGAAAGTTCCATCCTCAAACAATGAAACCAATGGATGACTGAAGCAGAGGCCCACAAATGGTCCTGGATAATTCAATTAAATAAAAATAGATAAAAAGTTTTGAAGAAAGATCTAATAAGTATGCAGTTTTCTATATAACAGTAATAATAAGTAATCAGTTTTTACAGAGTTAGAGAATGACTGAAGCTCACAGCAACAAACAAGAATTCAGAGATTTTCATAGAATAGCTACAAGTTAGCCAATTTAGATAATATAGATTTGGTAACAAGAGTACTGGTTTTCTCAACAGCTTCAATCAATAAAAGCTTATGAGGCTTCAACAATGGAGAACATTTGGTGACAAAACACAACAAAAAGTTCCCAAATTTTAAAGATTTGGAAAAATTTACAGCCAATTGCTGACCCTGGTAAACAATTTGATCAATGGAATCTTGAGTTAAATGAACATTATGATTCAAGATGATTTGGAACAGGTTAAACAATGATTCTGTCCACACAAACTCATTAGATAGCAAATGTTGATGGCAGGGAAGACAGATAATCCTCCTTTCATCTTTTTCTCCACATAATAGCTTTTGGCAAAAAGCGGAAACATGAGCTGGGTGCAAACATTCCCTAATGATCCTCGTGATCACATCACAGATGGGGTTGTTGATGCCTTCTCTCCAGAAAATCAATGGAAACAAGAGTGCATACACGGCTGCTTTCTGATGAAGCTTGCAATACTCTGTTATTGCAGCCACAAGCACACGAGAAGCTGGTTTTTCGAGGAACAACAACTTGGGAAGGATGACTGAGCATAGAACCTGGCTCGGCCAACTAAGCTCTTCTTCGCTTCCATTCGCAAGATGCGAAATTAAAACTGAAGCAGTCTCATCATCCGCCAGCCAAGGTTCTATGAGACCCAAGACCACAAAAGAATCTCTGCCCTTGTCCAAGCAAAGTTGGCGAATTTCAGTAGCTAAATCCACCGCTTTTGAAGAAGATTCAAAAGTCATAATCCTAGCTTTCAAACAAGTAATCTTTTCCTGAACTTCAGGTTCAAGAGGAACATTTGACGGCTGATCGATCTCCATTTCCTCCGCAACCTCACTCAACTCTTCTCCTCCAATCTGTCCGTCTTGCTTGGGGAAATCTACACTATCACCATCATTACCAAGAAATGTTGTTGAATCCAATTCATCAGGCGAAATAGGAAGCCAAGGGAAAAGAATATCATTGGCACCCGCAGCCTCCTTAAGCCAACCCGGTACTGATTCAAACTCTTCATCCACGCCCTCTTCCCCAGAATCCAAACCCAAGCAAGAAATCCATTCGTAATTCGACTCAGACAATGCATCGAGCAGATTGCAAGCGGCTCTCTTGACCCAAAAATCAAGCCCCTGATTCCCACTCAAAACATTCCGAGCCAGCCTCGACAAGTCCCGCGCGCAAAACCTCTGGCGCTCATAAGCCAGAAAAGAGAGAACCCGAGCCTGAATTGTACTCGGTAAAGTCTCTATAAACATGACCCTGTTGATCAAAATTCGTAACAAGTAAAATAAACCAAAAAATACACCCAAAAAAAAAAAAAAAAATCAATCAAAACGAAGATAGAGGGTAATCGGGTTGTGTTGATATTTTCTACCGCTTTGTGCTAGGAGTCGAGGAAGGAGTAGAAGATGACGAGCACTCGATGACAACGGCGTCAGAGGGTTTTGTGAGTATCGAGAGGAAAGCGCTGGTGGTAATTGGGGCTGTAGACGATGAGGCATTGAACGCTTGGTGTAACCATTGAGATGCTTCGGTCTCAGGTGCCGGGGACTTCAGGAAGATCTCGAGGAGTGCCACCCATGACTCCATTTTCGCTCTCTCTTCCTCTCTGGCGTGAGGCTGAAGAAGCTGGGCCTTAGGGAAGAGAAAACGCGGGGAAGTTTTAACTAAAAGGAACTGTTCAGACTTCAGATAAAAAGGATTGGGCTTACGTCCAAGATTGCATTTTGGGTCAAGAAAATGACGTTAATGTAATTGGGCTCGCAATTTCAATCATTTATATCTTGTACCACTTGATATTAAAGCGTAACAATTTGTCATGGGTTCGGACTCATGGAAAGAACGACTTATAAGATACAATGAATTGTTGTAGACGTCTAAGCGTGATGATATATTACGATTCAAAGTGTCTTACTTGACTTAAAATATAATGTATATAGATTTTTGGACATCTTTTCTTTACAAGCCGAACTCTTTCAACCCCTACTTACCAACTTTGTCCGACTGTCCAACACCATTACACTGATTTATAGTCATCCAATAGTTTTTTTTTTTTTCTTAGATAGTAATTCAGATAAAAAATTTGAGTCTTTATATCAAAGTGAGTGAAATGTTCGATACCTACTCAAACATAAGTGTTTATATTTGTTATTCGAATTACTAACAATTAAGATAATAAAATTATCGGTCATAATTACCACTAAATTATAATCAACCATAAAAAAAAAAAAAAAATTAAAAAGTCATAATCTTGATTAGTGGGGAAATAAAATAAAACAAAACATGGTGGTGATAACTATTTTGACGCCTCACATTGGGACTTGGGATTTGATAGTTCCAAGCACCAATGAAATTCAGGGAACGTGGACCACGTGGTGACTTATCGCCTTGTCACGTGGATGTCTGATAAGTCGCTCCGTTTTGGTAAAAAGGAATGCGTTTTCAGTTTGCAAGCAAAATCTGGGCAAAGTATAAAGGTAAAGATAAACACTAACGCTGGTTTATGCATGTTCAGCAATTTTAATTTTTTTTAATATTTTAATAAAATATTAAAAAATAATAATTATAAACGTTGTGTTTATCATTATCCGTATACTTTAAAATATTAAAAAAATAAAAAATATTGGGCATGCATAAACTATTCATGCACGCCAACATTGTGTAAATTATTACTCCAAAGTATACACGCCTTTAACCTATATTTTAGCTCTTACAAAAAAAAAAAATTAGGGTTGTACTCTTATTAAATGTTCAAGTTTTGTTTTGGTTTATTTTATTTTGAATTTAAATTGAGCTCGACCTTATCATTGAAGTAGATAATTTATTCAAGTATAACTTATTTATTTTTTGACGGAACTCAAACTTTGTTCATAGCTTCCCAGTTAACTTATTCAATTTTTATATAAAATAAATATCATGATTTTTTTTCTTTGTAAATCTATATTAATTATTAATTAATTAATTATTGCTAAAACTTTATCATTTGAGTTAATTAACAAATTAACTTAAATTTTTTAAAATAATCTAATTTCATGTTTATACGTATGTTTTATAGTATATTTATAAATATATTATTATTATCATGTACATACAAACACACACACACATATATATATATATATATCAAAATTTACAATAACGGTTAATAACAGTAATATTTGGACATGAGTTCGACTGTTCGCAACGGATGCTTGCGCAAACTTAATTACTTTTTGTAAGAAAAAAAAAGTTCCCAAGCATTTTTGGATGCTGAAAAGTCAAAAAAGATAACTTTTTCGGCTGTATCGTTTACCTTCCAACCACTTTCCCTTGAATACTCCAACCCACCAGATCCTCATCTCTCACACTCTCCAATTCTCAGTGTGAGCCATGGGAGTGAGCAACAAATTGACAGCAATCCTCAACTTCGTGGCCATCCTGGCCGCTATCCCAATCATCGCCTCCGGCATATGGCTAGCCAACAAGGCCGACAACGAGTGCACCCACTACTTCCGGTGGCCCGTCGTCATCCTCGGTGTGCTCATCCTCCTCGTTGCCCTCGCCGGCTTCGTCGGCGCCTACTGGAACCGCCAGGGCCTTCTGGCGTTCTACCTCTGTTGCATGGCCATCCTAATCGGCCTCCTCCTCATCCTCCTCGTCTTCGCCTTCATCGTCACGCGCCCCAACGGCGCCTACTCCGTCCCCGGCCGAGCCTACAAAGAGTACCGCCTCGACGGCTTTTCAGAGTGGCTCAGAGACCACATCACCAACTCCGCCAATTGGGACAAGATTAGGACCTGTTTAGCTGAGTCTGACGTTTGCGCTAAGCTTACCCAGAATTACATCTCCGCCGATCAGTTCTTCGCCGCTCATATCTCTCCTCTTCAGGCAAGTTCTGTTCTCCTTTTCTGTTTCTCTTTCTTTCAATTCTACTCTACCTGTTTGGGTGCTTTCATTTAATTCTCGATTTTACAAAGAAAGAAAGATACCCTTTCTCTTTAATTTTGTTTCTACGCCGAGAATTTTAAAGAAAATCTATCAAAGAATCTCGAAGAAGTAGAATTTTGGCGTTCCTCCAAACTGGGTCTTAGTTTTTCACTTTACTAAAAATGCCGCGTTGTGGCGCGTTGTCGTTGACTGCCGCAACGACTTTTCAGTCCCATGACAGTCGTGTCTGTTCCATATGACAGTCTCTCAGCAGGTCGATCGTACCTTCACTTCTGGCCTGCCTAACTACGGGCGACAATTAATGTTCGGTCAAGTTGTCGTGTGTTGTGTTGGGTTGATGTTAAATTTTCAAGATCCTGTAAAAAATTGATACATGTTATCTTGGTTTTGAGTCGTATGAAGGCATACATATAAGGTTACAGGCCAATTATAACCCGACTCGCTTAATTAAATAGGTCAAATCTCTTAATCTTAATTTGCCAGTTTTGTGTTGGGTTTAGATTTGTGTCAGGTTGAGATGTTGTGTTAAAAATTGCTAGTCTTATGCTTGACACCATAAAAGTTCAAAGGGAGTACAATAGGTGTTCATGTCTTGGTGTTTGTGTCAACTTGTCGTGCGTTGTGTTGGGTTCATGTAAGATTTGTAGTTTGTCAAAAATTGATAGCTCTAAATGTTATGTGTCCATTTTGAATTGTGTCAAGGCATGTATATAAAATTATAATTTAACTTATTTAATTAAATTAGTCAGATTTTTTAACCTTAATTCACCAATTTCGTGTTGAATTTATATCGGGTTCACATGCAATGTTAAAAATTACTATTCCTATGCCTAACCCTATAAAAGTTCAAGGGGAGTACGATAGGACCCACTAATCTGCTAAGGGATCAACGCTGTCCACAGAGCTAGATTAGTTTTTAATTTTCATAGCTTAAATCTGCATGCTTTATAATGCAGTAGAAGAAATTAGGTACATCTCGTGCTGTGTGGGGTTTTCCCTGCACTGTAATGGAAGCCATTAGAGTTTGTGCCAATAGAAAGATGATAATAATCCTGAAAAATCATGGAATATAGACAAGATTAAAGTAATAATCAACCTAGAATAATTGAGGCCAAGATTTTGTCCTTGTTCCAGAAGATAAAAAAGTAGAGTTGTTATGGTTGCCAGCTTTCGCTTGATTATAAAGTGACATAGTTTGGTGGGGTGTCGTTTTATGCCCTTTTGTTGTTTATTTAATGTTATCACTATCGTAAAGTATATTCTTCTTGAACTGAAGTTTTGGTTCTGCTGTGTTACAGTCAGGATGCTGTAAACCTCCAACAGCTTGTGGGTACGGTTATGTGAACCCAACATTGTGGGTAAACCCGGCGAACCCGGTGGCTGACCCGGACTGCCTCTTGTGGAACAATGACCAGACCCTACTGTGCTACAATTGCAACTCTTGCAAGGCTGGTCTATTGGGGAACCTGAGAAAAGAATGGAGAAAAATCAATGTGATTCTCATTGTTGCTGTGGTTGTGCTGATATGGGTCTACCTCATTGCCTGCAGTGCCTTCAAGAATGCACAAACAGAGGACCTCTTTCGCCGCTACAAACAGGGCTGGGTTTGATCTTCTTCGGTTGGATTCAGATTTTCAACAATTTTTTGTCCTGTTGTCCAAATTATTAGCAATCCGGACACCAAAATTGCTGGGGTCTCTGTTTGTATTGGTTTGTGTTCTTTCTTATCCTTTGATGAGAGTGTCTTTGTGACTAGTGTATATATTCCTCTGTTGTTTTCTATCTAGCAAGAAGATAGACAGTTCTTAAAGCAATTGCTGCAAAAGGAGTTTTCAGATTATTCTGACTACTGGCTCTGTGTGAAGAAAAGAATAGAGAATCCCAATAATGAGCTTTCCCAATGAGTATAAGATTCTTCTATTTCAGTGGTGGTTGATGCTTGTCAGACAAATCCACTTCCTTCGATGCTTCAACGTTTTCATGCAGGCATCCTCACATGCACACCTGCACTCACACCCGTAAAAGCTATTTTTTTTTTTTTATATGCATAATTAGGTAAAAGCCACCGACGACATCGCCGGCTGGGAGGAAAGAAGCACTTGCCACTGTTTCAAGATCTCCCATATCATTTCTCAATACATGATTATAATAAAAGAAATATAAGCTAAAATGTTTTGTGCAGGGCTTTGGGAAACATCCACTTTTTGTTTAGTATTTCAAGTTCTTGAATGATTATTGATTGTGATACAAGAAACAAGAACCCCTTTGTGTTTAATCGAAGGATATTATAAACACTATACTGTCCACATAAAGTAAACGTGAGAGAGACTAAAGACTGATGTTAGTTTAATAAATTCAACTTTAAACTGACGTATGTTCTTAAAATATGTGATTTTCACATATATTTTTAATAAACTCGTATACATTTTTAAAAGTGTATGTAAAAATCACATGCTCGAAGAACATGTCTGTTTAATAAATCTAACACAGTTTTAGAAGAAAATTTTGTCCTTCAACTCCCATCAACATCAAACTCCCTTTCAACAATAGAATTATCTTGCAATCAAGACACCCCTAAGCTTATTTAGACTGTAGAGGAAACTACAAAAAGTTGAGTCATCACCATTAAATTACATGCGCAATACACAATACGCTCGGTACAAAACTTGCAGTATGAATCATTGCTTCCAGAATAAGGCCACTAATTAGAAGTATAGAACCACAAATCCTCAAATCTGTTCACCTCTCTTAAGCCGTAGATAATTTTCTAGAGTATACAATGTACATAGGATCTGAGCGTCCAGGGTTGGGAGAGATATCTACAGCCTGCAGAATGCAATATATCAGCAAGTCTCCAGCAGTGGCTTATACTCAATTTTGGGGGAATAGTAAAGGGTACATGAGCGTGGGCATGAGCGCGCGCTCACACCCACACACACACACACACACACACATATATATATATGCACATGTTATGACATACTAGGTTCATGAAGAGTATTGACATTATGGGCACAAGATCTTTAAGTTTCCATCAAGAATTGTTAAATGGAAATTTAAAAATTTAAGAATCCTCTTGTGTGTGTACTACATGGATAAAAATTGTTTAAAGACATATATGGCTTTGGTTGCTCGGTGAAATGGCATCCAAACCACTTCAGCAGGTAAGGAAAATTTTAAATATGGGGAAGAAGTCAGGAAAGAGTATTATCTGAAACATCGTTACTGCCAAGTGACTAGATGCCCTCAAAATTAACTGATCAAGAGGTAAGCAACGTAATGCAATTATCCAAGAATTATGGCAATTCTCCACTAGCTACTTGCTTTAGAGAACAAGAGAAGTCTGAGGTCAATTACCTGGGGAGGTTCAAATCCTCCAGCATAATGGAAATACGACCCGACAATCAAAGCATGATCAGCATCACCAGTTGATGTCCATATAGAAATGGCTTTTGTCCAAAAGCAACGGTTGGAAAAGCTGGTTTATATAAACAATATCACGAACTTAGAATTGTTGAAAAGATTGGAAAATAAAGATGGGAGTAAAGTTGTAAAATTATTCTACACTATGTTGTTTACAATTTCTATGAACTTCATGGAAACAATTATTTGTATCTGATTACAGCAATTTTAATTACTCTCGCTTTTAACCCAAAAGTGACAAAATTATCACCTCATTATAGCCAGTCCACCTGGCTTAAGAATCCGGCACATCTCCTTGAAAACATCTAAAGGCTTTGTTATATAATCAACACTGACCTGCAGAATTCAAGAATTTAGGCATCAGAGAATGTCAGGAAAATATTTCTTTAACAGCATACGCACTGAGGAATTATTTGGACATATTTCTCAGCTGCATGAGACTGTTTTGAGATTATACAAAAAGAAACGTGCATAATAAATTCCTTAGTAAATCAAATGAGTTCATATCCAAAAAGTTGTCATTTCAGGTCAATTACAGCACTCATGAAGCGGAGGTCGCTAGTTCGAATGCCCCCTCCCTTTTCCCTTGTATGGACATGTAAAAAAAAAAAGTTGGCCGATTGACAAATGGGGTGGGAGATTTCATCAATAAACTCAAGTGAAGGAATTCCAGATGAGTTTTCTAAATTTTTCGCATAAAGATATTACTCTATTATTTTAATATAACAAGGAAGCTGCAAAATCACTACACAATGAAATCATTGAAGTCTATACTTCTTGTAGAAGTTTAGTCTGCATTCTTAATTCTAAATATCCCCATGAGTTGGAAATGAATAATAGGTGCTTTGAGGACTTTGAGAGGTCTTTGGAGGACATTTTATCCTCTTGCTTTCATATTTTATATCTTTGGACTGTAGTACTTTTGTCCCCGTTGTCGATTAGTTATGATGATTTCCTTGCTCGCTTTTCCTTTTCTAATTAGGTGATCCTTTTGTATACTCCCTGTATACTTAGAGGCGCCTTACGCTTTTAATAAGACTGGTTATTACTTATCAAAAAAAAATAAAAAAATCCCATGAGTTTTCAGATATAGTTAGGTCAAACACCTTTAAGGTCAAAACAAATTGAAGCCTAAGCTTTCACAAGAAGTTGGACATAATTTTTTTTTTAAAAAAAAAAAAAAAAAAAAAAACCTCTGGTAAATGCAGAAATACGACAATCCCAAAGGAAATGTTCAAAAATGAAATGTTAAATATGCAGTCTTGCACTTGCTACAGCAGAGGATAAAGGATGTGAGAGATAGGAAAATGTTGTACATACCACATTAGTAATAATGTCGAAGGAATTGTCTTCAAAAGGGAGTTTAGGGTTCAGATTTAAGTCTTGAACAACACACTCAGTCAGAACCTGCAGAGTAAATAATTTGAATTATTTATGGGTCTATCTCTTAAGTGCAATGCAAGTTCATAATTACCATTTCTACAGAAGCAAATAAGTAAGACCTATCACTGTGATTCCATAAATACATGTGCATGCTTTATTTTGTATCTTACCCATTAATACATCCTTCTACAGACCATGACTATCATATGGGCACCTGAATTCCATACAGGGAATTACCACACAGGAATTAGCTTCAATTTTGACAAATCTCACCTACTAATTAGATTCAAGCAATAGGACCCCTAAATTTTGGGTAAATATGTATATCCAACTGCAGCCATCAAAGTCTGTCTTTAGGGGCACAAAGTTCAAATTTTGGAATTTTTAATTATAGGCCTGTCAATAAAAAATCTCTACACCAATGGTTACCAAAATGAAATAACAAATAAAAGCATGATCTCACCGGATTCCGCTTCAGCTCTTCTTCATTCAAACCTAATCCAACTACCCGATCTTGCTTGTATCCAGGTGGAAAATGGCTGACCTAAATACAAGGTCGATAATGAGTTATGATAACATAGATATGCAACAGAGAAAAAGGCATACTAAAAATTAAGAAATTTCTTACCCAACTGCTACACATATCCAAGATGCTTATTCCTGAAGTGTTGCTAGGAGGAAAAACCTTTGAGTAATACTTGGTCAGTGCAGAAATGGCAGGATCATCAATGTGTGTCACAAAGCGTGGGCTTTCATAGAACAACGTATCTGGTGATCTACAAAAATCGATTTTTATGTTTTAGGTATACACAATTTAAACCTAGTTCTTAACCCAAGCAACAGACAATTTGGTTGCATTGCAGCTTCTTTAGAAACAAAAAACCAACTCTGACAGTTATACTAGATTCCAATGTCCTATTATATAACTTCTACAAGAAAAAGAAATTGCAGCATACCATTCACATTACCAAGCCTACATCAGGAATTGAAAATTCTCCCAATTTAGCTCCCCTAAGTCTAGTGATCATGAAATATGAGTTTTTATAGATGCTCAAGTAAATGAAGCCACCTCAGGATTTAAACAAACAACAACCAAAAGCATAAAGCAAATAAAAAACCACAAGAGATACAAAGGAATAAAAAACAGGCATCCATGTGAACAAGGAAATTTAGGTTAGAGTCTTACTCATCAAAGCGCTGGAAATCCTCCTCCTTGAAGGGGAATTGCTCTGGCCATTCGGCATTCTTCAATATCTTCGGGAGGAAGTAAAAAAACAGTCCGAAATGTTAATAAGAATGAAAAGTAACCAAAACTCAAGCAACAAGTGAAGCAATTCAGAATTTAGTGAACTATGGTTTGGCAAACACTGGATTGGCACTGCCTAAATTTTACTTGCAAAATAGGATCCAAATAGTTGAGACAACCTTTATACAATTGGGTTGATTGAAACAGAGATCCATATATCTTCTGCTGAATAGTATTAAGAAGTAATTTTTACTTCACAATTTTTTATTTCATGAGTGGAATTCTAGTCTACATTAGTGTTTATCCCATTTATTCAGCAGAATCAGTCACCATAACTCTAAAAGGGGGGGAAAAGACCCCAATACAATAACAGAGTAAATAAACAATGAGCCCAAATCCACTGAATTAATGGTTTTCTCTACATGGGCATCTGTCAATTCTCAAAATAATCCAAAAAAAAAAAAAAAATACCACTCAGAAGCTAAACAAACACAATTAATCAAATTCCCAGAACCCCAACAAAAATGTGGGCCACTTTTTGAAAATTCACGTCTATCCTCCTAGCATTTTACCAATATAGTAGAAACCAATCTTCAAAATTCAACATGCAAGAAAACCCAGAAACTAAACAAACAATTTTTTTAAGAACTCATGAATGTAGCTTCGAGTAATTAAAGACCGGAAGAATCAGATTACCTCTTCAACAGCACTTTTTTGCCTAGCAGAGGCAACAAAAGAACTCCCTCCAACTGCACCAGCCATGCTCATTAACTGCGCCCAAAATGAAACCCCCAGACCCAATACCAGGCGGCGAGGGGCTCTCCCTCCGATTTTCCACTTGTTCGCTGCTTTTGATAGACCAGGAATGGGACCGACAGCGCAAGTCAGTGAATACGAGGATGAGCAAGGATATACACCACCCAGAAGTGGCATCCTCGATTGGATTCCCCGTCCGAGACGATTGGCCATCTTTGACATTCACTCTGGCATGTCAATTTGTTTGCGTACGTGCTGGTACACGGAAGAAATTTGTATCACCAGCTACTGTCCGATCACCGATGAGTATCTTATCACAATATCACACATATTTCATTGGTGATATCCATGCAGTTTACGTGGCTATGTTCAGCCCCAATCGTCGTATATATATGGATCATGGGCTCAGCCCATAAAAAACAGATTATGGACAAAACTATCTCAATCGTCTTATATTTTTTCAGGGATAATATTCAGTTTTTTTATACTTAAAAGGATATTTTTGTCTTTTACAAAAAAAAAAAAAAAAATACTACGTCAAATAAACATGCTTAGATATATGGTAACTGCATAACTTATATATAGGCACTAGTAGTAAGATGAATAAGCACAAAAAGGAATGATTATTGGGGCAAGTAAAGGCCAGTTAGCTAGAGCTCATGAATAGGGAATATCTCTATTATCAGGAAACAGCCTGTGAAGAAGGTATCCCACCATGCAAATTCATCACTCTCCTACCACTTAGTGATACAATCTTATCATAAAATAATAATAAGGGGCATTTATCTATCAAATTTGAACCACCATAAGCTTCCTTGAGGAAAACAGTACTTCTCGCACCTCTATTAGTGATGTAAAACATTCCTTGACGCTTGATCAAGCAAAGCAATAATCGAGATGGTAACAGATACTCTGAATGAAATGCATCCAATTGTGCAGATGTCATCCGCTTCTCCATAGTCAAACTGAGCAATTCATGGAGGACTGCCACCACCCGTTTCCGAGCTTTTGGATCTTTAGCTTCAAATCTCCTTGCATTTAAGTACGGAGAAGGAAATTCCATTTTCTGCCACTTCTCGAGTTCCTCAAGATAACTCATGTTTGGCCTAAAGCCAGCAGGAAAATCCATTCTAAACGCATATGGACCTTGATAGTTACCGTCTTTCGATATTCTTACCTTTCCTGGACGCACAGATGAGTGCATAACCCCTTCGCATGCTAATCTTTCCTCGCGGGCAGTGACTGCCAATGAAGAATCCCAATTTTCCAAATGAAGATAAGCCTTTCCATTGACATCCTTCACAGTAAAGAATTCTGGGTATTTCGGAATCAATGACTTCTTGAAGTCATTAGGCAAACCCAATTCAGACTCGATGAATTCAATTTTTTCGAGTGGTACACTACAATCAACTGATAACATTAACAACTTCCTCAAATTCTTAACCAGGATGGGTTCCATCAATTTCCTAGCGTCAGCTTCTTCACTGGCAATCTTTTGCGCTTTGTCGGTGAGCCTAACAGAAGGGGGTGTTCGGTTACCACCATCAACGCGGAATACTGAAGGATACTTCTCGATGACAGTCATGAAGCTCCATTTCTGGACAAACCCAACTTGTTTTTCCAGGTCTCTGAGAAGGAGAGACTGGTGTTTCTGGGATTGGATGATGGACTTGAGTTCAAGGATTAGAGATGGTTTCTTCTGCAAGTCCATTACTCTATCGAGTTCATGGACTCTGTGGTAGATTTTCTTCTTGGGTCTCCTACCACCGCTTGATTTGTGCTTCACTGGAACCCACATAGAACCAGTTCTTCTATCATAGATGCTCGTTTTGTGGAGAGGAGAACATTTGAGAAACTTGTTTAAGTTCACGACATGGACATTCCGTACATTTTGAAAGAACAAAGAGGTATGTCTCTGGGACCAACCGTCGATCAGTTGTAGTGCACACACGGATTCCGATCCTCTGCAATACCCAATCCTTAAAATCCCCTCGATCCGTTGCTTCAGCATTTCTAAACCTAAAAACAAAACATTCCGTTTCTTCAGTCATCCATTATATATCATCAATACCAATAAATCTTATAGCTCTGTCTATCTGCATGGGTATGAAAGCTGAAAACTTTTTACGTTCTAAGATTTTAACTTTGCAACTGGAGGAAAAGAAAAACTAAGACACAATGATTGGATTTTGGCCAAGAAGGGAGTATCCAAAACAAATACAAATTGGGTGGGAAAAGTTCAAACGCTTAAAAAACAATTAAAATGACAAAGGTATGGTTGAAGAGCCTTTAAAAAAAGTGAGAGTGGGGATTTCAAGTACCTGTTTCCCAAAACCGCCCATTACTGAGTGGGATGAATCCGTTGTACCCAAAATGCTTTGCCTCTCCTCCGTCAAACTCCTCTGTGTAAAAGGCAATGGGTGGAAAGTATCATTTTACTTTGTGAAGATGAAAGAGACATTCAAGGGAGCTGCGAATAAAGAAGATGGCAAATTCGGGAAGACAAAAGGTTAAGTTTTATAGGAAAGAGGAGAGGATGCTTCGATTGTATCATTGAAACGCACAACTTCATATTAGACGGCAGGGATTGCTCATCTAGAGTGAATCATCCAATCGACGGTGTGGAACGGGGACCCATAATCATATCAAACGCACAAATTAACAAAAGATTTGTTTCATTATCTTTTCTTACCTTTTGATACCATAACCATAAATTACCACTTATCTTAAATTTATAAACCTATCTTAAAAATAATAAATTTAGTTATTTAATTATCATTTTAAAAACTTGGTATAACGAAATACTCTTCATTAGACCCTTAATCGTTTGATTGTGTAATTAGTCCGTAATGTTGGATACTACATTTACTATTTTACTATTTTACCAGAGAGATATAACACTTCTCCCTACATTTCACATTGTACTCTCTCATGTCATGTCAATTTTATTAAACTAATGCAAGAGTTTACATCTAATTGACTTGATGTGATAATATTATTACACTCGCATCTTGCCTAACAGATGTGACCTAATAAACCATATGATCACATCAGCCAAGGTATTATGTACCATTACTCCTGCAATAAGCTTAATTATTTTCAAATTGAAAAGAAACTCCAATTAAACAAATAATGAATCTTCGGTAGAACTAGTCATTTCCCTATGTAACATCCTTGAAATATAACAAAACAATGGCCTGTAACCTTTTGGATAGATAGAAATAGCATAAGTCAAAATTACTTTCACTTTTATATCATATCAGCCGAGGTATTATGTACCATTACTCCTGCAATAAGCTTAATTGTTTTCAAATTGAAAAGAAACTCCAATTAAACAAATAATTAATCTTAGGTAGAACATCGAGTCATTTCCCTATATAACATCTCTGAAATATAACAAAACAATGGCCTGCAACCTTTTGGATAGATAGAAATAGCCAAAGTCAAAACTACTTTCATTTTTATATCACGTCAAAACACCTCATCAAACAAATTGAGTTCTGTTTTCATTCTGGCAGTAGGGCTCGTGCAAGTTTCTATGTATTCGATACATATCATTTACATTACAAAGCTTACAATGCCAGTAACTAAATGCAGTGGAAGTCAAACCATCATCAGCCCTCTGTATAACAACATTAACTAACAATAAACTCTCAGATAATGTAATCTGACCACTCAGTTATAAACGAAGTATGATCCATAGACTCTCCAGGCACATCTTCATGTTTCGAAGGCCGCTCCTTCCCTCCCACCAGCCTTGCTGGGTTCCCCACCGCCGTGGTCCGCGGTGGCACGTCGATCAGCACCACTGATCCCGCCCCAATCTTTGCCCCCTCCCCAATCTTCACATTCCCCAAGATGGTTGCACCCGCTCCAATTAGCACCCCGTCTCCAATCTTGGGGTGCCTGTCCCCCCCAACCTTCCCAGTCCCACCCAGCGTGACATGGTGCAGGATCGACACGTTGTTCCCGATCACCGCTGTCTCGCCCACCACCACCCCCGTTGCGTGGTCAAACAGGATCCCCTTCCCGATCCTCGCTGCTGGGTGGATGTCCACCGCAAACACGTCTGCTATTCGAGAGTGTAGTGCTAGGGCCAGTGGCCTCCGCGATTGTGTCCACAGCTTATGAGCCACTCGGTGTGCCTAACAAGCAATACATAAAACTACACAACTTATACAAGATTCCATGAGGCTCCCTTTCTATATAAATTAGAAAATAAAGGAAAATTGTACCATATTCCTGAGTTTTGGTCCTGTGACAGAGTTTTGATCACGTGACAAATAGGTCTTTCCATCAATTTTTTCATCCGGTTTTTAATAGTAAAAATACCAGTAGTCATATTGTCCAAATAAGATTAATGAAATTGTGCCACATATTAAAAAAATATCATGTGATACGTATATGTTTGTATACAAAAGACATAAAATAAATAAAATAAAAAACCCAAAAATTAAAAAAAGAGGGGTTAAAAGGGGTGGAGGCTGGAGGGTTGGCTAGATCCCAACTTCTGCTGAAGAGTGGCCACAAGAGCTACTCCTCTACTCGAGTGTGGCCACCCCCTTATAGGGGGGTGTTCACATCTTATATATCAAAATTATGTGCTGAAGATGCAGAGTTGCCCTTGCATGTTCATATGGCATCATTTAGCCTGAAATGAGAACCTGAAACATGCATGGGAACTATGCATAATACAAGCGATTGATCAAGAGTTCAAGTGCATAGTTGGAAACTTAAGTGGTTTCCTTAGAAAGTTATCGTGAATCGTCACACAACCATTTTCTTATGGTCAGATATCTTTTATGTGCTTCTTACTGTTAATATATACAAAAGTTGTTTTTTGTTCCCATTCACCTCTCAAAATATCATTAAGGTTTGGCTGAAGTTTCTATGCTGGCTGTTGACCTAAGACAAACCTCCTCTAGGTTCATCACTGATATCATCAAGCTTAGAATCCAAACACAAACTAAGAACAGACTAGCAAAGCCAAAGAATACAAGCCTCCTAGTTTTTACCATTTCCTTTTGATTGCTGAAGGCTAACATTGTTGCTGATCTCTACAAGCTTGCAGCAATTGCTTCAACAAAATGTGATTTATTATCCCCCTTCAGGTTTGAATTCTTTACTTTAGTCTTTGCCTTCATTTTTTTTTTTTTTAATTATTAAAATAGAGAAAGATTTACATAATTTAATGTGGGTGTTTAACAAAAATGGTTAGTTAAACTAAAAAAAGCAAAAAAAATTTAACTAAATTTAGCTTAAAAAAAAAAAAAAAAAAATCCATTCAGGAATTTTTAAATTTGAACTTCAAAGTTTAAAAATTAGCAATGTAACCCATTAATGTTTCAAAAATTTTCAATGTTACTAATTTTCGTTAAATTGGATGAAAATCTCTAAAATTTTGTGATTACCTTCTGGCTTTTTAAAAATTTCCGTTAAATTGGATGAAAATCTCTAAAATTTTGTGATTACCCTCTGGCTTTTTAAAAAAAATTTCCAAAATTAGTAATGGAAGGTTTAAATTGAAAATTTTTGAAACATTGAGATTGAAATTGAAAAACCCAATTTCAGGGGTAAAATGGATTTTCCCAAAACAAAACAAAACAAAACAAAAAACTAATTCTGGACCAAAACTCAAAGAAGCAATGGGGAGAATTTCCCTAAAACAAATAAAGTATTTTTTACTTAGGGAACAGAGCAGAGTAAGGTGAGGGGTACCTGACAGGCTAGGAAGCCCTTATAGTTGAGGAGGCAGTGGGAGAAGGAGACGCAGGCGGGGTCTCGGATGCGGGCGGCGCGTAAATCGGCGACGGCGGCGGAGCATAGGGAGGGGTCGGAGGAGAAGGCGTTGAGGAAGAGATCGTAGAGGAGGGTAGAGAGCAGCGTGGAAGAGCAGAGCTTGTTCCCGAGGTGGAAGGACAGCGACCGCTCCAGCGACGAGTGCGAGAGTATGGTGGAGTACAGGTAGCTGGCCAGCGCCGGCTCGGACTCGGCGTCGCGCTTCGCCTCCATCTTTATCTGCGTCCACACCCACGCATCCTCCTCGGTGCCATTCTCCGTCGGATTCTGAAGCTCGCCAGTTGGCATGTTATCGGAGTGGCAAAAGCTTATCTGATTCGGACGGCGTAGGATTAGGGCAAGATTGATGGGCGTGTTGTGTTCGAGATTGAAGATTTATTTTTGTTGATGAACTTGATGTTGCCTAGTTAACCCTCGTTTTTGGAGCAATTTACGAGGTGTATACTGTAGAGATTGGCGGGACACTTGGCAGCTTCTGTCCGCCGCCTGGACTTGCTTATCCTCCCAAAAAAAACATAGCTTAGATGTAATATAATAACGAGTAAGGCTATAAATCATGTAATATAATAACGCGTAAATCGTCTCTGAGCCACTCTTTTTATCATTTTATCCTCCTAAAATTTAATAGTGATTTTAAAAACTACATCAACTCGAAAAATAAAAAGATGGTCCTTAGCATTACTCCAATATAATGCCCACATTTGGCCCATTTTTATTGACGTGGCAGATAAACAATCACATGAAAAGAATGATTGAAATTTGAGATTTGAATTTGAATTCTCTCTTCTTTAGAATACCTCGTAAAAAAAATACTTAGATATGCTAGAACAGTAATGCTAGATACCATCTTTTTATCCTCTTAAAATCCTCCTAAAGTTGATGTGGCTTTCAAAATCATCATTGGATCGAAATTCAAGTATGATTCATTTAAAATTTAATGGTAATTTTAAAAGTCACAACAGCTTTAGGAGAATTTTAAGAGGATAAAAAGATGGTACCTAACATTAGTCATACTAGAATCTAATAAAAACTCCATATTTTGCCCATAAAAGTCTATGTGGCAAGATGTTAAGTAATGATTCACAGCACGTTGGGCGTACATGAACAGTCATGCACGCCTAGCAAAAAAACTTTTTTTTAATATTTTAATTATAAAAAAATTAAAAATTAAAAAATAAAAATAAAAAAAATTAGCTGGGCGTTCTTGCACGCCCAGCATGCTGTTTATCATTATCCCACGTCATCTCCTTTTTTTTTCCTCCAAAAAAAGACAAAATAATTAAATAATAAATTTAATTATTTAAATATGAGTTTAGAAAGAGGTCATTTCCACTATTTAGAAAATGTCGAGTAATGTTAAAAGTTGTTCTTGTGTTATTCAAAACATAACGTCTCTTAAAATTACCATTAAGTATATAATTAATCACTATTAAATTTTAATCAAATTATAATTGTAAAAGTTATCTCATTTTTTAAGATATATGATAAGAAGTCGTAAAATTACTATAAAAAAAAGTCCTAACAAAAAAAATAAAATAAAATAAAATAAAAAATAAAATAAAAGATAAAATGTTTTTAAAATATAAAGCGGTCCATTTTATTAAACCATGAATGCAAAAATTAGGCTCACGTGAACTTGGGGATGAACTATGAAGCTGAGCTAGGAAGCCCAATATATTTGAAAAATAAAGATGATATCATCTTCTATTATGTATAATAAGATTATTGTGTTGGAGAGCGAGCACAATGGCCAATGAGTCACCTTCTAGAATAATGTTGACTAACTTTAAGCCCAATGGCTAAACTAACCACAATTGCAAGGCATTAGAGTTCGAGTCCACCACATTGTCTACAAAATTAAAACCCATGATTCAATGGTTAATGGAAAAAATATAGAAAACCCTCACAAATAAATAGTCCTTTGCCATAGAGCTCAACAATATTTAAAATGTATTAAAGTAGTCCAAAATGTATCAAAAATGCCACTTTTTAAAAACTTTTTCTTTTTTTTCTCCATTTCAATAATACCCTATTCTTTTAAAAAATAAAATAATTGTAAGAAAAAAACCGAACAATTTTTTTAAAATACAAAAAAAAAAAAAAAAAAAACCAATGGGCGAATAAAAACAATTTTTTAACGGAATTTGACTACATGGACTAAATTGTTTCTTTTTTTTTAATATCTTAAGAACCTTTGATTTTACTTTCATACGACATGAAACAATTTGTAATTTAAGCTAACTACAGTGACTAATTATTTATTTATTCCAAAAAACTTTTTTTTGTATTTATTCGCCCATTAGTTTTTTTGCATTTTTAAAAAATTGTTTGTTTTTTTTTTACAATTATTTTATTATTTTATTTGTTAAAAGAATAGGGGTATAATAGGAATATAAAAAATAAGTGGCATTTTTTTATACATTTTGGTAGTTTAATGGGTTACTTTAGTACCTTTTGAACACTGTGGAGCTTTATCGCAAACGGTTGTTAATTTGTGGAGCTTTTTTATATTTTTCTCATGGTTAATTTGAAAATATATATATATGGAAAATGTTACCATTCTCCTGCTGTTTTTATGGTTTCAGGTGAATATTATTTTAATATTTTCTAAAAAATTGGCAAGAGAAATAAATATCACTTTCTTTTTTTGAAAAATAATAATAATAATATCCACCTAGACTAGAGACACTAGAAGAATCATAACATTCCCATATATATCTATATATATATATTAACACTTATGATACATGTAGGTAAATAGATTAAGAACATGCTTGGGATCATGTTTGACAAATAGAGCTTTTAAGTGAGAAAACACTTTTTGGCAAGAACTTTATTTTTAAGCTTTTGTTAAAAATACGTTTTTGTTGTTTTTAGGGTAAAAAAGTTAAATAAGTTATTTTGAAATTTTTTACTAAACAAGTCAGCTTTTGTTTAGCACAACTTTTTACGTACTGAAAATACTTTTTAATCTTTCTAACGCAATCTCAAACCGATCGTAAAGAACTTTGGCTGTCCAATTGGGTTTCTAAAGAGTTTGATTCTGAAGCTTTCTTGTACTACAAAAAGTCAAAACTCTGAAAAGTGTTTAGAAAAACAAATAGAATATGATGATTCTTAGGTTTTGGGATATGCTTTAATTTCCATGGTTTTTCCTTCGTAGACGTAACGGAAGGGTTTTACCGCGGTACACGGCACTGTGAGATATGACCATTTCAAATTTGTCTATTCTATTATCTATATATTTCGTGCTCAATCTTCCACTAAACATGCCAAGTCAAACGCCTAACCCCAAATTTCTTTATTATAATAATAATAATAAGAAGAAGAAGAAGAATAAACACAAATTACATGTCATGCACCTCAGTTCGTTGGTAAATATCATAGGTTATTATTATTATTATTATTATTATTGTGACATGTATGCACAAGATGAGGGAAAATGAGAAAGAAGAATTCGAACTAGTGATCTCTGTTTCATGACACATGGTTTCCCGCTAATTGAGATACCTCTTTGAAACAATATCATTCATTAGTTTGTAAGATAATTGTAATAAAAATTAAGAAAAAATTCACATATTCCCCTTAAATTATTATCCAATTGACAATGACTCTCTCTAAGACTAGCAAAAAGAGAAAAATGACATTAATTTTTTTTTTCAACAAGACAACAAATAACCCAATAAAAAAAATAAATTAAAAAAAAAACATTTATTCTTTAAGAAAAAAATATCCGATTTTTTTTTTTTAAATTTTCACACCCTAATTTTTTATTTTTTATTTATTTTATATTAGTTTTTTAAAAAATTTATTTTATTAAGGATATTTTCGTTATTGTCAATTTTTTAATAATTTATAATTGAAATATTTATTAATATATTTTTTAAAGTAAAAAAGCAAAAAAAAAAAAATGGATAAAAAGCGTTGATCAACATTAAAAATGACCAAATATATGAAAGTGGAGAATTTCACCTTAGTGGGAGGTGCACCCTTGATCTGACTCGGCCCAATATATGGAAGGTCAAGATCAATTATTCAAATCTTAGTGATTCGTATATAGGAATATCATTAAACCTGCCGCCAAACACCTCTTTACTCTTGCTTCTTTCACCAAATTAAACTCATGTAACATGTTGCATTGTTTGGCTGCTCAGTACTAATGGGTGCAACCATCTTTATCAATAGTCCCAACTTGTTCATAGATTGGAATTTTGCTAGTATTGATTTTGCATATGCTTTCTTTTCAAAGTTGGCGGGCTATGAAAATTTCACGTGGTGCTAATTTTAGAACACGTTGTTTAGCTAAGTGAATTGCTTATATTATCTTGTGTTTGGAGATATTTTTAATTAGTTTCTTATTATTTCTTTCATCATATGATAACGAGTGAGAAATACCTTATTTTATAACCATTTCCCCCCTTATTAATTTAGAAAGAAAAACTCTAACTTTTCTCTTTAATTTATTGTATTAATTACTCACTATTATTATTTTGAATAATACTTTTCTCTTTAGATTTGCTCTCGTGAGCGATCTACGAGGAAAATGATGTAGTTTTCCGACCGTTTTGGGTCGATGAGGAGTAGATCTAGTCTTCTCAGGAGCAGATATTTGCTTTTATGGCTGTTTTTCTGTTGGGGCTGGGTTTTCTTCTTCTTCTTCTTTTTTTTTTTTTTTTTTGTCAATATTTTTGTTTGAATAAAGATTATCTAGACGTTTGAGTTGTGGATGTTATATGTTTTCATAGCGAGGAAGATGAGCTACCTATGCATTGAGTTGAGTCTTTTTATAATAGATCTGGTGTTACAACTGAAAATTAGTCATAGGTTAACGGATATTGATGTCATAAATAGATCTTGAATGTTTGATTTTTATGTAAGCATCTATGATTTGTAACCTCGTAGTCATAGATAGATCTTGAATGTTTGATTTTTATGTAAGCATCTATGATTTGTAACCTCGTAGCTTCAGCTATGATTTTTCAGAGCTTTTTGTTTTGTGATGTAAAGGCGTTATGCTCGTGATTCTTCTTCAATGAGATTGGAATTCTTTCAAAATAATAATAATAATAAATACACACAATAAATTATATACGCAATAAATCAAGGTTTTTCTTTTACTTTTTGTTTTGTTTTATTTTATTTTTTTTGGAAACAATAATTTATAATAGACAAAATGCAAGGATTTAGTGCAATAAGGCTTCTCATTGTACTTGCCTAAGCAAGTGAGGTTCGAACAACCCCTTACACGACTCATTGCAGGGGATTTCTCTCGGATAGAGATTTTTAGAAATTTTGATGATTCAGACAATAAGGACATGTTTAAGTATGCGTTTGATGGGCATAAAAATGTGTTTAACACTCAAAAAGTCTGTTTAAAGAAAAAAGTATCTGTTTATTAAAAAAAATTAAAAGTGCTTTTAAGGGTCAAAAAATTGTCAAAACATTAAGCTTTTGCCAAAAAACGCTATTTGACTTAAAAACTCTATTTTTCAAACACAATCCCAAACATACTCTAAATGTGAGAGAGTTTTTATAGAATTCATCTGTCCGAGCAAGTATTAGACAACCCCCTACTTGGACAAGTAAACTCCATAAAGACTTTCTTTCACATTTACTATCCAAATTTTTAGTAATAAAAGTGTAAATTAGGAAGATCCAAATCCATTCCTCTCCATGCAACTAAAGTGAATTGTCATAGATGGGTAGGTAAAGTGAGGGGCCACCATCACCATGGAGTAGGGTGGACAAGGAAGTTTCATATCTAGTGACAAAGAAAGTGTGTGAGTGATGAGAAGGAGTATGATACAATATTTAACAGAATAATGAATGGGTGCAAATGACAGCTGCAAGCTTGCAGCGACTACATATAAAATTCCAAGCTTGTGAATGTGAAGCCAATGCAATGACTGGCTGGCAGAGGCATATGTTCTGGGTTAGGTTGCATGAGGGTGGGGTGGAACTTCTGTTTCCCATTTCTTTCACGGATCCATTTAAAAAGTAATGTTAAACCTGCCACAGAAAGAGACCCAAAAGAACACTTAGCCTATCTATAAAAAGTAGCCTAAAAATATCTTTATCATTGCTTTACTAAAGTGCAACTTGCTAACACCTCTTCCTTTATATAAATGCTTACGGACATTTAAGAGGCGTGTGGGTGCAATTTAAAGAAAACCAATTGCAACCAATGACGGTGATTCAGTGGTTTTAAGGAGATTCACATGAAGTTTGGGACGTATTAGGATATGGGTTCAATTATCTGTAATGTAGAATCACTCACACAAGCATGATTAGTATTAGCCGCTTTGAAAACTACTAATATTTTAGTGAGACTGGATTAAGCTATGACTCAATTGGTTTTGAATGAGCGCCTGCAGTTTCCTCATCTAAGCCTCTCAAGAGCAATTCTCAGCCGGCATGTGCTACTTACTTCTTGCCCTTTAAATTTAAAACAAAAACAAAATCAACTAAGAGCATGTTTGAGATTGCGTTTTAGAAGCTTAAAAATGCTTTTAACACTAAAAAAGTCAGCTTGAAGAAAAAAATACACATTTGGTAAAAAACACTTTTAAGGATTCAAATAGTCTAAAAATGACCCAAACACACTTTTGGCAAAGTCTTAATTTTTAAGTTTTTTCCAAAAAACGTTTTTTGATTTAAAAACTTTATTTCTCATACGTAATCCTAAACATGTTCTAACTACGCAACAGTCAATAATCATTTCTATTTCATTTGAAATTGATGTACATGATGGTGTACATGATGGTGTGCATGATGCTACATTACACCGGTGTACATGATCCTATTCCCTATCCAACAAGCTCAAGGTGACAATGGCCCTTTAAAGATGAAAGGTAGGTTTAGTAAGCATTACACTTGATATGAAAAAGCCTTTGATAAAATAGAAAACTCTCCATCCTTCATATTCTTGAAAAACTTGGTTTTCACTCTTCCATTGTTGGTTGGATCTCCCAATACATCTCCACTCCTTCTGAATGGCAACCCTTATGGTAACTCTGTCCCTTTTCTCTTTATCAGTGGGGTTAAAACTTTGTCTAGACTTTTCTTGAAAGAAGAACATCTTGCCAATATCAAAGGCATTGACATTTTCAGCTGTCAAGTATCTCATAGGCCACATTATATATATATATATATATATATATATATATATACTATTGCCTGTAATTTAAAAGAACATACTGAATTCTTAAACTCACCATTTAAAACTACAAAGTTCTAGAAAAAAAAAAAAAAAAAAGAAGAAGAAGAGTTATCAATAATAAGTTGATACTTTGGTCTCAAACATCACAGAACAAATTTGCATATAAAAAAATCCAATAAACTAATTCAATTTTGATTAGACAAATAATTGCACCACAATCAGAAAAGGAAAGTCGTGCAATGATGATACAAATTATTATAGAGAAATCGCTCATGGTCACTCTTGTTTGGTTGCATCTGGCATTGAAACTGACTTGACCTTTGTAGCTTACCAATAATTTACATGCATAGGAAATGGACAAGGGAGATGAATCCTGTTATAATATATTAATATATAAAATGAAAATTTCGTGCAATAAGATTGCCCTATTATAGTAAGGTAGTCTCTAATTATAAGAGCGTTTTTGGGACCCAACTGGTTGAATAGGTGTTTTGAGTCGGAGTAAAATATGATGAGTCCATTATTTAGAATTTACATAATTTCAAAATCTATGGGTTTAAATTGTTGAATTAAACTAATGTTTAGCATACGCTTTAGTTTGACCGGTCACAAAAGTGTTGCTACATAAATAACAAGAATAAATACTTAATATAAACATGTGGAAAGAATTGAAGTATATGCTAAACATTATTCCAATTCAACAATTTAAACCCATAGATTTTGAAATTATGTAAATTCTAAAGAATTGACCCATCATATTATAACTTTCCCATATATTTACCCTCCAAATAACTATGCAGTGGGTGGCATTTTGAAGTCTTTCAAGCACAAATAAAATCATAGGGTTATATTTCAAAGAGGTAATTCTATCAGTTGAGACCACGCTTAATAAACCGGAGGTTACTAGTTCGAATCCATCTCTCCCTCTTGTACAAACATGTCAAAAAAAAAAAAAAAAAAAACCATGGGGTCATGACTTTTTTCTTTTTTTTTTTTTTTTTTTTTTTTTTTTTTTTTTTAATTTGTGCCTAGTTTGAGACAAAATCAAGATGGGCCACAACTTGGTTCTGTGATAAGCTGGTTTGTTGGTATTTTTTGTTTGAAAAATGAAAGTATTTTGGAGTGTTTTATGAATATTTTATGTTATAAGTTGTTTATTAATATTTTTATTTTGAAAGGAGAAAAGCAAAAAAAAAAGAAAGGAAAAATCTTTAATAAATTTTTTATTCATTAAAGAAAAAAGAAAAAGAAAAGACCGGCATAATAACAAAAGAGGATTCCCCATTTTATTATTCCTGACGTTTGAGAACAAAGCCAACCGCTATAAATCACCCCCCGCAACCCCCACTGTCTTCCCCCTCCCTCCCTCCCTCCTCTTCTCTCCTCGTTTCCAGGAAGAGCTCTGTCTCACCCTCAACCCCCTCAATCCCAATCCCAAGGCAAAGAATCCCCAGCCCCAACGAAAATGGACAAACCCAGATTCGTAATCCCAGCCTCAGAAGCCGAATCCATGGCCCAAGATTCCAACCTCACGGTCCCCCAGCTCCTCCCCACGCTCGTCCCCTCCGCCAAGAGCCTCGCCCGCCCGCCCATCTCCCGCTACCACGTCGGTGCCGTGGGGCTCGGCTCCTCCGGCCGCGTCTTCCTCGGCGTCAACCTCGAGTTCCCCAACCTCCCCCTTCACCATGCCGTCCACGCCGAGCAGTTCCTCCTCACCAATCTCTATCTCAATGCCGAGCCCCGCCTCCACTACTTCGCCGTCTCCTCCGCCCCCTGCGGCCACTGCCGCCAGTTCCTCCAGGAGGTCCGCGACGCCCCTGACATCAACCTCCTCATAACCTCCAGCTCCGACCCATATACGCCCTTGTCAAACTTTCTCTCCCACCGGTTCGGACCCCATGACTTGCTGCCGGAGGACGTACCTTTGCTCCTGGAGCCACACCATAATAAATTGTCATTTTTGAGCGATACCCAGATAAAATTATGCAATGGGGTTTGTGCGGTTGGCGGTGAATTGCGATACGCGGCTTTGGAGGCTGCGAACCGCTCCCACGCGCCGTACAGCGGGTGCCCGTCCGGCGTGGCGCTCGTGGACTGTGAAGGGAAGGTGTATACAGGGTCGTATATGGAGTCTGCGGCGTTTAACCCGAGCATGGGACCGGTGCAGGCGGCGCTGGTGGCATATGTAGCAAACGGAGACGGCGGTGGGTATGAGAGGATTGTTGGGGCGGTGTTGGTGGAGAAGGAGGGAGCTGTGGTGAAGCAGGAGCAGACGGCGCGGCTGCTGTTGCAGGCGATTTCACCTAAGTGTGAGTTTAAGGTCTTCCATTGTAGATCGGCTTAGAATGAATGGTTATTATAAAAATGGCCTTTCATTTGGGGATTGATTTGGTTCATGAAAGATTTGAATTTGATGCATGGATGGATGGTGGAGGATATGATATGTCTCTGTTTTACCCTTTTGCAATTTGTAATTTTAATATTAATATAATCACAGGGTTTCGAATCTTTTTTCCATGAAGCATTTAGATTCAATGGTTCTTTTTTCTTTTGGACTTTGGACTTTTAGATTAACAGGAAGAAGACAGCTATGCTATGCGAATTTGCAAACATGTTTGACTCTGCATTTTGGCCCATTTCCACTCTTCCCTTGGGTGTGCATCAATTGATTGAGATTCAAGTCATTAGGCTATTATTCAAATAATTCACAAATAGTCTAAGAGAATTGCCACCAGGTTTTGCATTTTAGGCTGTTTGGCACTTTGGCTATTCAAATTTATATATTATTCGGGTAGTCTAATAATAGACATTTTTTATCCGTACATTAATGGGCTTGTGTTTTTTTGTAAGATCCTTATTTTGTGTGTGTGTGTGTGTGTTTTTTTTTTTTTTTTTTTCTAACTTAAAAAAAATAAAATAAAAAATTCTAAGCAAATAGAAGGGAAAGGAAAGGAGAAAAGGGGATTTCTATCTTTACTTTTAATAGTTAATACAATCTTATCTTATCTATTAAAAAAAACAAAAGAAAAGGTCTCTAGATGAGGTCTTATTTCAAAGTTGAAGTTTTTAAGTGAGTCATTCAAGTGACAATTAGCACAACGTTTTAAAGGGTGTTTGTTAATATTTTTTATTTTATTTTTAGATAAAGTACAGAAAATTACCCTCGAGGTTCACTACCATCAGTTTTGATATCATTTACACTTGGAAGATAAAAATGTATGAGATGAGGTACAATATGTGTATGATCAATCAATCTTCTTTGGGATCAATCAATCAACATCACATTTATCAATTTGTATAAAAGATTCATTACATATTTGATGGTTGATGTTTTTTATCTCCTTGTGGGCAATCTGATTTATGCAGTTTGCACATGAACAACAAGCTCACAATGGCCTGCTGTTAATGTAGCATATGAAGCATGTTGAGCAGCTTGTGCCGCCAACACTTTCTGTCAAAGTTTCTGATACTACATACCTAGCACAGTGCTCAGAAAAAAAAAAAAAAAAAAAAAAACCATACCTAGCACAGGACCATGATTCCCCACCCCGAGGACAGATGTTGAAGGAATTGTCAGCATTAGGTTTTGTTGGTCCCAACGAGGCCTACCTGTTTGAGCAAATGTTTTGATAACTTTAAGTGCCAGACTCATAATAAGAACTAGATTTTTTGCTCCAAACACGGTTGTCGAAGGAAAATTGGAAGCATTTAATTTTGTTGGTCCGCTCACGTGGATTGGCTGCAATTCATTGATTGAATTGAACTTATCCAAATTCTTAATAAGAGAGGATTCCGATAAGGCTTGCTCAAAGCTCTCTCAACGCTAATCCGAAAAATCAATTGCAGGGGATCCCGATGCCGATGGGGATGGGTTGGTACATGCCAGTTGCACTTTTGATTGGTGGCTGGTGGAGCTTCATGAGGTGGAGTTCCAATATTCCAACATCTTTAAAAATTAAAACACTTTTGTTGAACCACGATTAATGTCAAGATCTATTGTCATAGCTCAAGTATACGACAAAAAGTACTATAAAACTAGTTGTCGACCACTTGCTCTTTTATCTATCTACTTATATAGTATGTAGCGTCCTTTTTTTTGTTGTCAATTCATGTTGAAGTCAATGAACAATCATGCATTTTAGACACACAAAAAAAGAAAAAAGAAAAAAAAAGAAGAGATAAGTAAAGTTGCTTTTATATGGTGGATTTGGATCATGTCAAAGTTAAAGTGGCTCTGTTATAAATTGATACAAGAAACAGAGATTATAATCTTTGTTATATTTTCAATTTGCTGCTTAAACTCATCTAAGACTCATCTTAACCCTCCATTCAAAGTTTGGTAGGATGATAAGATTTCCTTTTAAAATCAATTATGTGTGGTGAAGGAAATCTACCAATGCTGCGTGTACATATATAAACAATGAGAGATTCTAAAAATTTGTGGGTCGCAGCTTATATGGGAGACCTTGACGGAAAGTAAGGGTTTGTTTGAATTTGCGATTTAAAAAAGTGTGATTTTAAAACGTGATTTTTAAAAACGTAGTTAAACGTTTAGCAAAATTGCGATCTGACCTTTAAAATCGTAGTTTAGCCTTTAAAATTGTGCGTTTTCAACAAAGCACCCCATTTCCTGCGATTTGAAAACACATATTTTCTGCGTTTTCAAATCGCAATTTTTTAAAAACGTAATTCCAAACAATTCATTTTTTGCGATTTAGTTTAAAATCACACTTTTTGTCTATAAAATCGCAATGTTAAAAGCACCCTAAAAAGGATTAACATGATAGTTTAGGTAGGTTCTTAGAGGGAACCTAGACCTCTTATGAACATCTACTAGAATCCCTTCAACGCCCGAAACAGGATAACCTTTATTTGTATCAAACTACTAAATAGATAAACATCTAATATACTAATAATGATATGGCTAGGAAGATTAAGTTAGCAGAAATTCTCTCAAGTTCTCCTTAATAAGTTGGTCTCCTATGGCATTCAAATCTCTATTATTGTAACAAACCATGTATCAGAACCTACCTCAACCCCCATGAGCAAACCTTAATTAACCAAGTTGAGAGGCCTATAGCAGTGAGTTAGAAACCATTTATAGCTTACCCAAATGGAGAATATGTTACTCAAGAGTGTGAGCATCTAATTCTCCTTAAGATTCTGTATGCCCATGCCACATTTCAGCATCAACCCATTTGAATTAGCTCATTTTTTCATTGAAAAGTTAATTAATTTGAACATTCTCTCAACCTTTGGGATAGTTTCAGAATTTAGCTCAATATATTAATGTGTCAATTATTAGTTTCAGAGAGTGATGGTAGCACACAAGCAGAAGAGATATGTGTTTTATCAGTGAGCTTCCATTATGATCAATAGGAATATGGTTGGAAACCTTGTAATAAGCCATTTTAGAAGCATAGCTGTGGTGGCTGATTCATCAAGCACATTAATTTTCCTGGCATAAGCAAGCAGGATTTACAACTTTGCAGCAAATCATGTTGAAGCTAACGACTTGAAAACTGACACCTGGCAAAATTAATGACTAAGACCAGAACGTTCCTTCAAAATTAATGATGCCAAGAAGCATGTGGAACATCTCATGCCTTGGGTGATACGAGTCAAAGTAATAACAGTCAAATTGACTCTCCAATTATTTTACTTATGGTGTTGGAGAATTTGTCAAAGAAACTTCCTTGGAACTTTTCGTGGTCTACTAAAAAGAATTTCTTTTCAAAAAAATCCAATCAAAAACTAACAAAAGTTAACACAGTTTTGGCACTGCAGCGTTTGACTACTGGTGCGTGCATTACATATGCGACATGTGCAGGAGTAATATGTGTGTTGGCGCGTCGGATTTTGGTGGATTTGTTGGCGGCGTGTTGGCCGGGCGACCAAAACTTTAAGTGCCGCGTGAGAACACATGCGATGGCATGCCATGAGAAACCTTTTTTGTTTTTCGGTTCAACGGATCGGCTGTTTCTAAGATTGTTTTCTCATAAGGGCTAGAGACGAAGACGTGTGAAAAGTGGAAGGCGGCACATGTAACATTGGAATTGCTTCGTCGTTCTTTCAGCATAGTGTGGATCAGGAGTCATAGAACTGGGCCACTGGCGTCAGTTTTCCAACACTATAAAAGTTCACAAAAAAGTAGGTTAGATATCATGTCAAAATATTAAATAAAATAAAATAAATTATATGAGAACAAAAGCGAAGAGAGAGAGAGAGAAATAAGATCATAAGAGATTAAAGATGGTTCGATCTTAAACATCAACAGCCATAGTTCTAATGCCCATAGGACTACATTTTGACTGTGTTAACTTGCATGTAATTGTGCTATAGATGGTTCTATTTATAGGAAACACATGGTAGGTGAGGTGAGCTAAGAAAAGTAAATCAAATCTCTCATATAGTATATACCGACAACTATATATGGTAAATACCTATAAAAAATTAACATATCTTATATATTCTAACAGCCCTGAACATGTGCAAGAATATAAAAGGAATTCCTTATGATTCCTAAACTATAAACTGAAGGAACAAGGAAGAAGATGAATCCTACATACATGAGACATCCAACCATGCAACATGTTGGCGATGGTTGTTGTGTTTGCTCAACCTTTGATGACATCCTTCTCCTGTCTTTGAAGTTTGAGGGAGAACAGATGCATTCTAGTACACAAATTGGGTTACTTTTGCTGAAGAATGCATTTGTCCTCCTCCAAAATCCAGAGAGAGCAGAACCAAAAATTTTCTTATGCTCTGTCTGGGTCTCTCTGATATCTGAATATATGTATATATATAGATAGATAGACAAACAGCCAAAATTTTAGCTTGGACTTTGAGGGTTGTTATTGTATGTGTAATGGGGCCCATTGCTGGAAAGGACCCACTTTAATTTGAACGTTGAACTTTGAATATGATCTAAGAATTCATACGACTGTTTTCTTCTCTGATCTCTGTCTCTGTCTCTCTATCTCTCTGTTTTTGATTTATTAAAGAAGTTTTTGTTGCGTGTAATTCTTTTATGCTTTTCTTTGTAAGGTGACTAGCTAACTCATTCCAAGTCCAAACACATGGTCTTTGTCAATTACCTTTGATTTTATTCCCATTTCAACATAATCTAGAAGGAGAGAGAGAGAGAGAGAGTTGTTTGAAAATAATTGATAATTGCTCTTGTGATGTTAGAGAAGTTGAGATGAAAGAGAATAATACCAAGAATTAACGTGGTTGGACTATAATATATGAAAATCTATACAAAAGATAACAAGGATGGTAATATAACATATACAAAAATCGCACTAACCCTTGGTGTGTCTTATAAAATGGACAGTTTTTCTTCGAACTGAATTGAAAGAAATTTCATATTTAATTTATTAATCTGACATATATTTTTAGATGATATAATTCTCACACGCATTTTTAATAAGATTAATAGAGCAAGTGATTCTCACATGCATTAAGAATATGAGCTCCAAAAACAGATGTCAATTTAATAAATTGGGTTGAAGAAAAGTTTGACCTCATGAGATCTAATCGATTCTCCTTGACATCGTTTCTTATTTGTTTTGGGAAGGATTGCAATGGGTAGAGGCTAAGGCGAGCAAAAAAAATTATAAAAGAAAAAGAAGAAGCTAAGGGAAGTCTCCATTTTGGAGGATAATTATACCTGACAACACAGTAATCAATCATAAATTGAATTTAAAAAACCCTAAAAGATTCTTGGGTTTTTGTGAAATTGGTTGGAACATCAGCATCATCAACAATCAACATGACAAAGCATTAATAAAAACCCTTAAAGATTCTTGGGTTTTTTGTAAAATTGATTGGAACATGAACATCGTCAAGACATCAACATGACAAAGCATCAAGACAAGGAATAAGAAGAGGAGGCAGCATTTTTGAGAGGCATTTTGGCATTATCTCCACCAGCCGATTTAAGGCCTTCTTCATCAACAAAAAACTGACTATCATCATCATCATCATCTGTCTGCCTCAATGCTCCATGAACCACCACGGCCACAACACCAATGGCGAGAGCCACAATGATATTAGTCTTGGCATTGGTAAGAAAAAGCGCAATGACTGTGACCACCGACAACGCCGCCATCACCGTTCGATCGTCGATTATAGTGCCCGAAACCATCAACGGGTCGTCACGTAGAAAGTAGAGGAACAGCCATGCAAACATCATGATGATGAAGACGATCAATGAGACAGGGTGCCAGAGCAGGCTAAGGAAGAGAATGAACAAGACAACAATGGCATAGTTCATGCGAAACAATGCAACGTTTGTCGTGAGTCTTTGGAAACATTGGTTGAAGGTGGTGGGAAGGTTGAGAGCATGAGGTTGAATCATCTCCTTCCATGGTCTTCGTGTCGCGAGCCCCCCTTTGATCCTTTCTTTTGCAAGTGAAACATATTGTAGGTTTGATGATGTTGGTGCCTCTGATGGGATTGTTCCATACGTTGTCATTTTCCTGTAGCTTTAATTCTGCAGAGAGAGAGAGAGAGAGAGAGGCAATGCTAAAGGGAAGGGGAGTGAAGATTGAAGAACATGTGTACGGGCACCAGGGAGTTCTAATTTTGAGCAAACCATTTTGGGTAAACTCTAATGGCTAATTCTGCACCAGGGAGTTCTAATTTTGAGCAACAAAAGGCTGGTGCAAACCATTTTTGGTAAAGTCTTAAGGCTAATTCTGCACCAGAAAATTAGGTTCAGTTTGTTAAAATTTGTTCCCTTTTTTTTTTCTCCCTCAAAGCAAACAATTTAAACACAAAACGCTCATAAAAACACAAAAACAATTTTTACTTTCATGTCACTGCATAACATTTTACAAATAAAAAATAAATAAAAAAACCCCAAAACACATTAACAGAATATGTTTGTAAAAATTTTTGTTTTATGTTTCTCAAAACAAAAATATTAACACAAAACGCTCAAAACTATTAGGTGTTGGGCTGATGATTGATCGAGTCTTTTTTGACCGAGTTGAAGATCTTAGTTGATGGTATGGTGGATATTGAGGACAATGTGTGTGGAATGACCTTCTTGCCAAAACAAACAAATAATGTAAGAACATGACTTTAACACTATCAAGTTACCATTAATTTTTTTATTAATGTGTTTTACTAGTACATTTTGAGTCCCTAACAATGTTTGTATTATCACTCCAAAAAGACTAATATTGAAACTCTTTAGAATCACTTATAAATCTTAGTCTTACCTAGTAAATAATTAAACTTAAAACTCGTCAACATATTTATGATCCACCCACTCAATGTAGACAATCCATCTAGCCAACGTATAATTAACTTTCTGACATATCACATTCAGGCATCGAGATCTTTGTGTTAAGACTTAATAGTAGAAACTGTCTATTGCAATCAAGCACGTTAATACACATAATTTTCATCACTTGACATGGTAAAACTTGCAAAAAAAAAAATGCATCAGAATGCAGCTCGGGAAGGAAAGTACATAAGAATAGGTAAGAGCTGCACTCAAAATCTCCACGGCTGTTCATATATTAGAAACCATTATGGATAGTTCCTTGGCTGCAGGCAGCTACTCTTAGATGTTGGTGATTGATAACAATTTTCAAAGAAAGGGTGAGCATCAAATGCAATTACAGAAAAGGTGAATAAACCAAAAGAAAAACCTACCTTTCATGGATCAATCTTGAAGAAGAAGGAAAGGCAATTTTGGGGTTTAATATAAATCACAAATAACTATACCAGTCGGGAGCAAAGTGAAATGGTAGAAACTCCCAACATAATTGTTTCTCAATAAAAAGCATCATCACATTTAGGATTTTCTTCAATTTTTTTCTCAAGCAACAGCAAATTCTTATACACCCATCAAACCTTATCATTTGTACAATAAAATAAAAAAGCAAAATTGGCAGCAACTCTGACACTGTTCCCCAACTGCAGTTGTGCCTTTCACTGATTGGGTTTAATGGCCTCGCCCTTCAATATCTTCCAAGGTCCACCATAGAACTTTGGCGTCATTAGAGGGACAGCTTCCCCAGGATGATCTTCCCAATACTTCTCCTGCACAATGCCACAAGGCACACTTCTTAAAATAGATCCTAGAAAATTTTGATGTGGCACCACGTACACCGTAAGATGCGGTAAAATCTAATATGGATCATGAAATGGTTCTTCTCCATTTGGAGAGGATCCCATTAATTCCATGAAACTCAATCTGAAACTCACTTAATAAGCCATCTAGACCTCAATTATTAATCATGATGAGATTTGTGAAAAAGGATGATGAGCCACAAATAGCAACAACAAAGCCATCCCTCTAAGCTCCACATCAAATGCAATATAAAACACAAGCAACATCTTGTTTGAACTGAGCTCTATAAGTTCATAGTAGGTTTCAATATGTCAAAAAGAAACAAGCAGCCGTATATTCTTTTCAAGCATTTGTTTGAACTCTAAGCACCCAATCAGATTCCCATACTCTATTTTCAAACTGGCCAAATTGAATCAGATTTCTACCTCCCTGATTCCTCTAATTATCAATTTCTACTTGATGTGCACTATTTGATACGAAAATTCAATTTCTTTCCCACCAAATTTAGACACACAAACACAGCCGCACGCACACACATTTCATTAGGCTGCATTACAAAGAAACAGCATAACAAAATTTTACTCATCAAAAAAAGAATACTAAGGAAAAGTCTTTGGTCTAACAACTCAAATATATATGACATAATTGAACAATGAAAAAAGAGACCTGGCAAAGTGTTTCCAGCAGTGAATGGTTTACCTTGTAGAGTTGCTCGGTGATAGCAGAACCAATGACCCCAGTATAGAAAGCAGCAATATAGATTGTGACCAGAGGTTTAAACGATTTGGGTCGCCTGTACGGATCAATCATGTCCCAAAGTATCGTCCTTTCCCACTTTGTGTACACATAGTCTGCGTATTTCCTCCACAGATAGCTTGCCATTTCCACTAGATTTGCTGGGTTCTCTTGCTCTACTGCAAATTGGCATTCACACTTGTTCTTTTTTATAACTAAAAACACATTAAAACAAGGGCAAATTCTGGGTCTTGTACATGGAATGGCCAAAATGAGGATTTTGATGATATGGGGTGGTTTTCAGCAAAATTGGAAGAAACCCAATTGAGAATAGACGGGTTTTTGAGCTTTGGCAAATGGCTTGTGCCCAGTTTGATAAGATTCGAATAGTATGATCAACACAGAAACCAATATGCCTAGTTTTTGGGCTCAAGCCATAGCAATGACTATGAAATCTTTGGACAGAAATCCTTACCTCGGATTTGAGCGGTATGCGGGCATATGTCTACTCACTTCAGCTTCAGAGTTTTCTTCATCTCTCTATCAGTCTCTCTGTCTCTCTGTCTCAGATTTTTTTCAGAAGCGAGAAACGAATATAAAGAACAACTGAAGAAGGTCCATAAAAATCGACGTGTTCCTCGCTTCAGACTCTTTTTCGCAACGACCGTGTGTTTATTGGGTCCAACTGTCCAAAGGGAACAAAAATTACGGGAAAAAAAAAAAAAAAATTATATTTGAAAGTGGGTTTGAAAATGTGAAAGAATTGCATGATTTTAAAGATCAAATAATAGTTTTATTAAATATTTAACTGCGGTTTTGAAATTTGTATTTTTATTAAGAGCCTGTTTGGAAGTGAGATTTTAAAAATTGCGTTTTTAAAATTTCTACTTTTTAAAATTGCATAAGTGTTTGGTAAAACATGTTAAAAAATATTTTTTTTTATCAATTAAGTGTTTGGATAACATTAGCGGTTTCATGGCCAAATAGGTAAATATTGCACCAAATATTATTTTAAGCGAAATCGAGATTTTGGTTTAAATTCGCACTTTTTCAAATAAGCACCCTCTAGTCAGCTTATAGAAATCGCAAATTTTTCCACAATTTTAAAATTTGCGTTTTAAAATCACAATCTCAAACACTCCAAAATTGCGATTTGGTTTAAAAACACAGATTATTTTTTTAAAAAGGCATTCTGAAACGGACCCTAACTATATTTTGCATTTGCACATTTTCACTCCAATCATTCATAGACCACATCAATCTAAAAATATGAGAAGTTCAATTATAAAATATTTAACACGTCCCCACAAGAGGAGAAGGGATTTGAACTAGTGACCTTCACTTCATGAGGCATCGTCCACATCAATTGAGCTATTAGGATTTGGAAATTAGGGCTTCAAGGTTTTCGGGGTCCACGATTTAAGGTGAGACTTTGAGTTAAGATTGTTGGATTTTCTAAAATTTTAAGGTTTAGGCACATGTTAAAGATTTTGTTTAGGTGAAAAGGACATGCACTCAGGGAAATAATTTCAATTGTAATGCCCAATACATTTAAAAAAAAAAAAAAAAAAAAAAAAAAAAAAATTTCCGTGGATGGTATTAAAAAAAGGTCCATTATAAGACATTTTCTTTCTCCTATTGATGACATTGATATTTTTTTTCTTAGTTCATCAGATTCCTTGTTTTGGCTTCATAGTTTGTACTATTTTTTATCGGAGTAGAATATGTTCCCAATCAAATGAATAATTTGTGTTATGTCCATGTCTACATCCATAATGCTTCTTTTTGCATAACAAAAAAAAGAAAAAAAAAAGAAAAAAAAAAAAAGCTCCGTTCGTACAACTAATCATTAGGTTATACTACATTATCGTGCGAATAAACCTTGAACACTAGAACTGTTCCTCGCCCGAATACTAGGTCGTCAGGAGATTCGAACCTCGAGCGTTTTCCATTAATCACATTCACAACCTCTTTGGCAAGAAGCTGCAAAACCAATTGTTGATCCAAGTGCCACACAGAAATTTTCAGCTTATTATTCTCATTATAAAGGATTTGAATATGAGTTGTCCTGTGGTAAAGAAAAACTATGACTTGCATAAATTCAGAACCTGCAATACAGAATATAAGTTGATAGATAGCTGACCCAAGAGGTTCATTTGGTGTGCCTCATATACACCACGGATAGAAATTAACACAAAAAATGTCTGAATTGAGGAAGCTTTACACTGATGTTGATTCTGCTGGTTTGTCCTTTGGAGCGCCGGAGGGTTCTAGTTTAAGATCCCCAACCCCCTTGGGCGGGCCAATGCTGCATCGGGCCGTGTTGTGTGTTTCAATAGCATCCTTTATCTTCTGAAACTGCAAATAGATTTTGGAGAATCAGGGGAATTTACCACATGAAAGATTTGGGCACTGATCAAGGGGTTCTTAATAATGACTAATAAAAGATAACTGATCATCGCATTGCTTTCATGCTATACAATTCTAAAGATGCTGAAAAGCATCCATTTCATGATTTATCTAGATAGTTATGCAACCACTTTATACTATACTCTTAATCTTTCATAATTTTTATAAATTGGATCTACATCTTTCAGCCATTACCCATTAGAAACTTGGAATGATATTAATTCGATGATGGGGTCCTAAAATATAAATTTCTTTCAAGAGTATGTTTTATTTCCCAAGAAGAAAATGTGAAATTTCTATTTCCATGTAGTTCTTGCAGGATGCTCCCAATAATCCATTGGAGAATTTTTATTTATGGGGCTCGACACCGGTTTCAATAAAAGCAAATGGCAATTGAAGTTAGAATACTTACCTTTGCAAGTGAACAAGAAAATGATTCCAGTTGTCCGTCAGCTCCACGATAGAAGTGGAAATAAGGAAGCACCTTCACATTCATACTTTTGCACATCGGCTTATTCTCATCAAAATTGACTTTCAGGAATAAAATTTCAGGGTGCTCTTCAGCTGTTCTGCGGAGCTGACAGATCCATTACACAACAATATCAGGACACAAACATCTCAAAACACCAAAAGTATTTCCAGAAACAGCATTAGAAATAGTAATTATTATCCACATTTTTCTAAAGTCTCAAAAGGAAGAAGATCTAAAATTTTCCTCGGACAATAACTTTTTTTTATTAAAGGTTCCTCTGAACCAGGGGCAAAAATCTCATCTCCCTTCAGTATGCTTTGTGAGGTTTATATATAATTATGCCTGAAAGCTGTATCTCAGGAAAAAGTATCTCCCACAATATTATTCTGCAAGGGACTGAGGGCATTTGGGTGTACCAAATTAATCCAACATGTCAATGTATATACCAAGTTCACAAAAGTTAATTCCTAATACATTTAGACTTTTGAGAACAATAGGCAGTCGCTTAGACACCATCCTAATTGAATTGCTTAATTCATTCAAGGACACCAAAACACACAAAACTGTTGCATTTCAAACCTATGAAAAACCACCAATTTCCATGGACATCCAAATTTGAATACACATAACAAATTTCATAATTGATGCTTCCTTTTACTTTTCTATTCGGGAGGGTGGAATATCATACTAAAAAGAAAAAGAGAACAAGAAAAACACAGGCTGCTGACAACTAACACTTTCAGAATTCTACACAGATAGTACCACAACCATAATTCTTTCATTTACATAGACTCCAAACGATACAGTTCAGGTTACCAAGAGTGAATCTGCATATCAATGCCGTGACTACAGTTTGGACTAATCTGATAAATCACATACCTCATGCGATCATTAGAGTAATAAAATATTTGCAAGATTACTTTAAGATATATCACTGGTAGTTCACCAGCAATTCAACTCTAACATGCACAGAGATCCTATGATTTGCTAGATTCAGTATAATTGTGTAGAAAAAAAAAAAAAAAAAAGCTAATAAAACTTGATTATTACTCATCAAAAAAAAAAAAAAAAAAAAAGAAGAAGTGAAAACATAACGCTATATTCATTTGGTCCTTCAAGACCTGACAAGCACACTAACACAAGCATTGGTCTCCAACATGGCAACCTCACAAAAGAATTATTTTTAAAAATATAATTTTTTTTTTAAAAAAAAAAGGCCTCAGTGCCGGTTTCACGTCCAATATGCAATGTCCGGTTGAGCTAGACTTTGACAAGGCCTAGAATGCAATGCAAAATTTTAAGTCCCCTTGTTCCACAACCCCAGGCAAATCAACACATACCCAGCTGCAAATTAGTCTGGAATTATTTAAAAGTTGTTGGAAGCATGATGCTTAGAATGTCAATAGTAGCATATTTTTGTCAACAGTGAAGGTTTGAGATAATCTCAAAAAGGAAGAACGCACTAACATAATGAGCACACAGTAGACTAACAACGGGACTTACCTTCGGGAATAATGCCCGGCAAGAAGCGCACCAGGTTCCGTAAAATTCTACAATAACTAATCTATCTCCAGCATGACCTAGGGCACCCAAAAATTCTTGTGTAGAATGAACGTCAACCATATTTGGTGCATTCTTTTCCCACCATTTTGGCTGGTCAGTTTCAGTCACAGTTGCTTGAACCTTTAGTCAAGCATACAAAACAAACATTAGAAACCATAATAAAAAAATTTTAAAAAAAAATTAGGAAAACTAACAAATATATAAACTTCAAAATAATGTCAAAGGAATCGTGAAGTTTTTCTCCCCTGCTAACATCTCATGCCAGACTTGAGTAATTCATGAAACTGCCAAATACCAAAGGACTTGTAATAAAAAGAAAGAAACAATGAAAAATGTGACAATAATTTTCAAGGGACTACCAATTTTGCAAGTTGAAGGCTTTTCAAGGGAAGGGAAACTGAAATTTTCCATGAATACCATTTATACATAATCCATGAACAGATTTTTAGAGAATTACATGTATGAGAGTTTTACAAGTTGCAATAAGTAACTGACTTTATACACATAGATACGTACACGCGCATGCACACACATCTATCAGCTAGATTTTGCCAACCTCTAGCTCACAAATCCTGTCCAGAAGGACCAGAAGTAAGCAAGCCTGCAACTTTGAGCTTGCCTCTCAGTGCTGTGCAAGATATAAAAAGCATTTTAAAGGTAACAATGGGACTCAAAAAAATGATAGTTGTTGGGTAGAAGATCATCCAATTGTAACTTTCAAGAGGTGATGATTCTAACAACTGTGCCAGAATTTTGTGTTCATGGTATTAGCCAAAAATTGATTACTACAGAAATTACTATGCAAATAAGATGGCGTATCAAAACCCCCCCTCCCGCCCAAATTTATGACTGCATTGTTTCTTGCAAGCAAGTTCACATTGATCCACGTCAAAGGACTCCCAAGAGTGACATTTTTGTTTGAGAGTTGAAACCTTCTTAAGGCTGACAAAGAGTAGGAAAATTCCCAATAGAGCATTTAGTTATAAAATAATAATTTTTTTTTTTTTTTTTTTTTTTTTTAGAATAAAACTTAACTTTTAGCTCAAACTGCACGAGGATACTAAACTTTTATCCATAAAAATAAATTATTATACAAATAAAAGCATAAGAGCATTCCCAATGGAAGAGCCAAATGTTACTTTTATCTAAAATAGCTCTTCAAATGTTTAAAAAACCCTCTACATTGGATTAGCCGAAAAAAAATGTAAAATAGATATTTGATTGGAAGAACTAAAAAAAAAAGCTAAATGTAGCAGCACTTTTCAAGGGAGCTATTTTATTTTTCATTATTTCTCTCACCTGTTTTCTCTTTTTTTCAAATCTTTTCCTACTTTTTCTCTACATGTTCTCGTTTTCCCAAATTTTTTTCCATTTTTCCTCTCACGTGTTCTCTTTTTCTCAAAACTTTTCTTACTTTTAAAATATTTTAATAGAATAGATAGAAATATAGCTAATCGGATATAGAAACATTTAAAAATGACTAGCTAAACTAGATAAAAGTGAGTTTTGAGGAGCCATATTTTTACATAAAAATATGGCTCCTCCATTGGGAATGCTCTAAGGAGCAACACTAAGAATTGAGTGAAAATTCCCATTGTAAGATTTTTTTAGTGAATTGAAATTCTATGATCAAGGTAGGCAAACTGAGATTCAGCAAATTAGCACAAACTCATCAAAACCAAAGTAATCATCTTTAAGTAAGAGCAACAATGAAACAAAAGGAAAAAAAAATAATAATCTACCTACAAACACCAAAATTTCAACTTTTTCTTCAGTGGGTCAAGTCTTGATTTCAACTCCGACTGCAAATGGAACTCCTAATTGCAACACATTATATCATCATCAAACAAATTTAACAGATGGGTTTTCCTAAATTCACTTTCATGTGCATTAAAAAAAAAAAAAAAAAATCCAAAAATTACACAACTATTAATCAAAGCTCTAGCAAAACACCCAATTGAAATACAACATGGCACAATCCAACAATTCCACCAAATGGGTCCTCATAAATTCAAAATTATATAAAAGAAATGGCAAGTGTTCACCTTGAAAGAGACCAACTGCTTTCTGGGTCTGAAAGCAGGGCGGGGAAAATCGCCGGCAGAAGAATACAAAAGAGGATAAACAACCCTCTTATCGAAGTTCTGAATCGGTGGGAGACCTGGTTGGAGACTATTCAAGGAGGACGCGAAGGAGGTGAGCAGAGAAGAAGAGAAACGCAGTGAATGGAATGGTAATCGAATAACATCAGCCATTTACAAAGAACAAAGAAACAGAAAGCAAGAGAGACAGAGAGATAGAGAACGAGCTTTGAAACCAAACTCAGAAAAAACTTTAATTGGATTGCACTACTTCATGAACATGAGGTCAAAGGCACCCACGAGACGCCATGAAAAATCTCTGGGGCTTTGGAGGCTCTTGTTGTGTGTATAAAGACTATCTCGTGGCCTCGTGTGTGCGGGTTGTGCGTGTGTGAACCAGATATGTCGTACCAAGGGAAAGCTTCCCACGATTATTTTGTTCGGTTTTCTTTCTTTTATGTCGGCCTACAATCTTTTGTTAGTTTTGTAGCGGTTGGCCGGTTACCCACCCAGGTACTGCCCTGTTTGGATGCTTCCCTTTTTTTTTTCAAGGGATTTAATGTGTTTTCTTATAAATTAATGTTATATACCACACAAAATATTTTACAAAAGTAAATTTATATATCATACCATTATTTCACTACTATTCGACGGTGACATTGTCAATTCACCATTTTATCTACCTTTGTTAAAAGAAGAAAAAAATCCAATGACAAATTTTAGTATAGACGGATATCAATATGATATATAGCATTGTCTTTATTATATACAATTCGGAAAATTGATCAAATGAAAAGCAAAATGTTAGACAAATAATTATGTTGAGTAATGTTATTAAATAAATTATTATACGACTGTCGTATAATTTGACAATATCATTGTAGTGTCCCTTTTCCTTTTCCTTTTCCTTGTTTGGCTTTGAAAAAAAAAAATAATAATAATTATGTACTAGATGAAGAAAAGATTGTCCTGATTAACAATGGCATTATCAACAATGTTATTTGTAAATTGTATATTTACATTTATAACTATGATAGTATGTTGAATTATTAGTTATTTTAAAAGTTTAAATCGATGAAAATAATAAATTTAATAATCTAATTAATACTTTAACAACAAAAATTTATAAGACACAAAAGCAATTTTTATTTTTAACTCAAAAAAGAAACAATACCTGTAAGAAATATATAATAAAATGTAAGAGAAAGAGTTACATCTTGTTATATTGAATTGTATTATGATGCTATATACTATATTTTTAGTCTATAATTGTCCAACAATATTTATATGATACTCTAACTCAATCATTGGATTTTTTTATTTATTTATTTAACAATGATTAATCTAATGGTTAGTTTGGAGTGTCAGCCTTGTTGGATATAATTATAGTATATAGTATTTTTCTGATGTAATATTTGTAGAAAAACTAAGGTATGATAATAAAGAGTAATGTTATTTGTTATTCTTCTATCTCCTGATTTTATATGGCATAACCCCCACAACATTTAATACATGAGAAAATTGGTTGTGGACCGCACTACATGAATAGTATTAAAGGTAGACGAAACAAGGTAGGGAATTGATGATAAGACCTAAAAAAAATAAAATTATATCTGATTACGAAAATTATTATAACAAAAAAACAAAAAAATGGAGAGCGTTTGTGCCGTCAACATCAATCTTGTGAGCTGACCCAACACTGATAAAGGCAAGTCGCCTACATGGTTATATTTCATTTTAAGCAATCATTGAAGATTGGAACATCTATTTTGTTAAAACTTTAAAGTTCCCTTAATTTTATTCCCAGCATTCCTTTAAATCCAAGGTTATGGAAGATTGCCACCAAGAAGTTTCAATAGGGAGTAACATCAATGGAAACCGCTCTCATAAGTAGCCAATAAGTTGACAACACGTAGTACTTGGTACAGAACGGGGGGCATGATCTTATCAAAATTAAGCTTGGCCTCTCATTTATGCTTTGGCTCTCCAATAAAAAATATTGGTTCCATTCTGCAAACTACACGCAGTACAAATTGAGTGCAAGAACTAGCATGGTCAGGAAATAATGGGCACAAGCACAACCAAAAAGTCACAACTCATAAAAAAATATATTCAAGTTGGACAGAAATTTCCTCTAAACTGGTTTGAAGGAAATTTTCTTCAACCTACTTTAATAAGTGACAAGTGTCATTTCTCACATTTTTTTTTAATATTTTAACAGTCATTTATTGTCATTCCACTAATCTAGAAACTCAAACATTAATTTTTTTAAAACCCAAAAATATTGAATGACACTTATCACATATTAGAATAGGTTGAAGGAAACTTCCTCTAAAGAAATTTGTGTCCATTCAACTTTGGCCTTGCAACAGCAATTGCATACCAGTAGTATCAAAACGTTAGAAACCGATTAATTGGTTTTAGTGCCAATAGAGATGTCCATCCACAATAGAAGTGCTATAATGTCCTCTAAATCAAGCATGCTAATAATTCCATATCATGATAATGCAACTAAGAAGCAACCCTGATTCTGAGGCTAAAATATATTTTTTAGTAAGAAAAAATTTGCTGAATGTGAAAAGGCAATGACCTGCAGTCCACATAACCTAGAATCAGATGTCAATTCCATACCATGAAAATAAAACAGAGTCACAGATGTTTATCCAGTGCTTTGAATGATCAAATGTTACAGTCCAGGATCTAAGCAGATACCAAGGAGATCCTACAAATTAAAACCCACCAATTTTCTCCTTTTATCTACCATGAGAGGATGAACACAATTATAAGACTGCAACGCTTAACAATAATCTGCCCTCTGCTGATACCAGCACAAGCACACTATGACATGGCAATAAATTGCACGGATGAGCCACTGGAAATGGAGCTAAGATTAACTTGGTAGACAGGCTTATTCAAATTATAGTTGTCGCGAACATCACCAAACAGCACTGATCAGGCAAATATATATATTTTGATGGGTAATCAAGTGCATTTTATAAAAAAGCATGAGGCGCATCTGAGTACACCAGAAGTATACATTAGGACACCAAACAAGAACAAAAGTAAAAATAAAAAATAAAAAGCAAAAGAAAACCCAAAACAGCGACGAAACACAATATCCAAATTCCCAAAAACCACAAAGAACCCTACACTGTCTTGCCTTTTCCACATGTACCTCAATTCACATCCATAGGACACAAGAAGACATGCATTTGTTGGAACCCTTCTACAGCTAGCTAACTGAATTACTGCAAAGTTTTATAAATTTAAACGACTGCAAACTCCAAGCAAATGAAAATAATACGCATCAAGAAGGTATGGAAAATGAAAAATGAGATACAGTTGTATATCCAAATGTTACTGACATTCTGCATCAAGGAAATCCTTATAGCACTACACAAAAATATAATACATAATTTTTTATGCCAGGTTCGGTTTTCACTTGTGCAGCATCCAATACTTGAAAATCAGACGATAGGAAGTAGATGGAATACCATTATTTATGTTACCAAGCATGAACAAACAAGCAGCTCGTGGGTTTCTAAAACAACTGATACTGTTACCTTTGGATGCTATCCATAACCATCCATCTTTGTGAGCACATAATCCCATTGCTTCATGTTACAAAAAATCTTGCTGACAACTGGTCCAACCTTGGGATTTAGTAGCTGCCTCCACTTAATAAATGTTTACCATTGGACTTTAGGGACTTGGCAAAAGAATAGACTTTTGAAACACTGCAGATCCATTATTGGAAGCACCCTGAATCTGGAGAATCGAAGTGACCAAATTATATATCTGAATGTTCTCAAAAGATGGGACTTTCCGTCCCCTTGCAAACTGAGGACCATGGCCAATGAAAATGGTCCTCATGGAGAAGACCGCATTGTCATAACCATGTGCTCCACCACATTCTTTCCGTTTTGTTCTCTTCTGCTCCACCTTAAACCCCTCTTCTATCAACCCTATTACTGGTGGAATCCGGTCACTGGCCACATAGTGAAGCCTAGCAGGCAGCTCCTCCTTGAGATAGACTCTCAAATTCTTCCCATTCTCAACCTTCCCCGACTTCAATCCTTCATTCATCTTTGCAACAACATCCGCTGGCTTAACACCCGGAGGTGGACGAATCGCCAGCAAAGGCGAATGGGAAAGGACCCAATCAGCCGGAATCTCAATCCAAGGATTCAAATCATCTAGAAAAATCAGCTTCTTATCACACGTACCAACCATCCCATGATCACCTACCATAATTATACTAACATCTTCAAAAACTCCTCTTTTTTCTAAACCTTCAATCAACCTTCCAATCATCCTATCAATCCTAGCAACAGCTTCTGTTATCTCCGGATCATCTGGCCCCACCTGGTGACCCTGATGATCCGGGTCCTCAAAATACAGTGTCATAAATTGGGGAATTTCACTACCAGGCAAATCAAAATAACTTAAAACGGTATCAACCCGTTCCTCAAAAGGAACAGAGCTATTATAATTCATACAAAACTTATCAGGACAAGTCCAATAACCTTTCTTTACCTCAGAACCAGGCCAGAAATACGTGGCAGCCTTCAACCCATTATTGACGACGGTCTCCCACAGAGGTTCACCCAACCACCACTTAGGCTCATGGCTCCCCATGTTAAAAGCCTCACCGGTGCGTGGATCCAAGAAATGATTGTTAATTATACCATGAAAAGCAGGATAAAGACCAGTAACAATAGAATAATGGTTCGGAAAAGTCAAGGTCGGGAAAACCGGGATCAAACCCGTCTCGGCCTCGGTCCCGTTACAGATTAAGCGGCCGATATTCGGTGTGGAAGTCTTGAATTGGTACCCAAATCGGAACCCATCTGAGGAAATCAGCAAAACTACAGGACGTTCGAGCTTAGTGAGCGGACGGGCTTGGGATTCGGGCGAAGAGGAGGTGTGTGAGGTGGCAGGTGCAGAGGAGGAGGAGGAGGAGGCAGAGGAGGAGAAGAAAAGGAAAGCGAAGGCGATGGCAGCGGAGAGAGCAATGCAGGTGATGAGAAGGAGGGAGATAAAAATGATTGTGGTTGTGGTGGGTTTGTGAGGTGGGTCTTTTGGTGAAGAAGAAGAGGAAGAGTCGGTGTTGAAAGAAAGCAGCGCCGTGGATGGGTTCGATGAGTCTTCTTCTTGGGTTGGTAATGGTACTGGTGTAGGCTTTGCTGGAGCTAAGATGGACAAAGAATCAGAACCCATGTTCCAAAAATTGGTCTTTCTCTTCCAAATCTTCTGGTTTTTTCCAGCTTGATTTGAAGGAAACTCAAGGTTCTAAGATGCGTGTTCTGTTCTTGTTTGTAGAGAGAGAGAGAGAGAGAGAGAGATTGGAGTGAAATGCAAGGGTTTGGTTTGGTCTGGTTCGGCTGCTTGATTGTTGCAGAGTTGCTATCTCGGATGGGTTACTTTCATTGAATAATGCGAGTGGACTAGGTGAGTTTTATACTTTTATGGAAAGAAGTTGGCTAGAGAGAGACAGAGATTTCTTTTCTTTTTTTGCAATATATATATTTTTTAAAACCAAAAGATGGTGATAAGTGATAAACTTTTCAAAATTTTCAAATGATTTATTACTATTTCATAAAATTTATTATTTAAAAAAATGCGTTACCAAATCATGAGACAGTAACACATTATTTAAAAGCCAATTTTTTTAAAAAAAAAATTGAAAAGTATAGCATTTCTCTTTGTTCATAAGCAATGAGATATTCCAACCGATAAGTTTTTTGGTCTGCATCAGAAATTGCATTATGCGAATCATTTTTTGGCTGTAAATAAGATACAGAAGACCGGGTCATTTTTACTTTTTTAGCCCATTTTCTAATTACTATTTGTATTTTTTGCATCGTGATTCGATTAAAGTTTGTTGTTCGGAGCCCATCCCTTCCTAATTTTTTTATTTTCTTGTAACCATTTATCAATTTGCCTAAAAAAAAAAGCTCTTCACTCTTCACACCCGTTTTATATATGCTTGTATACACTTATGTGACTTTTTTTTCTTTTTTTTCTTTTTTTTTTTTGTGGTAATTCATGTGACTTGTTTTAAGTTGTTTACTAATGTAAAATGAACATGAAGAATGTTCATTGATCTGTTGATAGGATTTAATAATATTAATTTTTATGCTCATTTTATACGTATTTTAAATAACTCTTTATATTGACTATTAAAAAAATAAAAAATATATCATTTAAAATACACAATGTCACTAGTATACTCTTCAACAAAACGACTTGAGCAAAAGTACGGTGGATATGCAGGAATACCGCCTCAACAAATGGAACGTCGTCGTTCTGCCTTTAAATTCCGTAGAGCCTTTTACCCTTTCGCGGAGTTCATTTGTAGCGGCGGTGACTTTTTTTTTTACAGCGACACAAACCACCTTCTGACCTTCGTTCGTATTTTTCTTGCAGGATCTTTGCTTTACTATCCGTTAGGGTTTTTGTTGAATCCTCAACTTTGAAGAATTGAGCATGGAAGAGGCATACAGGCGAATCACAGAGTACCTGAACAGATTCTCTGACGCCGTTTCGTCCCAGGACGGCGCTTCTCTAAGCTCCCTCCTCTCCCTCTCCTCCAACCACCCCTTCCTCCTCTCTCTTGCCGACTCTCTCATCCTCTTCCAGGTCCCCCCCTCTCTCTCACTCTATATGTATGTGTGTGTGTGTGTGTGTGTGTGTGTGTGTGTGTTTATTGAAGAATTAGGGTTTTTTGTTTTGTGAAATTGTTGTTACAGGACGCGAGTAGAGTTTTTAAGCAGTCAGAGAGGTTCTCTCAGTACAGCGAAATCATCACCCATCTATTTCGCTCTCTGCAAAATTACCGACTCGGAAACCTCGTCGATGCCTACCAAGCATTCGAAAAATCTGCCAAGTAAGTTTTCCCCCCAAAATCCCTTTCACTCTCAGTCACTCAAATTTCGTTTAGGTTTTGGGGAATGATTTCGATCGATAAAAATTTGAATTGAATGCAGTGCTTTCATTCAAGAGTTTCGGAATTGGGAATCAGCGTCGGCCTGGGCTTTGGAGGCTCTGTATGTGCTCGCTTACGAAATTAGGGTTCTTGCAGAGAGAGTAAGATGTTCTTTTTTTTTTTTCTTTTTTTTTTTTATCAACTTGTGGTTATGTAGTTCTGTTGGAAATTGTGTGTTTTGGGTACAGCTAAATAAGAGTCTTGTGTTTTATAGGCTGACAGGGAATTGACTTCGAATGGGAAAGCTCCAGAGAAGTTGAAGGCCGCTGGCTCGTTCCTCATGAAAGTTTTTGGGGTTCTTGCGGTACGATTTTGTTTAAAAATGTGTGTTTGATGTGCGAAATCATGGAGCCAATCAAACTCTTAGTATTGTTTGTTGCTCTTTTCCCTGGGTAAACTGTGATTAGGACTTAGGAAGGAAGTCAACATTATGTTTTCAATCTGCAACTCTATAAAGTTGTTTAGACTTCAAGAAATTCACAATAGTATGTATTATGAGTTGGGTTTCCTCTAATTCTTTGAAAGGATGTGTATATTGTAGGGAAAAGGCCCAAAACGTGTTGGAGCATTATATGTGACTTGCCAGTTGTTCAAAGTTTACTTCAAGGTGATATTTATGTTTTTTTCAGCTTAGTTTATTGTTCCCCTGGCGTTTGGTTCTATCTTTTGATTTGTTTTTGGTAGCATGGCGAGTTAAAATTTAATTAAATGAGACTTTATTTTGAGTTCATGGCGAGTAATGTTATATTAAGACCTCAAGAGAAGAGCAATGTGAAAGATATGCATGATTTAACTATTAAAGGTGTCTTGACTCTTCTTAAGTGCTGAAGGAAGAACAAGCTGAGTTACACAACGATAACCTTTCTTTCACTACTTTGCAGCTTGGTACAGTTCACCTTTGCCGCAGTGTGATAAGAAGCATTGAAACTGCTCGTATATTTGATTTTGAGGAATTTCCTAAAAGAGACAAGGTTAGAGTTTAATTTTGGTTGCAAAACAAATTCATTTACTTTCTCACAAATTTTGATCTCAAGTTGCAACTATTTGCTGCTAAGAGGCTGAGTATCATGGTATTCTATTCAGGTCACCTACATGTATTATACTGGTCGTCTGGAAGTGTTCAATGAAAATTTCCCTTCTGTAAGTGGATTAAACTCCTCTTAAGTTAATGAGATGAAGTCTTATGTTTAGACGTCACTTGATATAGTTAATGAGACGAGTAAGAATATTAATTGATTTAGGGCCTGTTTGAGATTGCGTTTAAGAGGTCTAAAAGTGCTTTTAACACTCAAAAAGTCTGCTTGAAGAAAAAAGTATTCATTTGGTAAAAAAATTAAAAGTGTTTTTAAGGGTTCAAAAAGCGTAAAAATGACCAAAAAAACACTTTTCTCAAAAGCTTAAAAATGAAGCTTTTGCTCAAAAGCTCTATTTTTCAAACGCAATACCAAGTAGGCTTTTAGTGGCATCAAACAAAATCTTCAAAAAAGAAAAACAAAAACAAAGGATGCATGTGGCGCAACAGGATGCAAGCACAGTTTGGAGACCCAATGTGTGTTTGTGTGTGAGTGTCTATATATATATGCAGACACACACACAATAAGAGAGAAGCTTCAATGTGCACTTGGTTTTTTTTCTAGAAAGCGGACATAAAGCAAGGAACACTTAATTAGGCATCATTATGTGTGTTTGTGTGTGAGTGTCTCTATATATATGCACACACACACACACACACACACAATAAGAGAGAAGCTTCAATGTGCACTTGGTGCTTTTTCTAGAAAGCTGACATAAAGCAAGGAACACTTAATTAGGCATCATTAGAATGATGCCTAATTAAGTATTCCTTGCTTTATGTCAGCTTTCTACAAGTGCACATTGAAGCTCTGTTATGATGTTAGCTTGAAATAGGCTGCTTACTAGTTATGATGTTTGATCTCACTGCATCAATTGTCCTTGCACCTTGTGAATTAGACTCATTTCTGTGCATGCAAATTTTCCAAAATTAAGGTCTAATATTCATGTATTCTACTTTTCTGACCTGGCAGGCTGATCATAAATTGTCGTATGCCTTAATGCATTGCAACCCTCACAGGGAAGCTAACATAAGGTTCGGTTCTGGATGCTTGCTGTATTTATATTATATCTGCATTATAAGTAGAATTTGATGGGTTTCTTCATGATTTATAGTGTTATATAAATACATAAATACTTGCTTATGGCTGGGTAAGTCTTGATCAAGATACCTGTTTTTGGATTTATGATTGGCAAATTACTCGTGAATATTCTTCTTAATTTTAGAAAGTTCACTGATTACAAAGATTATTAAAAATGGGAAAGACAACATTGAAATTAAGAACTCATAGTGGTTCAATAGCTTTGAAATTATGACCAGGATGATGGCAATTTAGAAAATAACATAGTGTGTCCACAATCATTGTATCTCTTTTCCTGAAAATGACGGCGTTACTTGAATTTTAAATTGGCTGGTATATCTTAGACAGATTTTTTACTTGTTTGTCTCTTTTCAAGATGTAAATTCATCGGAATGTAAAATGATTTGCTGTTTGAACTACTGTGGTTTTTTTAAAGTATATGCTTTGCCTAGAAAGAAAAAGCACATGCTTTCACTGTGGAACGTCTTGGCGTTTAATAGTTTTGGATAATATAAAAGTCAAAACTTGAAATTTACAAAAATATAATTTTCTTTGTGATTGCATCCCTTACATTTTCTGTGTCCATTGGAATAGGATGATACTGAAATATCTGATACCTGTGAAGCTTTCAATGGGCATCTTACCTAAGGATTGGCTACTTGAGAAGTATAACCTGGTTGAGGTATGGCATGCCTATTGACTTTTTATTTTTTAATAACCATTCTGTGAGATATTTTTTAGTACTTAGTTCTTTCCATTAGACGAGATTTTTTGGTGTTGCCTCGTTTTGTCATATGTCTAATGGGTAATGACAACATTGATCAGTTATTTTCTCTAGAGAGAGAACTAAATTAAAGGAACCATTCTGTCCATGTGCTTGTTTGAATCAGTAGTTTGTACTTGGATTAACAAGCTTTTAAATGTCTTACAAGCATCCATTTGCCTAAAGCTTTTGTGATTGGGTTTTACATATCTAATAAACATTGCTTTTACTTTAACAGTACAGGGATGTTGTGCAAGCTCTAAAAAGGGGAGATCTCCGTCTTCTTCGCCATGCTCTTCAAGAGCATGAAGACCGGTATGTTTGCTTTTATTTTTGCAAATTTGGAGAATTGGTTCATAAAAAAACTTTCTTGACAGTTAAAACTGAGTTCTTTATTCTATCAGTTTCTTAAGATCAGGTGTATATCTTGTCCTAGAGAAGCTAGAACTCCAAGTTTACCAAAGATTGGTGAAGAAAATGTAAGTTCTCCTCTCACGTACATATACTTCTGAATTGATTTTAGCGCTCATCAGAAGATTTGTTCATGATTACCACGTGCTTTTCGTGCAGTTACATCATCCAAAAGCAGAAGGACCCTACCAAAGCTCACCAGGTGAAGTTGGAAGTAATTGTTAAAGCGTTGAAATGGCTTGAGATGGACATGGATGTGGATGAGGTACTTATTTCTCCATTCACTCTCATCTTTGGTTTATGGCTACTTACTGACACTCTCTCTAGCTGGTTGTTTTTCTTGGTGGGAAATCTTACCAAATGTCTTTTGAAATTTGTAGGTGGAATGTATAATGGCCATACTGATATACAAAAATCTTGTGAAAGGGTACTTTGCTCACAAGAGCAAAGTGGTGGTTTTAAGCAAGCAAGATCCTTTCCCTAAATTAAACGGAAAGCCCATCGAGTCATAGTACCAGAGCAGATGTTGTTTTATGCTTAAAAATATTCTATCTTGAAGGCAATAAGCATGGTGGTTTTATTTGTTTACCATGTGGTTTCTGTTATATTTGGTGTAAAGTTGCTTAAGAATATTCTCTCTTTGAGGGCGATGGGGATAGTAGTTTCATTTGTTTAGCCACGTGGCTTCTATTGTATTTGATGTAACATAGTTGATAAATTTTCCCCTTTCCCGTTGTATTCACTTACTGACATTGTGAGTTGATAGTATTCTCTAATTCTAATAATTTGTGTTTTTACGGCCCAAATTTTCTTTATATTGATTACTCAAGTGAAAATTTTATAATTCTCTTGATAATAATTTAAAATATTGTCCAATATTTTTGGCCGAATCTTTTGCTCTTGCTCTCTTGGAATAGGATTCTCTCCAGTTCATTATATCCAGTTAGTTATAGTAGAGTGGTATTTTTGTCTTTTTACTTTTTGAGGAGACAAAAATATCCCTTCACTATAACTAATTGAATACCTAATTTGCTTATGTTTTTTTCCAAATGATCTAGTCCATTCAATAAATAAATAGATTTATATTGTTTTTTTTTTTTTTCTTAAATGAATGTTGGGTCCAGATCATTTGGGAAAGGAAATTTGAAAAAAAGTATTGGGATGCCTAGCAACCCTTATTTCCATTTCAAGTGAAGTAGAAAGAAGTCAATTTGTCTGAAGAGTAACTCAATCAGTTTGAGACCACGTCTAATGAAGTATTTTTAAATATCGTTACAACATATTTATCATGTAACACTAATTATATTGTTACGATTGCTTGCAAGAAGAAAACAGTTATCAAATTTTTTTTGGAAAAAAAATAAATTTAAGGCTTCAATAATACCAGTGTCATGTGGAACATTTTGTTTGTTTTGTTTGTTCTTCTAGTTTTGCTTATTTTTTTCCCTATATTTTCCAATATCAAAATACTAGGCAGATTGTGGATAAACTCATTATCTTTTACGATATTTTTATTAGTGGTAATGAGCAATCTACAGTCTATATTTGTGACTGCCGGTTTCTCTATTATTAACAAGAATCAGTAATCATAGACATGGGAAGAGTTTCTCAATCCATACTAAATAGCATTCTCCCATCCATCTGACAAGTACTTTCAAACTAACAAAATTGAAGCAACTCGAAGCAACTCGAAGTTCCGCAAAACTTGTGGGACCAACTATAATCTTATGAGTATGGTACAACACCCACCCAATAAATTAATTAATTAATTAATTAAAAAAAAAAAAAAAAACCAGAAAATATATATTACTCTTGATTCTTAATTGATTCAAGATGTGTGCATCAGATCAACAGCTGATGCCTGCCATCACATCAATGCTACCTGGAAACATATGGTGGATGTTTTGCAATTTGGTGCCGGAAGCATAGCAACAACCATATGAGAGATTTAAGCAGCATCTGAGGGGAGGGTACTCTGTATGTTTGAAGGCATCAGGATGTTAAAACCATCTGCTGCAGTAGATACGATCATTCCTGGAATCTGAGCATGCCAATGGAGTTCTTTCAAGTCTTTCTGACCCTGTTTAAAGCCAAAGCAATGTTGAGTTGACATGCTGAACTAGGAAGGGAGTTTTCAAGATGAATCATCTCACTAAGAGGGAAGTTTGAAAAGAGGAGAGAGGAAGGGGGATTACCTGATGAACAAACAAAAGTTGTGGAGGTAGATCTTCAGGGGCATTTACTTGCTCTTTTGTTTTAGCTCTGAATTCTGCCTCCTCTTCCTCATCCTTTTCTAATGAAAGGTCCCATATTCTAGTCAAGGAAGCCAAACATAGCATAAGACTACAAACTTCCATTCAAAGAAGAAGAATAGAAAAACTAAAAAACTACACTTCCATCCTACAAGTTAACTTACGTTAGCTGATTGTCAGCTGATGTAACAGCCAAAGTGGATGCTTCGTGTTGACTCCATTCAATGGATGTGATAGGGTGTTTATGGTATTCAAAATGTGCTACTACAGAATCCCCTTCCTGCCCACAGAAAAATCACATTAGCACATCAGCTTTATCAACAACAAAAAAAATCCATTTTACCAGCTATTATCCTTCTTTGGAAGAATACAACCTTGCAGTCAAATGAATAAAACATGGAACTTCACATGTATATACCCTTTTTGCTCCACTTCAAGATTATTTAAAACAAACACCAAGAGAGAGAGAGAGAGAGCAACCATTTCTATGACTCCAAAATATACACATGTACTATACATATACACACAAATGCATAAATGTATAATATAACTGGCTGTATATGTGTAAAGGGAACATTAAACAAGAAGGAAAAAAATATGCAGATCTTCCTGAAAAAATTGAGCCCAAAAATAACTTCCAAAAAAATCTAGTCGTACACAGATGATATATATAAAAAGCATTAATTTCAATTATAGCTGAAGATTGTAATACAAAGCAGGATGAGAGAAGAAAAAAATAAAGAGCACCAAGGTATGCAGGGAAACAGCATAAAAAACAAAGTGACTGATCAACTTGGCCAGCTTTATCAAGACTTAAAAAGCCCCACTGAGGAATGTGCCTTTGACAGATCTGAATGTATACATGTAGCAATACAATTTATAACTAGATGTAGAAGAATGAGAAATTGAAGTTATTACAGATGGGGCACATGAAAAGGCAATAAGATTGACAATGTAATCCACTAACAAGGGTCCTTACTCTGCGAATTTATCAAAAGATCACATATGGTTTCTCAAAAAAATATGATACAATATCTTACTTAGATCAGACAAGGGATACCTTGAGCAATCTGAGATCACGAATAGAAAATGTCCCATCATCACATCCAGATGCCAACATACAGCTAGCCAGCCTAATCAGAATCAAGGAAGTGTCAAAAGAGGTCACTACATAAAATATGAGAGATGTAAGGATTTCCAAACAGAGGAAAACCAGAACTATTAGACACCTGTTCCATGAAATGACATTCACATCTGCATTATGTGCCTTAAAAGATGCTGCAGCTGACTTCCCTAAACGTGTATCCCAAATTGCAATATTCCCATCCACAGAACAAGAGGCGAACACATTGGGTTCTGTAGGGCTCCACTGCACAGGAAGAGTTGGACCACGTATGGTTACAGGATTGAGATAGATAAAGGAAAATCGTTCAGATTGAATCATAAGTTTCAACAATATATAGTCGAAATCCAAACAGGTCAACTATCGATTCACAGGAATATATATACTTGTAGATCTTCAACACTCGCAGTATGACCAGTAAATGGAGTAGTATCGACATTCCATGTTGCACCAGATGTAGGCTCCCACAAATGAATAAAACTCTTGCAGTCCCCTTCAGACATGAAGAACATCACCAAAGCATTAGACCATTATACACATGTTAAGAAACTAGCAATTGAAATTCCTTTAGGGAGAAACAAAGAAAACATAAACAAATACAAAAATAAGAATAAATAAAATACTCTTAACTGTACCAGATACAAGCCTTCCCGGGACATTAGGATTCCAGTCTATAGCAAAGCCTTCATCTTTGTGCTTAAACTTCACTAGTGGAGGCTGATTGAAAACTGAAGAAGCTCCCTGAGCACCTTGCGTTTCTGATTCTGCTAAAGCACTCAAATGGGAGCTGAAGTCCCATATCTGCATTATACATGATCCATTCTTATGATAAACAAAATTTCACCAATTCAATTTTCAAGCTCATATAATACATGTATTAATAATGCTATAGCTTCCCAAGACTACTGTAACTCTCATTAAACTATTTTGCCTTATCTTGAATACTTCTTCCATCCCAAAATAGATGTCTTGGTTTGAAAAGACAAGACTATTAATAAAGGTGTAAGAATATAGTGGTCTTAATAAAGCATTCATTACTTATTTAGAGGAGGTATGACTTTTAATATCATCTTGTTTACAAAAAAAATAGAAGAGTATTTTGGGAAATTAAAGTAGAAACTCACTTTGTGAAAATACACATGTATTTTGGGAAGTGCTAGAAAGAGAAGTAAAACATTTGAAATTGGGATGGAGGGAGTATCTTTTTTGGTCATTGACACATATATTGCTACTCCTTGCTTTCTGGGGCACCAATGTCACTTATAATTGTTTATTACTGAAAATGAATACCAATGTAGATATGCAATGCATACTGCAAAATTTTTTTTTTTTCATATCATAAACCTGAGAGTCCAGAATCTGAAGTTTCATTGTAACATTCCACGATGTCTTATGCTGTATAAAAACGGAAAAACAAAATACCCAAACAGGTATGCAAATCATGAAGAAAGCCACAATACATGGGCATGAAATATTACCTGCACATGACCAGCATCTTCCCAAGATGCACATATATGGGGATTTTGTGCCATAGCACGTATCCGATTAATACATCCTTCATGAGCTACCTTGCGCAACTGTAAAGACAAACAAGTCAAACCAAAAAGGTAAATAGATTAGGTAAAGAACAAGCAGCACAGATAAAGGTCAGTCATGAAATTAACAAAATGTCAAAAGAAACAAGACATTGCCTGCAAAATTGGAGCCCCAGATCCTTGAAGCTCCTCTACTTCACTATCTTCATCACTATCACTACCCTCACTTTCCATATCAGAGTTATCAGCTGCAGGTTTTGAAGGCACTAGCTCGCGTCTTTTCCCAGTGATGTTAGATACTTTAAATATTCCAATAGAGTTCCAAGAAGGTTTCTCAGCCTGCAGAACAAGAACAGCGATGCCAAGATGGTATGGTAAAATGCGACAAGAAAAAATCTAAGGAATAAAACACAAGGTCAAACAAACTTAAATGCGCCTGTCCCAAATATTCAGAAAAATTTGGATTCTCATTTTTCTTCCTCAGAAAACAAAAGATTGCCCATGTTTGATATGCTTAAAAATCACATTTTGATCCTATACTATTCTTGGAAAATCTTATTGGAGTAACAAAATCCTTATGTTTTTTAAGGAAAAATGTAAAAATCCCAATTCACAAATAAATTGGACAGCCCAAGCATACATTTCCATATGTGGATGAATACACTGAAAATATATTTATGTCCACTCCAAAACCATACATCAAGGCTTTAAGAAATAAAGCTCACCTGAGTCCCTGCGACGAAATACACTGTGTGCGGGAACTCTGTCCGAACCAAACCCAGTGAATCACGTAAAATATCAAAGCTGTAAAAAAAAACAAAAAAAAAGTTTTTTACTGTAAATGGGACTTCTTAAACAAATGAAATAGACAAGTAAAAAAAATGCTTAAACCTTCTATCTACCCACAAAACCTAAGTCAATGACCTTTGTAGACGAACTTTAATTGAACCCAAAAATGAAAATGTCAGTATTTAAAAAGAATTCAAATTCTTTTCACTTTCTGCAATCAGTAAGCAGTCAAACAAAGTCTCAAGGTACGAAAACAACGTGCATCAATCCCGGCAAATCAAATATAAACCTACCCTCTCAAAATGAATCAAATCAAATATAAACCTACATCTCAAAATGAATCTAATTATAATAGCAAATAGTAAGTCAACACAATTTTAACATCAAGACCAAAAAACAACTATCAAATATTACTCAACCCACCAGAAACCAACAAAAAGACCACGTTTTTTTTTATGTTTATTTAAACTCGGGTTCCAATTGACACTTTCTGGGTTCCCCAATTTATCAAAAACCCACTATCCAAAATTCCAAAGTCCCTACCTCTTCCCTTTACTTTCCAAGAAAACAAACAGAAAACAAAAAGAATTCACAGCACCTGAGACATGGCCACCCAATATGGAAGGCGTGGAGAGCATTGTAGGCAGAAGGGTCACACTGAAGCTCCTCGTCTTCCTCCAATTTATCCACACCCGGTTGCCACACCTTCGCCGGAATCGACGGTCCCGAAGAAGACGAAGACCCATCTCCTTTCTTCGAGTCCTGCACACACAAAAATTAGATGGTTGTGGAAGAAGAGAAAAAAAACAGAGAAAAAAACCCCAAAACTTATTGAAATAACTGACAGAAAAACAGTCAAGAAAGAGACTTGAAACCTTGTTCTTTCTCTTGGCTTTCTTAGGGTTTTTTATGCTGCGAACCATTTTTGGGTCTCCTGAGGTTTGAGCTACACAATGGAATGAGGGTTTTTGAGTTAGGGTTTTACGTTTGAGAAATACAAAAGAGAAGCTTTTAACGTGGCAGTTCATGACATCACGTGGCACTGCCACGTCAGTAAAAAAAAAACAGGAAAAAAAGTAAACTTTTAAGCTTGAATTGAGCCGAGAATGGTAAAAAGTGTTGGCGTGTGTGTTGACTTCGTATTAACTCGCTTATGACATAATCTTGTTTATATTAAATCCGAATATGACACGTTTAGCTCGAACACTCAAATCCGAATACGACACGTTTTCTTAACAGGTAACACGATATGATATGTGTAACCTGTTTAGATAAACGTGTCGTGTCGGGTTGACACAACACGATCCGTGAACACTTTTAATTTAGATGTTAATAGGTTCCAACCCGACATGACCCCGACCCGTAAACACGTTTAAAATCATTTTAATTTTTATAGCCAAACCAAAATTGCAAAATCTAGCAACCAGGCAAATATATATATATATGGGTCAAATGTGTCAACCCGCAAACCCATTGGTTAACACGACCCGGCACATTTATTAAATGTGTTATAAACGGGTGATTAGTTTATAATCCAAATCTATTTAATCTAAATCATAACCCTAAAATTACATGTTGAGTTCGCGTGTTGCAGGTTAAATTGCCAATCCATACGAACGAAAAATAAAATAAAAAAGCGAACTTTTGGGATTCAACAAGATTTTTGTAGGCCTGGGTATCGGTCAAAACGGTCCGGTTAAGGACCTTATCGGTTATTAACCGATAATTTTCGGTTAAACGGTTTATTAACCGATACCGAACCAATAAGAATTTTAACCGATAATTTCGGTTAAAACGGTACACGGTTAAACGGTCCGGTTAAACCGGTTAACCGATTTAACCGAGAGCTTTATATTGATTTATTTTGTTGGGCTAAAAACCAAAAATGAGTTTTTTTTACTTTTGAGAGCCCAAATACTTTTTGTTGGGCTAAAATAATTTATTAAAAATGAGTTGTTTTAGAGACCAAATACTTTTTGTTGGGACCCAAATATTTGTTTTTTGAGCTAAAAATTGAAGTTTTTTTATATTGATTCACTTCAACTTTTTTTTGTTTTGTTTTTTTAATATTATAAAATACATTTTTCCAAAGCAAATGGACTAATTAACATAATGAATGCTAATTAGACTAGCAAAACTAGTTAATGAAAAATGCTTTTACCAAAGGCAAAGAAATCTCATCAAATGCCATCACTTGAAAAAAAAAACATCAAACCTACCCAAACCCAAATTAAAATAAAATTCATTAATGAATAATAAACAAAGTATTAACTAATTAAAGTCACTTAGCAAAAGGAAAATAAGCCATGAGCAACACCATTACACAAATTCGGAAACCTGTGTCACTTGTGGGAATTTGGAAACCTCTCTAAAAGACTAAACGGCGCCGTTTTGGGACTAGGACTTAAAAAAAAAAAAAAAAAAAAAAAAAAAAAAAAAAAAAAAATTCCGGTTTCTTATCGGTTAACCGGTTAACCGATAAGAACCGCTTAACCGGACCGGACCGGACCGGACCGAATTCCGGTATGCTTTTTTTAACCGATAAGGATATCGGCATATCGGCTACGGTTTATATCGGTTCGGTCGAAGCCGGTAGACGGCCGGTTAAACGGTAACGGTTAATTTGCCCACCCCTAGATTTTTGCACCCAAAAACAAAAAAAACAAAAAACAAAAAAATTACCATTAAATTCAAAAATCAATAATAATTAATTCAAATCTAATGATATTTTTCCTTGTCACGTCAAGAGTGTACAGTTAAATAATGTGAAATTGAGAGTTTCGGTAATTATAAGTTGTTTTATATTTTGAGTCTTTATAAGTCAATTACCATTTACCAAGGTTATGTTAGTCTATTTCAATCAAGTTTATAAATAAAGAAAAATTTATTTTCAAACCCTTTGTTTGAAGGAGGATTAGGTTCCTCTAAAAATAAATTACTTTACGGACTTGATATATATTCAGCATGTTAGAAAAGGCTGAGGTTTAATCTCTTGTACTTAAAAATACTCGTTGAAAAGTCCACCCGCAACAACTTAGGTTCGTTTGGAATTATGGTTTTAATAAGTGCGTTTTTAAAAATTGCGTTTTTAAAAATTATTTTTTCAAATAGGTACTTTTTATAATCGGAAAGACATTTGGTAAAACATGTTTTTTTTTTTTTTATCAAATATTTGTTATGCGAAATTGTAATTTTGATTTAAATTCATGTTTTTTTTTTAAAATAAGCACCCCCTAATCTGCTTATAAAAATCACAGATTTAGATTAAGTGCATTTAAAATCGCAATGCCAAATACTTGACGTTTTATAATATCTTTTAAAAACATAAATTATTCTTACAAAATCACAATTTCAAACGCCTTACTTTTGGCAAGGACTCTCACTAGAAATTGCAGATGTTGTTCTTATATATTAGCTCGTTCTTGCTTTCTGGAAACAGAATCACATACAAGTTGCTCGAAGATTACATGCATTATGGATTATGGTCCTGTGTTTGTATTGCTCTAGAGAAATTTGCACTAAAAATTTATAATTACATTGAGAGATTTACAACTGGAGTAAAGAACAGTGGATCCTCATCAATAACCAGCTGGGTTCCAACTGAAAATAATTGAAAAAATAAAAAAATAAAAAAAATTCAAGGATACAAGAAAGTTCCTCTGCATGATGACCTTAGATCCATTCAACAGCAACTTCTATCTGCAGTTCCAGAATTAAGCAACCAAAGTTAAATTCTATGACCTTATTCTTTCAGATTTTTTTAGAAATTCAATTATGTTTCCAAATAAATCAAGGAGGTTATTGCAATTAGTTTTACTCATTAGATTGTAGTAGTGTTGCTTAGGCATCTATTTGAGTCTCACACCAGATTGTGTATTAGGTCAATCTAAGTTATACAAGTGATTACAAGAACCCTAATTGTGACCAGTCCTTTTGGAATATTGAACAAATATGATTAGCGCGTCGTCGGGTTTTGACAAATGATGTCGGTGTAAAGACCTCGGGTTTTGACATAGAGTTTGAGACAAATTCAATTTGAATGACGAGAAATCATACCTGTTATTTCTTTGTCTAGTAAGGAGAACAAGTATTCCAAATCCGACCATGATTGCAATTTTTATAGCCTAAGAAGAGAAAAGCAAAATCTTAAGGTATGTGAATTATGGTCTAGAGAGGAAGTCACTGAAGAGCAGTTCAAATAAAAATGATATAACCTGTCCCAAGGGTCCTCCAGAACCAGAAGTGTCCATATCCTCCAAACTCTCAGGTTTTAATTTTCTTACTTTGTGGCAATTCTTCTCATCTTTATCCACCTCGATAACATTTCCAGCATCCACACCATGCTGAAGATAATGTAAAAGCATTAATCAGATTATCTTATACCAGTATAAATAAAAGGAACCATCTCAAACTTGTCATAGGCTCCCTGACTTCCATTAAGGAAATAAGCTTACAGAAGTGAACTTCTATTTAATCAATACCTCTTCCATATATTCTTGCATAGAGAGATTCAGCTTTCCTTCCTGGACATTTGGCTTGGTACTGCTACCTCCCATCAAATCCATGACTTTCTTACCACCAGTTGTTACACAAAAGTGTCTTGCTTCATCTGGAAATATCCAGGCACCAGAGCTTTCAAATGAGGAATGCTTAGCTTCACAACAGTCTATTGATTCGAATTTATGGCATGAGGCTCCTCCAACATTGATTTCTTGTACATTTTTAAATTGAATTCCCCTTCTACTTTCCACTATAACTGAATTGCCACAAGAATCTTGTTTATCAGGAAACAAATTACAAGGAGGGTGCCTACCTGAATACTCATCAAGCATCCTTCCTGAAACTGTAGGTGTTTCAGATGGGGATAATCTCATCAAATCTTGATGAGATTTCTCTTCCTCTCTAGCTACTTCTTTATGCACTACATTGAATTTATCCCTAGGATTTGAATTTGTTCCTTTAATCTGAAATTTCTTTGTGATCAACTCTTCCACCTTCCCAGTGTCCCCAGATGATTTACTCCCATCTAAAGCTCCAAGTGAATTAATTTTCTCTCCTCTTTTTCTGGTAAATGTTGGGCCTTGTTGCAATTCCTCTGCAAGAAAAAGATTGAAATTGACTGTACTGGCTTAGTAATTTGTGTGTTGCCTTCATTTAAGGGCTGACTTTTCGAATGTGATACTATTCCACACTTACTTGACTGAGATTGTGTTGGTGGTGGTTTGATGGAAGACCTCATATCCTGCTTGAAATCAAACAATACGAATCATGGTGGTATAAAAACAAGATATTAATTGGTGAGAAGATGTTGAGAATGTTATTGAAGTTGTGCACCAGCTATACCTGAGCTAGACCACTTTCGAAGGCACTTATCATATTCCTTACTTTGCTAGGAGTTTTCCCTAGCTGACTCTGCTTCTGAGGGTTGTGAGCCCTATCTTCCTCCAAATTGTGAGGTATTGAATCACTCGTGGAAGCGCCGTCTAATCCCGAACCTCCCAAAAATAAGGAAATTTCATTGGAACAAATGGATCTTGTAGGAAATTCAGCAGGTAGTGACTTGCTCTCATTCTTCTCAAGTTCCCCTTGACTTTCTTCAGTTCGATGGACATCAACTCCTTGTGGCACAGGATTTGCTGATGAAACCTCTTCATATTGATCTGCATCATTCTAAAACAGGTGAAATTACCATTAAAAATAGTCGAGAGTACTTTTCAAGTTTCTTTCTGAAAAAAGAACTAAAAGATTACACTGCAAAGTGGTAATGCTTAACTGAAGTTGATTGCTTCTGATTAGGATAAATTTCTTTAATGCTCTCCGTACCAGATTCTTCACTCTTGCAGAAAATAACAGGATTTGATATCAGACAACCTTTGGAGGTTACCTCTTCAACACTTACTGCTTCAATTTGAAGAAGGCATTTCTAAGAATCTTGAGGAACATTGAGGTTCATAGTTTCTCTGCTTGAAGGTTTCAATTGGGTAAGCAAGATCTAACCTGAGACCTACCAGCCATTGTAGAAGTCCTTGAACTTCTAATACTGCGATTGAGAAGCTCATCATGTTTAATTTTCAATGCAGAAGCTCTCTACAAAAGATGTAAAAACACATGCTAAATAACTGCAACAACAAATATTCCCACATAGGAAAACATACATGAACAATTCCAAGTAAAACATCATAAGATAGACTGACTGTCCATAAACACATTCATTAAAATGAGAATTAGGAAAAGGAAACAACACCATCATACGGATTCGGTCACGCTCATCTTCACTGAGAACGAACTGCAACTTCATACGCACATGACCGCCTCCTTCAAGGAGAAAAAGATCATCCCAAATACCTTTCTCCACTATAGACGCAGTCTCAACCCCTGCCCCAATACATATTAATAGAGCCTCATCAGCCTTCATTCTAGAATGACTAAATGAATTCTGATAGAATATATAAATTAAATGATTGAATTCATCTCTTTTTATCACCTTAAACTTTTGAAAATAAGTAGTTATTTAACATGATAAACTCTGTAGATTTGAAGACAAACAGTGAGGTGTCTAAGCTTGAGCTGTGAAACCCAAGTTCAAGTAACCAGTTACTACTTGTATAATTAAAACGAAGTGAATTGTGGAGTGAACTCATCACCTCTTAAGTCTGATACCATGTTAAACCACCACTTATTATAAAAGCTTACGTTCATTTAATTTATATATCCTAACAAATTCAAATGGGAAAAGTTTCTGTAAACCTGCATGTGATATTTCTTTCCCATCAGCGTCCAGAAGTGCTACAATCAAATTGTCGCGGAGCGTTGTTAATGGGCTGTGAAAAACAGCAGAAACTTGGATATATCATGGCCAAGAATAACAAGTAACAAATATGAAAACCAGAAATAGAATGCAGTAATCATTACAAAGAAAAGTCTCCCTTGTCCCAAGTTTGGAACTCTATTTTCCCCATGGAAACTGCATTCACAATACAAAACTTTATTAATTTTCTTTCTGAAAAAGGGTTATTGCAGACAACTATTAAAGGAAGAGATCGAAGATTAGAGTAAGCTAAAAAGAGGTGACAAGTGCCAACCTTTAACCGATATTGATGAAGAAGGTGAGGAAGATGGGAGCCCCATGAATTCCAGAACTGGAGTTAATTCAACATGCAAATTAGATATAAAAGTTAATGCACAAGTAGCTGCCATGTTTGAACTATTACAGTTACCAGCCATGCAGCTGTTAATACCTGAAACTAGGATGTTTCCTGGCATGGCAAGAAATTTGCAATATGGGAGTTGACCCAAGTACAGAAAGTGAGAATTTTTTTTTGTTTCAATCCGAGTTCAAGGAAATGCTAAATATGGGTATTTGTCTAAGCAAGACAGGGAAGAGGGATTGGATTGGAAAGTGTGGACATGGTTGGAGTTGAGGGAAGTAGGCATAGTGGGGTCCTTTGTCCTTGCACAAACTTTCTAAATATTTATGAACCACCACAAACGCTGGACAGCCAAGTCTCTGTCTTTGTCTCACTCATGGCTCATGCCTCAGGTATTAGGATTTGGATGTCCAATAATTTAGAGCAGAAAGTCTTATCAGACTTATTGGGATAGATATTCTTTACAATCATGTTTTTAGAACCAGAAAAGCTATTCCAATTTTGATTGTTTTTATGTTTTTGAGAGCCACAAAATCCATCCAGTTTGCTTCAATTCTTTAGCATAATGTGGGACTGGATCCTCTCCAGTAATTGTTAATGCAGGGGCATAATTGTCCAAAAAAAAATTGGGGACATTTATGCCCTGCAATAACAAGGACTGGATAGACTATACACCAAAAGGTAACTTCCAAGTTTTTTTTTTTTTTTTTTAACAAACCTTGCATTCAAAAACAAAGAGCAATTACAAGAGAGGGGGTGGATCTTTACCACTAGAAATTGAGATAGAAAAGAGAGGGGGAGGGGGGGGGAGAAACTCTTGCCACAGCCAAATATGCCACATGATGACATGATGAGCGTAGAAGTTTACACTTCTGTGAATTTTTCTAGCCTCCCAATTGAGAGAAGCTGGATTAATAAGAAAAAAAAGTTAGAAATCACTTTCTCAATTTGCGAATCATGGGAGATGGGGTGTGTTGCAAAGCTGAGATGAAAATTTCATGAGCTGGATTAATAAGAAAAAAAGTCAGAAATCACTTTCTCAATTTGCTAATCATGGGAGATGGGGTGTGTTGCAAAGCTGAGATGAAAATTTCTTGAGCTTTAAGGAAACTTCAAGAGAAGCTGCAAGGAGAGCTGCTAATGCTTCACCAAAATTTGGGTCACAAGGAGGACTGATTTGGGAGATGGCTTTGACTTTCCATTTCCCTTAACCCTATATATTATGGGTAGAATTTATATGTACACTGTACACAAGTTTGAAAATGCTCTGTATAAGATTAAAAATAAATAAATCATTACTGTCCTTTTCATGGTTTGTGGTTGATTTTGACATGATCCAAATCAAGACCAACAAATTTTTATCAAAGGGCTCTAACAATGCTGGATCCACCACCTTCATCAATATGATTAATTATACCAACTACTCTTCATTCCATCACGCGAAACGTTATTCTATTTTACGGATGCAGCATGAATACCACAAATGTGATATATTTAGTGGTCCAAAAAAAAAAGCGATATCTTTAGACAATTTGGATTGGCAAACAAAGGGTCGAGATCTATTGCATGGAGTACAATAACTATAATTTGCACCATTCATTTTAAATGAACAATCCAAAATTTGCCACATCATCTATCATGTGAAAAAAGAAAAAGTGCAACTCATTTTCAGCCACATATCTGCCAGCGCTGCCTCCCCTCTGTTGCTCCACCACCTCCTTGTTATTGTTGAGCTCTTATCCCACCACCTCCCTCTTTGTCGTCTTGTTGTGCTGGGTGGCCAAACCATCCCAATGGCAAGGAGCGGTTCCCCAATCAACCACCCTACACAATAGGATAATGATGAGGAAAGTAGCAAGATAGAAGCTCAATAAAGGTGATAAGGTGGGAGAAGAACAGAGCGAGAGGCGGCAGTGAGCAAAGAAGTGGCCGAAAATGAGATACAAGGTAGATGACATGAGAAATTTTTGGCCGTCCATTTAAAATGAACGGCCAAGATTAGAGTGATTGTACACGATCTCAGTCCCCAAACATAAGTTTGTATGAATTGAGGTAAGGTACATGTCAAACTTACATAATCCTAGGGTAATACATATAATTAATTATATATAGCATAAATTGTGAAAATGTATTTTGTGGGTATCAACCAAAAGTATTCCTAAACGAGAAACCTTGGCTTTCATGGAAGGCCATATTTTGCCCTACACATTATCTGTCTTTTATCAATATAATGTAGGGCAACATGACTTTTCAATAGAAAGGCCACATTTTGCCTGGAAAAATGTTTATCTTTTATCAGAGTCTAATTTGGAGGAATTATGACTTTTCATTCAACATAGCTTTGTTATCTAATGTAGCAAAACCAATTGGTCTGGCTGAAGAGATCTTTAGTTCAGCAGGACTTGGTTTGCTTTCAATGAAAAAGTAGAAATTAGTTTTTATAGAGGAAAAATTGGTATCATAATCAGTATTTTGATCAGTAGCTATAGCCTAGCCACTTACATCTAACTGGAAGTTCAAAATGAATCCCACAATGGAGCAGCTAAATCCGGGAGCTGGTCCCTTGTAAGTTGTCACAGGTTATCTATAACAGATATTGGCTGAAGAGAAGCAACAACTAAAGACTTGGAACAGATTTTGCTCGAATAAACTGTTTGAGAATTGCCTTCTCTTCATCAATTTGTTTCTGCTCTTGACGATCCTTGGGTTTGATTTTTCTTTTCTCCTCCAACATCCACTGGAAAAGTTCAAGCTTCTGATCTTCGGGGATGGGCTGCTGTATCTTTACAGGCTCAGGTACTAGGGAAGGAAGAGATGGAATTTCAGAAATTGGGATACTTGCACTTGTAAAAGGATCGGAGGGGACTTCCGCTTTAGCTTTGCGATTCCCCACACTTTTTTCTGCAGCTCTGTTATGAACCATGCTTGCATCTTTTTTTCTTGCTCCCGCAAAAATGTAAGCTGCAAGAAATGCATATCAGTGAATAGCCCTAGGTTTTATTTTTAATGAAGTGAATTTTCTGTCAAGTGGTTGAATAGGACGTTTCGTGATATGGAGCATATAATTGTTTCAGAATGACATGAACTCCACAGGAAATCAATGAATATCGAAAAAGTGAGGTGTAAATTATCCACGCCTCACATGTAAATGATCTTTAATATTATTAATTGAACTCAACATCACCAGTATGACGACAGCATTTAAGCAAGTCAGCACTACATATCAACAGACACAATAATATTTCTTTCTGTACTATAATTTGAGTGATTATTAAGTCATGCTTCCATCCAACGATCCAGATAATACCAACTTGATCTAGGACATACTATTAAGATCCACGTTTATAAGCTTTTAAGCGGTCAAAATCAAGGTGTTTGACTTAATATTTTGATCCCATGAACATCCACGTGAGAAAACAACCCCCTCATTACCAACATTGTGTGGATGATAGGAAGTAGATGACTGCGTCTTAAGGCCCATCAAAAAAAAAAAAAAAAAAAAATCAATCATAAAAAAAGTAAGAAAAAATTTTTTGAAAAAGAAAAACACCAATTTGGTGGCATAGTAAATAGCGAACTTAGTTATGAAACATAAATAGTAAGAGGCTGTTGAAATCCATAGCTTTTGAGGTTTACTGCAAATTTGGAGAAACCATCTTTCTATCCTTAAAATGTCCATCCACCATTCTATGCTTTGTCTCCATTACTAAAGACCCTTAAAAGGGATAGGGTTGAAAGTGTATTCTACTTTCTACAATGGGTTTAAAGGCTGCACTTCCTTCTCTCTTTACAGAGGTGGCCTGAAGGAGGTGGGATTCTTGGCCCAGTCTACTTTCTCTATGGAGTTTGTGATGACTAGTTTGCAGCTCAGCTATTGGGTATTGATGTGCTGACTCAATTTTAAGCAACAGCTAGCACTCTTGCATATGGAAGCATGGAAATTTAGAACATCCTCTAGAGTAATATATGACAAAATGGCTAAAGGAATCGGATTCCAAATTGATAGATGAAGCCTAAATCCAAGTTAGTACTTCACGAGGAAAGAAATGCTTCCAACTGGTTTCAGTCAGGTCTCACTCTATTATCTCTCTTCCTGCCTAAACAGCTCTATTATCTATGCATATGTTCTTCTACTTTACAGCTTTTGTTGACATCACCTGCCCACTTGCTCCATAAATTGACCACACCCGTGGCTAGTGGCTTGCAATTCTTTAATCAAATTGAACCCACGAGAATACACATCTACTAAGGTCAAACAAGAGAACTTGTTTCTATATCAAATTACAGAACGAGCTTCACTTTCTTGAGGAAAATCTGTCTTTGATTCTCCAATCCCCCCCTCCCCAGCATGGCGTGAGTTAACTCCACCAATAACAGGAGAAAATATCAACCTAGCCATTAATGCTATTAGCATGGAGCTCACAATTAATGCTAAAAACGAGTCTAAACTTTATAAAAAATACATGAAAATAATTAGTCTGATAAATATCTCAAATTATTTACTATCATAGATTACTATGTTAGACACTCTCATGCAAGGTTCACATTTTCCTTCCCAGTATATATTTTTCTTCTCTGAGAAAAACAATTCCTCCATAGCTCTTATGTAACTTCCACAAAAATCAATCAAAATGGTTCTCAAAGTCTCAAACAGCACAAAGCAACCAAAATAAATAATCATACTTCAAAACAGCACTTAATCGAAAACCAGTTCAGCACCTGCTAGAAAACTCATCCTAGTCAATACGTCAAGCACATCACAGGCAAAAATGAAAACCACCCAAAACCCATATCTCTTCAACGAATCTTCTGATTATATTGACAACCCATTCCTCAGTATGCCACAACGACTCCAAAACCCTAGGGTTTTAACAACCAATGAGCCACATTTCCAATGCCCGAAGCCCACACAAGGACACAAAAGAGAGAGAGAGAGAGAGAGAGAGAGAGAGAGAGAGAGAGTGAGGAAAGATAGTTGCTGACCTCCAAGAGCGAGATTGAAGATCAAGAAGAAACGCCAAACGGGCTTGTAGCGCCTAATGAGCGACTCTGTTGTAGGTAAAGGTGGTGGAGGCGGTGGCTCCGTCATTGATGGCAGTGCTGGCCTACGTGAATGCGAGTGAGAGAATAGAATGGGAAAGGCTTATGTGTTTGTCGGGTTTAGTGGCTACCAAGCAATTGTTGAACTCCAATTTGGACGCTTTAATCACTCTCTCTCTCTTGATTATCATTAATTAACTGATTAATATAAGGCACTATTTGTTGGATTATTATTTTTAAATTAATCTTTTTATCTCAATATTTGTGGAGAAGAAAAATAATATTTTTTTAATTTATTATATCTATGATAATGAAAAAAAAAGGTCAAATTATTTAATTTTAATAATTATTAGAACTTCAAAAACCTCAATTATCCTTTCTCTATTAACTTAGTTGTATTAAAATTAATTAATTTTTTTTTTCCTTCTTCTTTCTGTAGTGGGATTTGTAAAAACCTCATTGGATTTCACCATATCATAGGTGTGAAAGTTTAGAACCACTGCTTTTATAACCATTAATTACCACTTTAACCGCTAACCGCTTTTAAAAGAGGTTAGTAAAAACCGCGGTTAGCGATTATTGAGTTTTTGAAAACCGCTAACCGCCTTTTTAAAATATATATATTATGTGATACATCACAATAAGGCATTGTAGTATAGTGGTAAGTATTCCCTTCCATGATACATAACAATAAGGCATTGTAGTATAGTGGTAAGTATTCCCTTCTATCATATGGATGACCTAGGTTTGATCCCCGCCCATGATACTTTTTTTTGTTGGGCGCATAGAATTTGGGGAAGCAACCGCCAGCCCACTGCCCACCTCCTTTCTTCCTTCTTTTACCCCTCCCCTGCCGACGCCACCCCCTCCCCTTTTTCTTTTCCTCTTCCATCTTCTTCTATTTATCTATTAAATCCCCTTTACAGAGACAAAAATGGAGTGAGAAAGAGAGAGGCAGGGAGAAAGAGGGGGAGATTTCAAGAGATTGCGGGAGAGGGTGAGTGATTGACGAGAGGGAGGGCTAGGCGAGAGGGGTGAGAGCGCATAGAATCTTTGCATAATCTACACTCTATTCCCTACGTGATTCTTGAAAGAGAAGATTGTTATGCTTTTCTTTGGAAGAAAAGAACTTACAATCATTTGGGTCTCCATTTAGCACGAACACCTTAGAAGGAAGTATGGAAGTTTACAGTGCAGAGTTCTTGGTGGTGGCTACTGGCGAGAACTATGAAGGTTTTAAACAAAGCATTTGATTTGTTTAAGAAAAAAAAAAGCTTGTTCATTTAGGTGGAAAGAATGAAGAATTTGTTTGAGCCAGTGGCTCGTCCTCAGTGCAGTCTGCAGAGCAGAATTCTCCCTAGTTTTTCCACAAAACTAGTTGTCCCATATTGTTCAGCTAAAACAACAACTCAACATTTATTATCTATAAAATAGGATAGGTTAGCCAGAAGCAAATGCACAACTTGGTGCAAGCCCATGTGCATGCCCAGGTGCAATCTAGTTGGCTTTTTAGCTGTGTTAGTTTATTAAAGTTTAAAATTTATATAAGTAAGCTTTTTGGCTCATGTGCAAACTAGTTGGTTTTTTAGCCCAGCTTGAGTACTCGTGACTCGTGAGTTCACGCTTGCCCAATAAACTTCCCTTGGTGAGTTTAGCTAAGCCCAATTATAAAAATAAAAAAATAAACAAAACAAAAAAACAAAAAAAACGGTTAACCGCCTAGCGGTTAGCGGGGGCGGTGATGCAGGAGGAAGTCTTTCAGAGTTATTTCTCTGTTTGCTTATTTGTGGCACTTAGGGATTTTCTCTTCCCTACTTGTTATTTTCTCTCTTCCTGAATTCCCTTTTCTATCTTCAAATCTTAGTTTCTGCTGCTTTTATACGCTGTCAGAACAATCCTAGTTCTGCCCGGCTTCAGGCGGTTAGTAAATTTTACTAACTACTTAGGCGATTTTAGCCACTAACCGATAACCGCAACTGCTTTTTCACTCCTACCATTTCCTTAGCCTAGGTCCTTTTGGGTACGTAGTTGAAACCCTACCATTTCCTTAGCCTAGGTCCTTTTGGGTACGTAGTTGAAACGACAAGCCCAAAATTCAACATATCTAGCCTGTTAAATCCTCAACAGATTTTTTTTTTGTTTTTTTTTTTAAATAAAGTAACAATAATAGGATGAAACTCTAATTAGTACAACGGGGGAGTAGGTGTATTTTCTTCACTATTACACCAGAAAGGAGGTGGGTGCCTGCTTGAGCTAGATCCTGTGCAATAAAGTAGTTTATATGAAAATTTGTTCAAACCCTATTTATGCAAAAAAGTGTTTGGGCAATTCGGGCACAAGCAGTCTCAATCTTACTTACTTGAGCTGCCCAAACAGATGGGACCCGAGCAAACTCTACAATAGGACTACCATATTGCACATAATCCTATCAATGTTCATATAATTCTTTGGGGAAACTTCACTTTGACTCCATGAACTTTCACCCTATTTTACAAACCCCTCATGAACTTTCAAATCTCTTATTTTGAATTTCTGAACTTTCAATTACTCTAAATTAGAACCCATTCCGTTAATTTTAGCCATTAAAAATACAAAAAAAAAAGACCAAAATGAGAGATTTGAAAGTTCAAAGAGAGTTTATAAAATTGAGTAAAAATTCAGGGGCCAAAGTGAAGTTTTCCATAATTCTTTATATAAACATTGACGGGACTCAACCACACCCTTAGGGATCCAAGTGGCTCATGGTGGACTCCCACCTCACAAAGGTGGTCGCGAGGGTGAGGAAGTTCTACTCACGCTAGAGAAAGGATTAGGGAGGCTCGGGATGGTGGGTAAGTCCTCAGCAACCCCTCCTTTCCCACATTAGGTGGATGGTGGGGATACCCCACCACACCGGTGGGTCTTGGTGGGACCACCCTCCACGAAGGTTGTTGCATGGGACCCCCTATCCCTAGGACCCCTTGCTGGGAAAGGAAGTGGTAGTGGGGCTTGGGGAGTTCCTCACGACCCCCCATAGGTAGAGAGAGGGTATCTCACTAGAACTCCTGCCTCTGAAGACACCTCCATTGAGTGAGAAGAGATTGTTGCGCGACGAGGTCCCCCACAACTATATCCACAAGATGGAAGGAGGTTGTCGCGAGAATGGGCACTACAAAAATATAATTTTTTTGTAACGGCTCATTAGTGACGTGTTAAGCCTGTTGACACGTTACTAACGGTTAGTAACATGTCATTAGTAACGTGGCTGGCAGGTTGCAAAATTGGAAGTTACTAATGAGAATTTAGTAACGTGTCAATTTCTGACACGTCACCCTTTAGTAACGTGTCAGAAATTGACATGTTACTAAAGTTTAGTAATGTGTCAAACTTAACACGTTACTAAAGTTTAGTAATGTGTCAAACTTAACACGTTACTAAGCTTTAGTAACGTGTCAATTTCTGACACGTTACTAAAGTTTAAAAAATTAATTAAAAAAAAAATATTTCAAATTTATTTCTGGATTTTTTTTTTTTCAAATAATATCATGGAATTCCAAACCTAGATTTCAAATAAAATCATATTCGAATTTGATTTTCAAAATTCCAAACCCAGATTTCAAATAACATCAGATTCGAACCTAATTTTCAAAAATTCAAACCCAGCAAATAAAAATTTATTTGACAAAAAAAGAATTAATTGAACTTGGAATAGATCAATAGATTCAAACTCAGCAGCAAAAATTAATTTAAGCAAAAAATTTCAAAAGTTTTGAACTTAGAATCTAATTTTACTACTCACTCACTGTGTGGAGTTGGAAACCTACAACACCAAAAATCAGAAACCTACAACACCAAAGAACCAGAAAAATCAGTAGGTTTAAAAGTTAAGACAAATGACAAAAAAATCAATAAGAAAAATTACTCATTAAAGTATATAATGTCCGATCCCTAAGTGGATTCAACCTGAAAAATCAAACCAAACCAACCAAAAAATTCAGACCCAGAAAAATTTCAAACCCAACAACAAAAGAAATTTCAAAATCCCAAACCCAGCAGCCAAAACAAATTTCAACACCCCAAACCCAGCAGAAAAAAAAAAAAAAAAAAATGTTAGATCTTCGATCTCTTCTCTTTTTCATCTTCTTCTTATCTTCTCTTTTTTTCTCTTCTCCTTTTCTTTTTCTTCTTCCCATATGAGAGAAGAGAGAGCTGCCATGGGCGTGAGAGCAAAAGAGAGAAAAAGAGAAGAAAGAAGAAGCACGGCCAGGATGAAGAAAAAAGAGGGAAGAAATAAAAAAAATAATTGACAACTTTAGTAACGTGTCAAATTTGACACGTTACCATTTGGTAACGTGTTAGCTTTGACACGTCACTAAATGGTAACGTGTTAAATTTGACACGTTACCAATGGGAAATTTGAAAAAATAAATAAAAAAAATTTGAAAACTTTAGTAACGTATCAAATTTGACACGTTACCAAATGGTAACGTGTCAAAGCTGACACGTCATTAAATGGTAACGTGTCAACTTTGACACGTTACTAAAGTTGTCAATTTTTTTTTAAAATTTTCGGAACAATGACGTGTCAAATTTGACACGTTACCATTTTGTAACGTGTCAGCTTTGACACGTCACCAAATGGTAACGTGTTAACTTTAACACGTTACCAAATACTTTGGTAACGTGTGAAAAAGTGCCACGTCACCAAATAGTGACGTGTGAAAAAATCCTGCACAATAGGCACGTTACTAATAACACCTTTTTTTGTAGTGGGGATAGTCGCCGTAGGGCCGGCTCAATGTTTTCTGGGGCTTTAGGCGAAACTTTTAAATGTGGCCTTATTTTTTTTTAATATTTATATGTTAATTAAATGATATTTATTTTAATATTATTATTATATTTAGAGTTTTCATTTTTATTAATCCTTACAAACACAACAATAAAAAAATCAATTTTTTTTTTAATTTTTTTTTATATGAATCGTTACCTCTTTGGTACACCTGTTTCAAACAAAACCCACCAAAAAAATTGACAAAAACTCATACAAAACCCACAAGAAAAATCAGGCACATAAATAAATATTACAAAAAAAAAAATCATTTTTTATTTTTTATTTTTTATTTTTTATGAATCCTTACTTCATTAATACACATGTTTCTCTCTCTCGCCTAGCCTCTCTCTCTCTCTCTCTCTTAATTTCTCTCCATCACATTCTGTTTTGAATGAAACTAAGGAAAAAGAAAAAATAAGATAAGATGGAAGGCTGTCGGCAGTGGAGAAGAAAAGAGAGAAAGAAAAAGAAATGAAAGAAAGTGGGTGGTCAGGTAGGGTTAAAATGATCTTTCAATATCAAATCATTTCAGATGCATAGGTAGATAAACTTTTTTTTAAATATAAGGCCGGGACATTTGCTTTTCTTGGTTAATTGGTATTTTTTTTACCATGAGCTTATTATATTGGGGCCTTAATAAATTGAGGCATTTTTTAAATTACTTACTTATCATGATTAGAGGCCTTAAGTTTTTATTAAAAAAAAAAAAAATTATTAAAAAAATTTTTTGGGCAAATTTTTTTTTTTAGCCTTATTAATTCGAGGGCTCTAGGCGAGCACCTCACTCGCCTAGTGGTCTGACCCGCCTTGGGTCCCCCACAACCCACCCTTTTCTACCCTTTGGGTGGGGTTGTAGGGGACTTCCTCACCCTCGTGACCACCTTTGCAAGGTAGGGGTCCGCATGAACCACCTCCCCTAAAGGTAGAGTACTTGGGTTACCAGGAAACCTACTCCCACCCACAGATGTGCTTTTGCCCCCACAATTTTTTCCTTTTTTATTAAGTGATATACCAATATAATAAATTATTATCAATGTGGCTCATATGTGGTGGAATAAACACATGGCACAAAACATGAATGGAGGAAGTAAAACGATAATTAAGGGGTAAAAGCACAACGTTTGTGCGCACCACCTTGCCAAATGAGCCGCTACTAATCTTGTGTTTAGAAACATTCTCAATTCCTCTCACATATTATCTTCCATTATAATTAATAGTGAGAAAGATCCCCTGTATAACCCTTCCCTTTTGGGAAGGGGCAAAAGCACATGGGTCATTTATGATATTTCAATAACCTAGCTAGGGAGGAGTTTGATAAAAACGCAAAACAAAAGACAAAAAAGCATTAACCCTAAAAGAAATTTAAAAAGTTAGAACGTCTAGCTAGCTTGTAAATATTAATCATAGACTAAATTTAGTGCCTCAATTACCAATAAAAAAAAAAATAGGGCTAGTGTATCATATATACATATACGATTATTATTTAATCTAGTGGGCTTGTTTGGTAACATTTTTTAGGGGTTTTTTTTTTTTTAACAAAAAAATATATTATTAACAAACAATTTAAAACACAAAACACTCTAAACTATTTTCACATTTATGTTTTGTCAAACGAACCATCACAATCTCAAGCTAGTTTTCAAAGAATTATCCGGTCTCAACAATTTCCTAATTAAAGTTGCGCCTTTGTCGGCATTTTAGTTCTTGAATTAGAATAGAGATTTTGAACAATTTGTTTTTTTTTTCTCTCTAAATTGATAACAATTTGAATAACGCATTATGCAAAAACTCTTACAAAATTTAAGTAGTCCAAAGAAATTTTAAATGATCAAACCACCTATAAATCTCATTAACTCCTTATCCCTTGAAGTAGTACTATTTGAAGACGCAGACAGAATCAGACACAAAGTAGCAGACTCTCTAACACCAAAAAGCCGAAACCCTAGTGTATGAATCATCACAATCATGATTGATATGCCACTTCTTTAAAGAGTAAGTGTTGTTGCTTTCTTTGGCTAAAGCATAATAACAGTACTCTCTTCAACCACTATTAATACCATGTACTGCTTTTGCCACTTTTCAGACAATTGCAGCATTATCCACCCCAGTGTTTACAATGCTGTTCATGTGACTCACTCACACACACACACACGTGTATATATATGAAGAACCCTAAATATTTGAGCTTAATTAGATCTTGCACCATGTATACATAGAATAACTGGAAAATTATATAAAAGAAGATAAGAAGATGAAATTAAAAACCTTAACTTGGATATATTATTATAGTAAGATAAAGATGAACAAGAGACCCATGATATGGTTATCAACCTGTTCATATCCACCCTAGCAAGCCTCATAAGGAAAAACCCATTACATTATTTTGTTTTTTTTATTGGATTTTGGATGCTGACATGATCGCTTTTTCTCACTCACACACATTACAGAAGCTCTCTAGCTAGTTCTAAGAAAATAATCTAAAACTGGAAGAGATATGGATAGATATGATCATATGTTGAGAAGTCAACCATGAACAAGGCCATAAGATAGAGCCATGAGCAAGATCGCAGCTTCCTTCTCATCTTGAGGGAAAACTCGTTGAAAGGCTGAATTTTTACTCAAGCTTATTGTGAAGTCCTCGAAACAAAGTTTCTTTCTGCCATGAGATATTGGGGTCTGGCACTTTTTCTTGAATTTTGGAACATAGCCATTGCTGGATCTCTTTTCCTTGCTGTGTTGCACCTTACTACTCTTCATAGATGGAGGGTTTGCTGCAAGAATCGTGCCATTTGCTGCGGCTGCCGCCGCCGCCATCGCCCGTCTTGCCTTCCTTTGCCGAATCCCACATGCGTTGCAAAGCGACTACACCATAATATATATAATTATACAAAAATCAGCAAGCTTTCACCGGGAAGTTTTAATCTAGTGCGTAATTATCTCTATTGAATATTTAAAAAATCATGTTATGTAGTAAATTGTTATAAGATTGTTATACAACTGAGATGGTGTTGCAGTGAAAAACAATCTTTGGATTACGTTTTAATTAGCTGATCTAAAGACAATTTTTACTACCACAGCATTTCAGTTATATGACAATCGTACAATAGTATACTAAATAGCATTTTTACAACATTTATTCGCACTATGTCAAGAAGAATCTTAGATAAAATTATTATATCATACAACTGAGATGATACGACAGTAAAGACTAACACTTGATTTTTTACAATTATTGATTTAATGATTGATTTTCACTATCACATAATCAAGTTATGTTATACAACAATTGTACATCAGTCTATTAAATAATATTTCTCAACGTAAAAACATATATACCTTAGGGCCTCTCGGACCACTCCTCCAAAGAGGAGTCTTGGTTGTGTTACAATCAGCACAAACTCTAATTGCGATGTTGCTATTAATGTTCAAAGAATTGTTGTTGCTGTTGTTATCAGCCTCAGAAGGAGGCATTCGTCGCTTCTGATCATCAAACTTTTGCGCAGAGTTAAGTGGTCTATGATCCACACCACTTCCCTCTGAAGTACTTATCATCTTCCTCATCATTCTCAGCTTTGAAGGCATCCACTTAACCGAACTTGCCTCGCTTTGTTCTTCATTTTTATTCTCTTTGTTATTCCAAACACTTAATTTCAGCCCCTTCTCACTTTGATTCTTTAGTGTTAGATGATCACACGACCCGCGATGCGAAATAAGTTCATCAGCCTAAATCAAGAAAGCCGTTAAAATATACTTTGGTCTTATTCAACTATAAATAGGTATTTTTTGTACACAGTTATAATAATAAGACATAGAAATACAGTAGTCAATTCACACATCTAATAAGTGATTATAAACGAAGTATATAAATGAAGTGAAAATCATTTATTAGGATGTCAAATTTAGTCACATGAAATCGTATCTCTTACCTGATCTTGATCATTTAGAAGCTGCTTCAATTCCCTAGAGTAATTACCTCCTCCTTGATCTTGAGCATGGTCAAAGAAAATAGGGTTTGAAAAAGAAGAAGATAAAGAAGAAACTTGAGGTTCTGCAGTAAAGGGTTGGTGAGGTTGATCTTCGTTAAGCTCAAAAGGAAGAGGAGGAGTCATGGGGAGAGGGAGCTCGAGAGATGGAAAAAGAAGAGCTTTAATTTCTCCTTGTATCCAGCAAAGGTGGGAAGATGTTTGAGATGGGGGGAGATTTGGAAGGGAAAAAAGAGAATTAAGAAGGCAAAAGGGTCTGTTTGATAGAGTGGTAAAACTCTTTTAAAAGAGCTGGTTGGGCCTATAGCAATAAGTATAAGGCATTCACGTGAATTCATAACAGCCAAACCTTAAAAAAAGACAAAACTAAAAGGAGATGTACGTGTGGAATCCTACTACACAACCTCAGATGCCAAAACCCTATCTCCAAAAGTTAATTTCAACCCACAAAACCCTAGTTGAAAATGAATTGAATAAAAATAACGACAGAGACAACATTGGATGGTAGCCACACAAAACTTGATGATGTACTTATGCATCTCACAGCAGGCATCAAGTCCTCAAGGGTCATCAACCTATAGAAAGTATGCTATATATATGGCTATTAGGCATGCAGGACACCAATATGAGACACTTTGGGCCGCTTAAAACGTTTTCTTCCTTTCTTTAGCTTGTGGTACTCATCTTTTGGTACATATATACGTGAGTCACTAGCCTTTTATTTGGATCATTTCAATGAATTTTTTTGAGTATTAGAAAGCTCTAGATCATAATTGAGACAATGGGCTCAATGGTAAGAGTAGTACATAATTCGTATTCAAATCATGTTGAAATATATATATATATATAAAAACTCTAAACCTACTAATTTCGTATTGTTTTCATATTGAATTCACGGGTCAGGTAAAAACTTTATGTCACTTGTGTCAAAGCATTTAAGTGATCTAAACGGTCAGACTCTTCGCTTTTAATACATTGATTTTTATATTAAATTTGTATCGTATTTGCTAGTCATTTGAAAAATAGCGGGCGTAGTCGATGGAGGGAGGGAGTACTTGTGGCCATTGATAGTTTTATATTTTCTTCATCACATGCATGGTTTTTGTAGTTATGGGAGGACTATTAATGAAGCATTGTCGAGATCGGAAGATATGGATTAGAGTGGCATGCAAGGCAACAAAGCCTCACCCTTTGTATTGCCAAAAGGCATTGAATGCTTGTGCAGGCAAAGGGACAGCTTCAGCTTCAGCTTCATCAGCTAGCTAGCAACCTAGCTAGCTAGCACCGCCAGTACTACTCCCCAGGCCTTTGCCATATATCAACCCGTCTTACTTGTATTATAGTTGTATCCTTCAGTCGATCTTCTGCTTCATTTACTTAATTTGGATGATGTGTTTTTTTTCTTTTCTTTTCTTTTTTGGGAAAATGTACAGAGTACTTCTGAACCATGCTGCGGTATGTTATTGGTGACAAAATTAAGTAATAAAACTTTGACACGTAAATTTAACTGTTAAGAGATTGACATAATAAGAATCATCACATGAATTACCGCATCAGTGAAGGTTTGGTGTGTAATACATACCCTTGATAACACACGTTTTTTTACTTGTAAATTTTTGTAATAATATTCACTCAATAAATATTTTTGACATTTTGAATTGCAAAAGAGAGATCTTGGAACCTCAAATCTTATATTGGGAGGACATTGCAAAAATTGAAAAAAAAAAAAATTACAAAAATAATGGTAGCTAAAAGGAATTAGATTTTATTTTTTAAAAAATAAAAATAAATAAAAATTGGATAAGAACAAATAGAGGGCAGTGGTTGACTCAAAAAGAAATAGAGTAATGCTAAATACCATATTTTTATTCTCCTAAAATCCTTTTAAAGCTGATGTGACTTTTAAATCACCATTAAATTTTAGATGAATTATACTTGAATTGATATAATGGTGATTTTGAAAGTTACATCACCTTTAAGAGAATTTTAAGAGGATAAAAAAATGGTACATACTATTACTCAAAGAAATAAGACAAAGGAAATCGTCAAACCCATATACTAGAAGAAGCAACAAAAATTTTATTATTATTATTATTTTAATGGAACCCGCTCAAGGCATAATAGAAAAGAAAAGTACTCTCAGTCTCTTCATGCAGCACAGAGAGAGAGAGAATAATTTCTCAAAGAAGCAACAAGTACTATGGAATCCCTTGTGCTTTAATTTATCTAATTTTGATTTTTAATGAGCCCATAGTTTCTAATTTTCAAATTTAATACATGATTTTACAATCATTATAAATAGGAGACATTCGTCCATGCATTTTTTTCATCAACAAATAACATTAATGATATGAAAAATATAATTATATAATTGTAACAAAGAAAAGAGAATAATAAAATAAAATAAAATGAAGGTTGGGTGATGCCTATTAATTCTATACCTACGAACCACGGCAATTGTCGGGTACAAACAAATCATGCAGCCACCGCGGCTAGCTATGGCCCACGGCCATGATTAGGTTACACCAACCGCGGCGGCTAGCCAATAGCTACTGTGGTTGGGTTATCCAGTCACCACAGCTAGGCCATATATGTCCCACTTCTTTTCTTTCTGTTTTTTTTTAAAAAAAAATTCTATTTAAATGTTTATAGGAAGGTATAATTATATTTTTATATTATTTTTGTTAAATGTTTGATAAAAAATAAAATAAAATAAAAAAGGATATATGAACATCTCGAATATGACATGATCTTAATTAATTTTATAAAATTAGAAATTGTGATATAAAATTAAGTGAGAATAAAGATAAAACAAAACAGAAGTGGATTTCATGTGGGGGAGAGAAAAATCATGTGCAGGGCCACTTCTGTAAACAATTGTCTTACATGAATATTTTCCGCGTCATGTCTTTTATGGTATCGATCGATCTTAAGAATATCTACTGCACTAGAAGACTCCATATATACGTTATAAAACACCCAAAAAAGAGAGTTTTTCCTCGGTAGTCGTAAAACCCTAGAAAAAGATTGGTCTGCTTGCTAGGTTTCAATGATTTGTTCCATGTCTGTTTTTTACATCCCAAGGAGTTGTTTCATGGGTGCTAAGTAAGGGTGTACATGGACGTCGATATTAATCGCTTGTATTTATTATCTGCAACTATTTATTATTTGTTATTCGCATATGCAGATGCAGTTAGCAAAAGTTATAATTTGTTTATGTAGATATAGATAGTAATTTTATATATAATATATAAAACTCACCAAAACGAGGTTGTTTTGAATTAAGTATATATATGTTATGTTTACATTGTTTTAGGTTTTTTTTTTTCTTTTTTTTTAAAAAATTTTATCACAATTCAGTCACTCACTTGGGCAGAAAGGTTGAAAATGTCATAATAATTTAAAACAAGTTCAAAACACTAAAAATGGGCTTAAATTATTTTCAAAATCGTTTAAAATATGTCATACTAAAGACCCAAAGAATACCTAATTAAGAGACTAAAATAAGCTCATTACCTAAAATAAAGATAACAGATCGTTAATATAATCGCGTTCAATAACCGAGCGGATATGATTAATAAAAATATGATGCAGATATAAATGCGAATATCTAAAAAATTTTCCCTCCTATATAGTCTTATACCCGTGTCTAAACTTGACTAATACGTTCTTTTAAAACAATAATACAAATACAAATAACGTTTTTCCCGAGTTGTTACGTAAATATTGGGTCATGCTTTTGTTGTTATCTATTTGGAGTGTTGTGCTTAAATAATTGAGAATAACAGCAAAAATATCCCGTAGAGGAAGAACAAAGGCACACCACAGTTTAAACCGAAACAGACGAAAAAACTATATGGGACAAATATAGGAAGATTGTTCTTGTCGATCTATGTATACACCGCAGCATGATAATATCCACCTCGACCGATAATAATAATAATTAAAAAAAAAATTAATAAACAGGTAATTTTTAACGATCAGGAGGGTGGCTACGTATGCTGTTTTTGAGTCACTCCTGTGCAGAGACATTGATGGGGACGTAGGGAAAAATGAAGAGAAAATCCAAAAAGATGCAGTTTTCAAATCTTTGCTAGGAATTCTGGTGGGGGGCCATGTCCTTTGAGCTACATGACACTCTCCTCAATTACAAATGGCCTCACTCTCTGTCGCCTGCCCTCTCTCTATCTCTCTATAGCCATAATTATGTCGATCTGTTATGGTGGTGGCAGCAACTCTTCACAGGCATGGTGGGATGAAGATAACATGTATATGGTGTGGACCAAGTTTTTCTGCACTCTAATTTGTTCAACTTGATTGCATGTGTTTGTAGAGTATGCGAGTATCAATCATATATCGATATCACATGCATTTTTTTAAAATGAACTTGAGAATATTAATATTGCATGCTATAAGGACAGATTGATGGAAAAAAATTAATTTCTCCGAAAGACGCCAAATTACTTCATTTTTTAAAATTTCATAGCAAATTTAAATCTTCTGACCGTATAAGGGTTGAAATAAAGTAGACACGATAATTTGGTGACAAAGTGAAAACCTTTTGAAAAACTTGAATTGTACCCAACAAACTATTTGTTTGTTTTTTACCGTGTGTAGCAACTCCAAAACTCTGGCCTTTTTTTTTTTTTTTTCCTCTTAATCTTCCTCTGCAACCTAGAACTCCAGAGGCTGAAGATTTTAATTTGTGTGTTGTGAGTGTTGAGTTCCACATTAAGAAAATATATAAAAAATAATAATAATAATAATAGTACTTAATACATCTAAATAGACCTTAACCCATCAGTTTAGGCTTTCGGGATAGAGTTGTATTTAACTATATATATTAATATACTCTTGGTAAAAACTCAATAGCCGTTTTATATCCCAACACCAACAGTGTGATTTAATGAATATCAATGAAAGCATATGATGAATAGGTTTCTCTCCATTAACAATAAACAATGGCCTTAAGGTCTCGTGAGAATCGTCGCTTATGGGGCTGATATAGATGGAGAAAAAACTGATGTTTTAAAAGTCAAGAGGATTGACCAATAAAACAGGCTGAGAGTATCGTGTTCGAACGAGAACTATGGTTTCACAAAGATCACTTAGCGATGTTCAAACAGTATATAATTGAGGGTCCTGGATTTGACTTAATAATAGTACCGATCAAACTCGATGTGATCACCATTGCAATCAGGGTATTCAATGAAACTATGTGATTCAGCCGCATTCGAACCGGGTGCCATCTCTCTTGCAATCGAGCGTTTTGGAAGCTTGAAATTTTAAGGAGAAAATTCACTTTACCCCCCTGAAGTTTCAGGTATTTTTTAATTTGAACCCCAAAGTTTAAAAATTGACAATGTATCCCTTAATGTTTCAAAAACTTTCAATACTTGAAACTTCAAGGGTAAAGTAGATTTTTCCCAAATTTTAAAGTCTTGAGTGCTCCATTTGAATGGTCTTGCTATCGTGACTGATATTGAGGCATTCAAGAACTTATATATTCTTGAACTGTCTTCGAACACCCTTTGATCATGCTTGCAATCGAGACATTAATCTCCCTTGCATATTGATTTTTGAAAAATTGTATAATTCGAACACTATAATTAAGTTAGATATTGCAAACTTCAACCTTAAACATAGACTTACACCACAAGAAGTCTAGACACTTAATTTGTCAACAATATAAAACCTAACATCCTCCAACTCAATTTAAGAGAAAACTTTGTCCTATAGTGTGGACATACATATTTCATTAGAGAATTGAGAACTAATATGATAGTTATATATATATATATATATCTGTGTGTGCGCGCATGCACACTTAGACTTACATACGTTTGAAAAAATGAAAAATAAAAAGATAAAGCATCCCAAAAGAGTTTTTTAAGAAAATCCATTCATATTAAATGATTTTGCCTGCATTATGAAAATGTTGTCTTGACAACATTTACTATTATATGCATGTCAATAAGGCAAACAATATTTTATATGACTCGCAAATTCGATATAAACATAACACGAAATTAACGGGTTATGGTTAAAATGTCTATCCCATTTAATTAAATAAATCAAATTAAGGTTGACCTATAAAGTATTATACCTGTGACTTAATACGAGATATTTAAGGTTGACAACTTTTTGACGTGACTCGTGAACCCAACATAAACCCAAAACAAAACTTATGGGTTAGGTTGAGGGGGTATAACCAATTTAATTAAACGGATTAGTTTAATGTTAACCTATATAGTCTTATAACAATACCTCGACACGACATGAACCCGACATGCTAATACAAATTGTCACCCCTAATGTCAACCTATAATATTGCCTTAATAGATCTTATTATATTTTAATGATGATATATTTTGAAATGTCGTAATTTTATGCTTGGATGTTAGTTTGAGATGGATTATTTTCTAATTTCATCCAACTCTTTTAGATATATATAAGTTAAAAGTAGCTAGAAAATAATGATCTATGTTGGAATAAGGGGAGAAGAATATAAGTAAATGCATAAAAATTTCGTGCAATTTCTTGAGACCCCATGACGGCAATGCTTGACCTACCCAAATTTTTGCAGTCTTTCAAATATGTCCGTCCAATAATATTCCATACCTCTTCTAAAATTGAGAAGGAAAAAAGCCCAAAAGGTTAAAAAGTAGCCCAACCCAGCCCAAAACCGCACTGAACAGGCCGGGCCATAATGCGATAGAGTTTGAAATGAATAATTGGTAAAGATCCTACAAACCCACCACCATCTTAATGAGTTATGTATATTGAAAATGTCAAAAAAAAAAAAAAAAGTATTATGGAACATGTTTGTTGATTGGTTACACGTTGCATGTGTTAGCTCCTCCTTTTTCTTTTTAATATAAAAAATAAAAAATAAAATAAAAAAGAAAAAAAAGGTTAAAAAAAGAAAAATACACTTACTTCCTCGAATCGACACTCGATTTGTAATGATCTTACCTATCTTTTAAAAGTGAGAATCCATCTCTTCAAATTAACCAACACTTTATGCTATTTTTTTTTATAAAAAAAAAAAAAAAAAAATTACCCGCCTTCAATAATGTTCTTTTTTAAAAATATTTTGAGTCACATGTGGCTCGCAATTACAAATAATTAATAGATGAAGCAAATTAAAGGTGTCAGATAATTTGATGAGTCAATTGTCACTTCTTTTAAATTTGTGAAATGATTGAAAATAGGATATAGAGATATTAAGGCTTATCCACAATTGCAAAGGATTAAGATATATATATATATATATATATATATATATATATATATGTGTGTGTGTGTGTGTGTGTGAGTGTGTGAGATAGCACTCTTATCACCTAATTAAACAAAAAAAATTAGAATAATAGATAGATAAGAATCTTTTTTCCGCATGAGTAGGAATAATGATCAAATGTGTGTTTTTCTTCTTATCTCTTATAAATAATAATGCAAAAAGAATGCTGATCTTACCACATCTGTCGTGGAACGGCTGTACTTGTCCCCTTAACAACAATGACGTGTGATATCTCAGCCCCCATTTGAGTAAGCTGATGCATCATATGTTTCACTCAAAAATCCTAATCAAGCTTCAACAAGGAGTTAGTGCTTTTATTATAAATTTCTTATAAATTAACCGTTTTAGTCTCTGTCTCTGTCTCTCCATCTCTGTCTTTGTTTACGAAAACCGCCTACGTGATACTTATTACGTTAACTAATTTTCACTCAAATAAGTAGGTAACAGATTCAAGATAGTTGCCTTCAACTTTGAAGATCACAAATCTCATGCAATATTTTTTTGGTCAAATTATTATTATTTTAGTAATTATTATTATTATTATTATTTGCATTAAAGATAGAGTCATAGAGTCAACCCATGGAGATGTGAGTTATCTTGAACGAGTTGGAAGATGTTGTACTCCATTGACACACACCTTCCTATGATAATTAAGTTGCAATATTATTGCAAACAACTCATGTCCACATAGATGGACGAGTTTTCTTTCAATTGGGTTTGAAAAATATACATATTTTGAATATAATATATGATGTTTTTGTTGTATTTTAAATATATGTTAGTTTAATACATTGGAAACAAACCCTTAAAGAGTAGAGAAGTGGTTAGTTTGGTTTTGATATCGCTTTTGTTTTCTTATTTTCAAAACAAAAATATTAACAAACAAAAACTCGTTATACGTTATACGCTTTCTAACGGAGTTCGTTGTTGGCATATGAGCCAATTGCAACAGACTTAATTAATGACATATTGGGTCTGGTCCCAACTCACCAACCAATGGATATTGGGTTGGATAGGCATGCTTAGAGGCAACTTCTGCTGCAATTTTTGGTTGGGAAGGTGGTAGGTGGAAGGCTGCTGCCATAAACCCCCCAAAATGCAGTTGTTTTGTCAATGTTTATGTGAGCCCAAAACTTTGACAATTATTGTGGTATTGGTGGAAATAGTGGTTGAACAAATCACAAACATATTGCACTAGTTTCAATGTTAAGTAAGCAGTTCTGGATGGAGAGATTTAAGCCAACAAATCATAATATATATATATATGAAACACCAATGATGTTTATCTAAGACAGCTGACTAATATGTTCGTTAACACTTCAATTACCAAACCTAATATGCTAACTAAAACATATATATATATATGGTCAAGTCAAATGATTAATTTATGTCATTGGCTTAAGGATAATTTGTTATTTTTGCAGGTTTTTATCAGTCTCTGCCTCTGGGCCCCATTACTTCCCATGAAGTCTTTATACATTTGTCTGGACTACCCATGAAAACAAGAGGTATATAGTGACTAGTGCAACTGGCCAGGCAGCAGCCATCTGAAATAAAGGGTGAAGAGGGCAAGTGGGTATTCATTGTCGCATATTGGACGTGACAATTGGATGCGTGAAATATTTCATTGAAATGATATGTTAACGTATAATTGATATACGGTAACGATTAAATAAGCATCGAATCTTGCCGGATGCGACTATGAGAGGTTACTCTCATGGGCCGGACCTAACCCGACCAGCCAGACAGCCTATGAGCCTAGAAAGTGTAAATAAATGGGTATCTCGACATAGAACACCCGTGCTTTGAGACTATATTGAATAACTAGAACTTAGTCGATAAAAAATAATATATTTAATTATTTAATTAATTAATATTCTAAAAGATGTTCATATATGGTGACCAAACTTCCACTTAAATGGATAAGAATTTCTTAGCACTCAAAAAATTAGGATAAAATAGTCTTCAAATAGATTTTTATTTATAATTTATAAAAGATTCTCAGAAACATAAATAATTAGGTCGAAATTGATTACGACATGCATGACTTGCTTGTCATAAAAGTCCTAACATGATTCATACAATCCTTCTTCAAATATATTTTTTTTCTTTTTAGTAGATCTTTTGTTATTGGGAAGTTCTACTTTTTCTTCTTTTCTTTTTTTCTTTTTTTTCTTGAGCACGTTACACTCAAGTCTTGAAACTAAAGTGATAAGAGTACTTATGATAAACCTTCTAGATGCTGTTGCCTTGCTCCCAAAAAATATCTTTCTTTTTTTTTGCTTGAAAAAAGAAAAGAAAATTGAAGCAGCATATATATATATATATATATATATATATATATATATATATCATAGAGATGCATTAATTAACTATGATTTTCTGAACAATTAGCATGTAAATTGATGGATTCAATCTCCTCCTTAATTATCTTTAGGTCATGATCATCTCAATTATGTGTCATGCCATATACCATCATATGATTCATATCATGCATGCATCTTTGGACGTAATCAAATATATTCCAGCAAACTAACCTAATTTAATACTAAAAAAAAAGACACATTATCTTTAAAGCATATGAGAAGAAAAGGACAACATCAATTCATTTGGTCAGTGTCAACCTTTTGTCAAAATGGGTAGGCTGCGGCAGGGGTTATCCGTTTGTTTCCCAGGAAAATCAATGAAACAGATTGGACCCGAGATAGACATATCATCGTTATACTTATACCTGTCCATGTCCTAATACAAATTTATTCAAATATTAATTTAAATAATCAATCACATCATTTTCTTTTTTTTTGGTCCATTTAAACTTTAATAAGATAAATTTGAGCCCTAACTCTACAGTTTACGTCCCGGCTAAATATTCTAAGTATTGGTCTTACTTGTTGATGGTGAGTTTGAGTTCACGTGTTAGAATAGTAATTTGAATTCATCTTAAAATTTTAGAATAACAAATAAATTAACAAAATTTTATCATAATTAATAACTCTAGAAAGCTAGTGGAGGCTAGGGAGTAAGCGGGTTTGAAGTCAAATTGCATTTGAACATAAATACCATTACGCTATTTGACGTGACAGCTTATTTGCGGCTTAATAAATCAATTTTTAAATAATTATATTTAATTCTGATTGACGTGATAATATCATCTAAACTGCTGTGTTAATTTATAAATTCACGCATCATTTACTTTATTGATCAGTAAATCGTTATTTTTAATTGTGATGACGTGAACTGTTACATCGGTTTGAGTATGGCCCAAGCTCACATTCTTTCATCAAGGTCCACATGAGGACCCACCCATCTAGTAAAAAATCACTTGGGGTCCACTCGATCAAGGGATTCGGATATGGGTTGCAAAATCAGGTGCCCTGGTGTACAACATGGCACACTCATCCACAGCAACAACAAACCCATGAAAAACATCTTTAGGATATGATCCATGAAAGCAAATATAAAATAATTAAAATTTGATTACAATCGATCGATCAGATCGATAGCGTCACGTAAACCGTTATATCAGTTAAAAACGCTAAATATCAAAAATTTATTATAACTAACATAAAAATATCACATAGACTATCACGTCACTACAATCTTTTTTTCATCAAAAGTCAAAAATACTAGTTGGAGTCTACTCAATGAAGGGAATCGGATATGGGTTGATGATGCCCATGTGTGTAGTGTGGCGCACTCATCCACAAGAAAAAACCCATCAAAATATCAAACTTTCTCATTATAGGATATGTTGCAAGATGAAAGCAATAGGGGAACAAAGTGGGCCAACCGTCCATTGAGGTGATGTGGCATTCTAATCAAGCAAAGTATTATCGGAAAGAATCAAAGATATGTCGATAAATCAATTTGCTTTAATGCTTTTCCAAAAAGCCATTTATAAATTAATTGCTTTTACGTATTGATGAAGTGTCACCATGTCTGTCTGTTTGGGCTGCAGAGTGGATGAGCCGTGAGGTTCTGAACTTTCTGCACACCATTGATGGGCCCAACCCAACAAGTGAAAAAGAGATTTAGAGGACCCTACAACATTGAATTTAATAGAGACAATTAAAAAAAAAAAGTTTTCCCTCATAAATGAAATAACACATGTTTTGGATAAGACTTCATTCCAATCACATCATTCTTTTTCTTTTTTTTTTTTGTTTCTTTTGTGAAAAAAATATTTTGGATAAGAATTAGCCATACCCTACTTCTAATCTCATCAAACCTTCATAAACACATAGCAAAATATTGTGAAACGAACTTAAAACATAATCTTTTCGAGGGTTTGGTTTAGATATATTGGAATCGGACTCGTTAATTTAGCTTTAATTAAAATTAGACTCAAACTGAATCATCTTTTCATGCCTAAAAACGACCGATAATACGAAACTTAATGTTGGTGAGCATGTCCAACCCATTTATTTAATAATTTTACATTAAAAAGTCATTGGTAAAATGGACTAATGCATTAGTGATTAGTCTATGTTAACAATGACTTTTTGGGACCCTCATTACTTCCTTTTGTTTAGTAATTAGGCTGCATGATAACTCATTCAAAGAGCCTCCCCCCCCACTTGGGGAATCAAGATTTACATCCTTTTTTACGTTTTTATTAGTGGGTTGGTGGGGGCGTGGCTACTTAACATTAGGTGTAAATAAATAAAATAAGAAGAAAAAAAAACACATTTAAAAAAAAAAAAAAAAAAAAAACACACACATCAACAAATATCATTGCTTTGGTATTATATTAAATTATTATTTATCTACAAAATTTGAATAAATAAAAAATCATAAATTTAATCTTTTTATTAATAATTTAACATGCAAAAACATATGCAAGATTAGTGTTAATTACTGAAGAAAAAAAAAAAGCCTGAACATTCCCATCTAAACCGTTAATTAAGTAGTAAAAAGTTATATAACAAAGATGTTAATATTCCACATCACTTAGTTAAGCAATAATTATTCCGAGAACGGCCTTTTTGTAACTTTAGATTGGGCAAAGTATCTATCATGCACTAAAGCCCCTTCTCTTTAGTTCTGACAATAAATATTTCAAAATCAAGTACCCTTTCTTTTTCAATCAAATTAATATAACTGCCGTCCTCAATGGGTAATTCAATCGGCTGTGGATTACATCTCATGAAGCGGAGATCACTAGTTCAAATCTCTCATCCCCTTTCCTTGTGTGAACATGTCAAAAAAAAAAATATATATATATATATATAACCGCCAAAATATGAAACAATTTTTTTTATTAAATAAAAAAAATGAATGATGTTTGAATTATCTTGTAATTTTCTGTTTGATATTAGCATCTGATTTATATACTAAAAATTAAAAAAAAAGAAAAAAGAAAAGAAAAGGGAATAGAGTAATAAAAATAATAATTTTTTGAAGAGTAAAATACAGAAATTTCTCATAAAATAAATAATGTAAATGCAACATTTTGTTTGGTGCTCTGCTCTCAATCATGCATGATGGAGTTCTAGAATGACTTCATGCAAATTTAAAAAAACTCACGGGTGTATTGGGACAAACATAACGTCGTACTGCAAATAAATTATGAGATTTAATCGAATTTTAAATGTTTTTTTTTTTTTAATTAAGTTGATAGGGAGATTAATTATGGGTAGGTAATGGGTCACCTGCTCATAGTTTCTCTAACAACCCCAATCATTATTTTCTTTATTCTCTCTTATGGATTCTTCTTGATTAATACATTAACAATTATAGGCTCCGTATATTAATATTTTTTTTTATAAAAAAAAAAAAAATGGGGTTTTGAAATGAGATAAAAATGAAAATAGTTTTTGTTTTGAAAACAAAAAACAAACAAAGCTTGTGACAGACCAACAAATTCTTAGATATTTTGATTAAAGTTTCTTGATTATTAATGCCTTATATTTCAAGCCATGATTTATTAATACAGCTGTTGTTTTATAATGCATTATTGGAGTTGGATGCTTTCACATCAAATCTAGTATAGCTAAAGAGACATTTTTCACTGAAAATTCTGTTCTAAGCTACCAAGCAAACCTTGGTAATTAATAACTCTTTACCTAGTGTAACATTTTGATCATTAATGTTAGTGTGTTGTCTAATTAGCCTAATTAAGTATACATTAAAGAGCACTTAACATTTAAATTACACAACCACGTCCATGGCAGAACAGGATCCTCTCCAGTCCATATCCAGTTCATGGTTAGAATTTCATCTGAGAAATTCTATAGTCATAAATAAAACACATATCCCATTAATAAAAAAAAAAATATATATATTATTTTAAATTAATACAAAAATTAGGAAAAAAAAAGATGAGGGGGGTGGCTGGCCACCATAGGGGGTGGCCGGCCACCCCCATTTTGGATAGGGGTGGCTCAAGCCACCCCCAATGGCCGGCCAGGGGGTGGCCGAACCACCCCCAAGAGCCAAAATGGGGGTGGCCGAACCACCCCCATAGGCCATGGGGGTGGTTCGGCCACCCCCTAGCCTGCCATTGGGGGTGGCTCAAGCCACCCCCTACCCAAAATGGGGGTGGCCGGCCACCCCCTTCATCTTTTTTTTTCTTTTATTAATTTTTTTTTAATTTAAAATAATATTTTATTATTATTTTTATTAATGAGATATGTGTTTTATTTGTGGCCATAGGATTTTTGAGATGAAATCCTAGCCATGAACTAGATATTCTCCAATCCATAATGGACTGGAGAGAATCCTGTTCCGTCCATGGCACGGCGTGTGTTTTATGTAAGTTGTTTGACTGGAATGTCTAGACACGAATTTATGTTTTTATTGGCTATGACCCTATGAGGTGATATGATGATCATGTATCACTTGTTACCATTAAATAATTAAGCAAAGGGTATAGAGGGAATAATTTAATAAAAGACGAAACATCGAGAACTACTAAGGGTTTGTTTGACTTTGCGATTTAAAAATAGTGATTTGAAAACACAATTTTTAAAAATGCAGTTCAGTTATTTGTTTAAAGCGTAGTTTAACCTTTAAAATTTTAGTTTAACCATTTAAATAAGAGAAAATTACAGTTTACCCCCCTAAAGTTGACATCGTTTTTCAATTCAAACATCAAAGTTTCAATTTTTGCAATCTACCCCCCAAAGTTTCAAATTTTTGCAATTTGACAAATTGTATAAAAAACTTTCCATATTGTCCCTAATTTTTATTTATTTTTTATTTTTTATAAAAAAATTAAGAAAAAAAATTCAGGGCCACCCCTTTGCCCATCTAGCCATTTTTGCACCCTCAATTTTTTTTTTTCATAAAAAAAAAAGAAAAAAAGAAAATCAGGAGCAATATGAGAATTTTGGGATAATATTGGTCAAATTGAAAAAAATTGAAACTTTGTGGGGGTGGATGCAAAAATTGAAACTTTAATGTTCGAATTGAAAAACGCTGTCAACTTTAAGGGGGTAAACTGTAATTTTCCTTTTAAATAATGTATTTTTTAAAAAACGCATCATCTTGTATGGGATTTAAAAGCACATATTTCTATGTGTTATTCAAATCGCAATTTTTTTTAAATGCACTCCAAAATAATATTTTTTTTAATATATATATATATATATATATATATATATATATATATGAGTCGTAATTAAGTGAGCACTGGCATGCATGAACTGTGTGCACTCCAGTGTTCATATATATATATATATATAGTGATTAAGTGAACACTGGCGTGCATGAACAATGTGCACGCCAGTGTTCATATATTATTTATTTTTTTTTTTACCGTTTGAATAATATTTTATAATATATGAACACTAGCGTGCACACTGTTTATGCACGCTAGTGTTCACTTTTACTATATATATATATATATATATATATATATATATAGTGTTATAAATATGTGAGATATAATATATCTTTTTTAAGAGATATGCTATAGTGTAATAAAAAGATTATTTTTGGCCTATAAAGTTTTTAGGTGGCAAGAGGCTACAGGCCCTATCAATGGGTGATGTCACAACAATTACAGATGAGACCATTGACTTTTTACTATCTAGGACTTTTATGGGGGCAAAAATGACATTTTAATTGCACTACATTTCTCATTCTTTAATTAATTAAATGGTTAGGTGACCGGCAGAGTCTTCAATATTCTGTGTAGATTGAAAGTCTATCTCGATCATATCCAGTGTCCAATGGAAGCATGCCACGTGATGTACGGAGGGTTTTATGTCAAAGTGAAAGGTTGAATGGGGTTAACGCGTCGAAGAAACTACGTCACATTCGTACACGTTATATATGCGGCAACTTGACTCTCTTAAACAGAGAGGTGCGATATACCGTATACGAAATGGTTTTAACTTCTTTTTTCTCAAGTAAATTGAACAAGAATAATATATAAAAAATTATTTTCAAACTAAAATATTAAAATAGTTTTTTTATTAATCTAGAGAAATATAAATTTATTTATATTTGTTATAATATTAATTAATTATTATTATTATTATTTTTTTGTATTTTTAAGAGTTTGTATTTGACTTGTTGGTTAATATATTTTCTCCTATCAATTTTTTTTTGTTTGGTTAAGAACATCTTAAGTGGTAACTATATGAGTTTTGTTCCCGAAATAAAATACTACTGTTTGAGTTATTTTAACATATTAAATGTAAGAGTAATCATTGGACGGGTAATGATCATCTCATTTCGAGTTATTTACAATTAAGATTTTATTTTATTTTATTTTATATTATATTACGCGTGATGTTACATCTTTTAAAATTAGGAAGACATCTATACATGATAGATAAAATAAAGTATAAGTAATGAAATGACTCCTCTACCTTGCTAGACAGTGTAAAACATTGGAAATATTTATGAGTTTGATAAGAAGAAAGTACACACCAAATAACTCCTCTGTTTTTTGTTTTTAAATGTATATTATATTGAACAAAACTTGACTTTGAACTTGATTTGGGCAAAACTGCAGGGATTGAGGAAATCTTTCTGTAAGTAGGAACAGTTAAAGGCACCTCAGGGAGTCAGGAGCTTCTAATTCATGGACACTTGCCTTAATCTCTGATCACATAAATTTATCATTTACCAAAGCAAAAGCCAAAAGAATACTTAATCGAATTGGCAGAGCAGAAGTGCCGTGTCAGAGGGAGTGAGGCCCCCCAAAAGGCAAGAAGTGGCCCCCACAAACGCCATTCTTAAATGTTTATAAAGCAGTTGGGGGAGCCTCCCATTCTCTGCAGTCTACAAACAAGCCAAAACTCTCACACATCCATGCACTTACCGGCCACTCGCTTTCTCTCTTTTCAATCTCAAAAGAATCGAAAAGAAAAGTGTGCCAAAAACCAAAAACAAAAATCTCTCTCTCTCTCTCTCTCTCTCTGTGTCTAAAGAAAAGGTCATTGCTTTGAGTATCAGGGAGGGATATGGGTTCAGGAATTTTGGTGGGGAACATGTTGAGACCTGACATTTTGATGTTGTTGCTACTGTTTTCTTTGGTTTGTTCTGCTGCAGCTTCTGTGACTTATGACCACAGAGCTATTATGATTAATGGGCAGAGAAGGATTCTAATTTCTGGGTCCATTCACTATCCAAGAAGCACTCCCGAGGTACTAATGCCATTGTCGTTCACGGATTCCTTCTGTTTTTGTCTCTTGTTCCTCATAATTTTTTTACTGATGGGTGTCTGTGGTTTTGCATATTTTAGTAGATTCTGGGCTCAAATCTTTTAACCTTTTCTGGGTTTCTTTGGGTGTTTGCAGATGTGGCCTGATCTTGTACAGAAGGCCAAAGAAGGAGGCTTGGATGTCATACAGACATATGTGTTTTGGAATGGACATGAGCCTTCTCAAGGAAAAGTAATGAAAATGCAATTTATTTATTTTTCCTTCTGTCTATATTGTTTTTTTTTTTTTTTTTTTTTTTTTTTTAATTTTCTTCTTGGTTGATGAAATACTCATTGGCATTTTCATTGATTTTTTGTTTTATTTTCAGTACTATTTTGAGGATAGATATGATTTGGTTAAGTTCATCAAGCTGGTACAACAAGCAGGCCTATATGTTCATCTCCGGATTGGCCCATATGTTTGTGCTGAATGGAACTTTGGGTAACAAGATTGATAATAAATATGCATTTTTATTAAAGAGTAAATTTAAAACCGAAAATGGTTATATTTTTGTTCCATTATAAGACCTTTTATTCACATGCTCTGCTTCTGTTCTGTTTCTGACTCAGGGGATTTCCTGTTTGGCTGAAATACGTTCCGGGCATTTCTTTTAGAACAGATAACGGGCCTTTCAAGGTTGGAACTTTGACTTTTCCATTACATAATTGTTTCCTATTAACTTATTTAATATAATCTTTTTAATTTATTAATTGATTTCTTATTGTCCTTAATGAAGGCGGCAATGCAAAAATTTACAGAGAAGATTGTCAGTATGATGAAGGCAGAAAAGTTGTTTGAAACTCAGGGAGGCCCCATAATTCTGTCTCAGGTAAGAAAATGAGCTCAATTAGTCTTTTCAATCTTCCTAGAAGTGGGTTTGAATTATTTTTTATATCCAGTCTTAGTTTTCTCAGAAGCTTGCCGGTCAATCTTGTTAGTATATCATTTCTTTGTTGAATTTCGACAGATAGAGAATGAATTTGGACCGGTGGAATGGGAAATTGGTGCCCCTGGTAAAGCTTATACTAAATGGGCAGCACAAATGGCTGTAGGTCTTGACACTGGTGTCCCATGGATTATGTGCAAGCAAGAGGATGCCCCTGACCCGGTTGTAAGTTAATCTGCCCATATTTTCAACGCTTTCTTCTTTTTTGGATTCTAGGTGTCTTCCATTTATTGTCACCCAACTTTTTTTAGTGGGGCTTAACACTTAACAGTACATTTTCAACTTAGGTGGCTTTTAACTGAGATAACTACAATTACCCTTTTCCTGTACAAATATTATGGGTCCTGCCTATCTCTATAGATTTGTCGTTTCTTCCATTTTTATAGGATTTGGGTTTTGAAATAAGTGCAATGATGAGCACGTTTCCTTTGAAGTTGTCATGTTTTACAGTGAGGATCCAGTTAAAAAGGTTTACTGGTTCTTCTTAGGTTAGGAATTTCTGTTATCAACTACTTAAGCTATTATTTTCAATTAAGAAAGCTTCCGGACATCTCCCTCACTTGAACCTGTAATTTGTTGTTCATGGGACAGATTGATACGTGCAACGGTTTCTACTGTGAAAACTTTAAGCCAAACAAGGACTATAAACCAAAAATGTGGACTGAAAACTGGACTGGTTGGTAAGTCACATGAATATTGAATAGCTTCTGTACAACACTTTATACCTTAAATATCTTATTTTGTAAACATCTGTGAAACTACAGATAAGTTGTGCTTTGTTGAAAATCTTTTCAAAGACTGATTTTTCTCTTGTATCTGCTTTATCCCCAGGTATACCGAGTTTGGTGGTCCAGTTCCTCATAGACCAGCTGAAGACTTGGCACTTTCAGTTGTGAGGTTCATTCAAAACGGGGGTTCTTTTGTTAATTATTATATGGTACTTAATCTTTCATTATGTTTTCATGTTATTCTAATTTACCTTGTTTATAATCACCTAGAGTAAATATAGTTTTGTTTATTCTTTTTGAACTTTTTGGTCACAGTACCATGGAGGAACTAACTTTGGCCGCACAGCTGGCGGTCCCTTCATAGCAACCAGCTATGACTATGATGCCCCTATTGATGAATATGGTATGCATGTAGATTAGTCTTCTGGAGCAGTTTGTGCTAAAGTTGTTTACCTGCCTTATTTATTTCTTTCAAGGGTGGCAGCTAATATCATATTGTAGGCAGGGCCAGACCTAGGTGTCCCCCCTCCCCCCTAAAATTTTAAAAAATCCCTTAAAATCTATATCTTTATAAGGTAAAACGCCCCCAAAAAAAAAGTTTTTTTATTATTTATTTTTAGAGTCACCCCCCCCCCCCCCCCCCCCCCCCCCCCCACACACACACAATAATCTTAACAAGGTTCTACTATGTACCAGGACTACCACGGGAACCAAAATGGGGACATTTGAGAGATCTGCATAAGGCTATCAAATTATGTGAATCAGCTTTAGTTTCTGTAGATCCCACAGTGACCTCACTTGGAAATAATCAAGAGGTGATTTTTCAGCTAGCCAAAAGCTACTACGTATTGACTGTTTTCTCTTTTCAACATTTTCTCATCTTCTCTGTCATATTCTAGGCTCATGTATTCAAGTCAAAATCTGGTGCTTGTTCTGCATTTCTTGCAAATTATGACACAAAATCCTCCGCAAAGGTGTCCTTTGGGAATGCACAATATGACCTGCCAGCTTGGTCCATTAGCATTCTTCCTGACTGCAAAACTGTTGTTTTTAACACTGCAAGGGTAAGAGAAAACTCTTGGCTATGTTGAAAAATCTCATTCATGTCTCAGTTAAAGTTTGATGCCCATCCAAATCATTTTCAAATGTCATTTTCTCTTTACAAAAAATATCAATTTCTCGTTTATCTTCTGGAAATTACATTTTCCAGCGTAAGATTTTAAAAACTAGATGGAAATATTTGATCTTAAAGCCTTTTAGGGTGTCTTAACAATAATTTGAAGTTTGCATTTTAATTTGAAAGGTAAAGCTCAGTTCTGCTCTATATTATATCCAATGCAAATGGTGAATTTTAATATCTGATTTTAAATTAATAATTTATATACAGCTTGGTGCCCAAAGCTCACAGATAAAGATGACATCTGTGAATAGCGCATTTTCGTGGCAGTCTTACAATGAGGAAACTGCCTCTGCTGATGATGATGATGCAACTACAATGGTTGGGCTCTGGGAACAAGTAAATGTCACTAGAGATGTTACAGACTATTTGTGGTACCTGACAGAGTAAGTACTTTATAACCAATCACTGCCCGGCCTTCTTTGAGACAACTTTGAGCAAAAGAAGTCCTTGCATCATGTTGGTATTGATATATTTTATCCCTAATAATTTTTAAATATTCTCTTGCTCAGTATCAATATAGATCCTAGTGAAGGGTTTCTAAAGAATGGACAGTCTCCTCTTCTCACAATATATTCAGCAGGTCATGCGTTGCATGTTTTCATCAATGGTCAACTATCAGGTAAATATGGTTCTTGCAAAATTATGTCAAGTACAACTTTGATTTGGTTAATTCATCAGCTTCTTATTCTTAATGCAGGAACTGTTTATGGGGGACTGGAGAATCCTAAATTAACTTTTAGTGACTATATCAAGCTGGGGGCTGGCATCAACAAGATTTCTTTATTAAGTGTTGCTGTGGGTCTTCCAGTAAGTGTTTTTTTCCCACATGGATTCATGTTTCTTTACACTATCAATTGCAGAACAATATGATGCTTATGATCTCTAAATTGTCATATTGATATGCATCAGAATGTTGGCACGCATTTTGAGACATGGAATGCTGGGGTTTTAGGCCCAGTCACTTTGAAGGGTCTCAATGAGGGGACAAGAGATCTGTCAAAGCAGAAATGGTCATACAAGGTATGTTGTCTAAATGATTTCTGTTCCACTTGCTTCATCATACTAAAAGAAAAAATTGTATTGTTACTATTCTAAATTTAAAGAGCCCTAACCAAATCTCGACAAGCGCTTTTGATATTTTTTGCAAATAAACATTAAAAGAAACTAATGCTGAACATAACTTTTAAACTATGCACTATGTGAACATCAATAATAATTCTAAATTAAATATAAAACCGGGATACGTAGAAATAGTTTACGGTTTTCACATGGATTTTTTCTCGCTATTTTATTCACAACTCACACGAGGGTTAGAGACTTATTTTGCATGTTCCTGAGCAGATAGGTCTGAAAGGTGAAGCTTTAAGCCTTCATACTGTTAGTGGAAGTTCCTCTGTTGAATGGGTGAAGGGATCATTAGTGGCTAGAAAACAACCTTTGACATGGTACAAGGTAAGAACAATTTCAATACTCATTTAACACTTTCCTATTGCTGTTATGGATTCCAATAAACGGATAGAAAGAGCGAGTTTACAAGAACTAAATGGATGCTGTGATATCTCCAGGCTACTTTTAGTGCACCAGGAGGCAATGAACCATTAGCTTTAGATATGAATAGCATGGGAAAAGGTCAAATATGGATAAATGGTCAGAGCATCGGACGCCACTGGCCTGCATATATAGCACGTGGTGGTTGTGGCGATTGTAGTTATGCTGGGACTTATACTGATAAGAAATGCCGAACTAATTGTGGAGAGGCCTCTCAAAGATGGTGAGAAAAGTTCTTCTACTTAATTTGTTTTAACATGTTTGGTACATTTCAATATTTTATGACAAGACTGTTGTTTTCAGGTACCATGTTCCACGCTCATGGCTGAATTCGGGTGGGAACCTACTGGTTGTGTTTGATGAATGGGGCGGTGACCCAACTGGGATTTCTTTGGTAAAAAGAACGACAGGAAGTGTCTGTGCTGATATCTTTGAAGGGCAGCCGACACTGAAGAGCTGGGATATGCTAACTTCTGGCAAAATCAACAGACCAAAAGCCCATTTATGGTGCCCACCTGGGCAGAAAATCTCTCAAATTAAGTTTGCTAGCTATGGAATGCCTCAGGGAACATGTGGAAGCTTTAGAGAAGGGAGCTGTCATGCGCACAAGTCCTATGATGCTGCTGAAAAGGTATTTGAACAACTTTAATTATTATGAGGGAAAATACACTAGAAGCTTCTAGCTTTGCTTCATCCTTTTAGTCCCACAGCAGATTCTGTACTCTTAGTATATATTTTTATTATGCTTATCTTACAATCATCCTGGATCCTCCCTTGCAGAACTGCATTGGACAGGAATCATGTTCAGTAACTGTTGCTCCTGAAGTTTTTGGAGGGGATCCATGTCCAGGTAACATGAAGAAGTTCTCTGTTGAGGCTGTCTGCAGTTAAATATAGCAGCTTCCGTAACCTACAAAATAAATGATGAGCCAGTGGCTCATCTCAGTACATAAAAATACATACATCCCAAATTGACAAGGTGACTGATTCGACTCTGCACAAGGATATAAGCATAGAGCCGTGCCACACGCCACACGGCCAAAGCCAATTGTAGATAGTGAAGATTATTCCAAACATGCATCAAAGATGCTTCATTTGTATAGGCAAGCCAGTCATTTGTCAAATATAGTTTTATACGTCATACATAGGGCTTATTACCGGATGAGAGTCTAGCCATTTAGACAGACAAGCCTTTAACTTGCTGTTGATTGTTATGTAATTTTCTGTGAAAGCAGTTTCCTAAGAATAAATTGGAAAGTAATAAAATCTACCCGGTGAATTGCAGCTTGATTTATTAATTTTTACTACTGGAATGTTGGCGAGGAATAAGTGAAATGGAGAGAATCTATTTAATGGTCAAGATTTAATTTTGTTGGATCTAACCTTGTACATGGTATCATGTAATTTAAATTTTTTAATGACATGGTAACATATAAATCATTCAATCTGTAAAATCTGATATTGGCTTGAAATGGAGAGGATCCTGATTGATGAACTCTTTTTTGCTATCTTGTATCATCACATTTTTACAATAATTTAATGAGCAGTACTGGAATGCAAAATGTTGGCAATATCAAAACTATTGATCTCCTTTGCGTGTAAGCTTGGGGTTGCTTCCTGACAAGAGAATACTTTTCTAAACTATGTACAAGTTTCAAGAAGAGAGTAATGCTCATTTTCATACTCATTTTATACCGGCTCACACGATATGTTTTAAGTGGCTTTTCTTTCGTTTTTTGTTTTTAAGGTAGATAATATAAAAAAACACTTAAAACACGTTAGGTCAACCAGTGTAAGATTAGTGCAAAGAGTAGCAATTGTAACATGCAGAGTGAAATTTAATGCACTACAGGAGCTTGAAGTTGAAGTTGCTGAAAGTATGAGGCTGTATTAGCCATCTTTATAGTTATTCATTGTATATTCAACCATTTTCTTACACCAATTAGGTACTCAGCACAACAAAATGAGCGTTTGTTTACACGTTACTCATATCTGTAACTTGATAAAAATGGTTAGGAACTCAAAGAGCAACTTCTGCATAAACAGGGGAGCCTATTCCTTCACAAAATCTCCCCTCAAAGTGAAGATAATTTATGAGTCAAGCTATTACTGCTGAGATCCATTAGCATCTTGACTCCATCTTCATCAATTCCGAGCTGGATTAGCCTCTTGATACAATTAATCAAATTCTTGCAAGCCCTTAACTTCACCCGGAAAATAAATTGCAATCCACACCTGCTACAGCCTCCCTCTTATTACATTTATCAGTCCACCTAACCGATTCTTCCCATCCTACAGAGCTCCATTTTACATGCTTCAATTTTAGTGCTCTTATTTTCCTTTGACTGAAGTATTCTACCTGTTGCAGCATAATGTAGCAGAATCTGACATCCATCTTCATCTATATTATTCAAGCAACCTATCAAGATGCCCAATGGGATTCTTCTGAACGACTGATTTTGCTGAATGTTAAGACCACAGGGTGATTTGGCCTCACAAGATGCAGTAGTGTTGACAGTGTAATTCCAATACCACATGCATATGCCCTGGAATTCTTTGAGCCCGAGTCCAATGGTTCGAAGATCATGCTCCTTTTTGAGAGTATAATCCTTGTTGTGATGAAAGTTAGGTTTCTTCAGTTTCTTATTGTAACCTGCTGCTTCTTTGTGATGTGAAACTGAACACTTGAGCATCCAGGACTCTGATATTTTAATAAAAGAATCTACGAGCAAATCCTGATGAGATGGTTCAGAATCCATGTTATGTACCTCGCTGCAGCAGCACGACAAGAAGAGTAAAGTTGATTGCCAGAGCCCCGCTATGCAACAATTTTTTTTTTTTTGGATAAACAGTAAACCAAAAAAAAAAAAAAAAATTGTGATTGGATTAAGATGCTGTAAAAGCCCTAATAATAATTCAACAAACCCACCATGTACCTCCAATTTCCCGACAATATCTGCGCACGCTTCGACCAATTCCGTGCAATCTTGGCGTGAAAACGAGCTACCGACCTGCAAAACCTTGTCTTTCTGAAACCTCAACACCTGGCAAGAAATGGACGACGATAAAACAGTGACAATCGTCTCGACCAAACATTCAAGCACCGAATTGAAAACCTAAACAACAACGAAGCACATAATTAGACAAAGGAGAGGTCAGAATAGAACGCTGTCTCCAAAAACCCTAACATAGGAGCTTCGAAAGTGCAAAACCTGGGGTGCTCAGAAGCACATTGGGGATAGCGCCGTGTCCAAAACCCTAACCCTAGAGTCTTCTTTGTTGAGGTTCAGAGATTGGTTGAACATTGAAATTGAGAGGTTAGGAGCTTCTTCTTCTTGTCCTTGATTTAGGGTTTTGAGGTGCGAAGCGAGCCTCGCGAAGAGATCCGTCACTCCTGCTACTGTGGTCATGGTAGCCGAGAATCGGAGGCGGTGATCCCGGGTTCGCGCCAAAGTTTACAGTATTTAAAGCGTTACGTGGTGTTTGGGCCTGCTGTAAAGCCCATTAACTTCACAAGACATCGAGCAGCCTATAAAGCTTACTGCAGATGGGCTGAAGAAGCCCGCTTCTTGGGGGGCTTATTCTAATACACCAAGTAATCTGGACCAATTTTATAGAAATTGGATATATATATATATATATATATATATATATATATATATATATATATAAAGCAATTAAAAATGCCACGTGTATGATGAATAATGCTTCTAGCAGCTAAGTTTTGGAGGCAGTTTGTGTGGGAGTGGAGGATATTAAAGCCAGTGGAGCAAAGCTTTCCCTTTTGACTGTGTCGAGTGTAGTTGGCCTTCCACCCCAATTTAGCTTAAAGGGGATAAAAAAAAAATAAACGAAAAAACACAACCAATGGATAAGGAGTACGACAGAAACATTAAGAAGCATTAATGTAGTGTTTTGCATGCTAATCATTCTCTCTCTCATGCGTTTTGAAACAGGATCCTCTCTAGTCCATTATAGACTGGAGAATATCCAGTTCATGGTGAGGATTTCTCCTCATAAATCCTATGGCTAAAAATGAAACACATATCTCACTAAAAAAAATAATAATAAAATATTATTTTAAATTAAAAAAAATTAATAAAAAAAGAAGAAAAAAGAAGCCACCCCCTATGGTGGCCGGCCACCCCCATTTTGGGGTAGGGGTGGCTCAAGCCACCCCCAATGGCCGGCCAAGGGGTGGCCGAACCACCCCCATGGCCCATGGGGGGTGGTTCGGCCACCCCCATCTTGCAAAAAGGGGGTGGCCACACCACCCCAAGAGCATTGGGGGTGGCTCGGCCACCCCCTTTGGGGCAAGGGCCAAGTTAAAAAAAAAAAAAAATGGGTTGGCCCTTGGGGGTGGCCGAAGCCACCCCAAGGCTCTTGGGGGTGGTTCGGCCACCCCCTGGCCGGCCATTGGGGGTGGCTTGAGCCACCCCCTACCCCAAAATGGGGGTGGCCGGCCACCCAGCCACCCCCTTCTTTTTTCTTCTTTTTTTATTAATTTATTTTTTAATTTAAAATAATATTTTATTATTTTTTTTTTTAGTGAAATATGTGTCCCATTTTTAACCATAAAATTTATGAGGAGAAATCCTCACCATGAACTGGATATCCTCTAGTCCATTATGGACTGGAGAGGATCCTATTCCATGGATTTTGGCCGAGACAGCCATCCTCATTAATGGATGTTCATTCAGAGAAGAATTACTCTGTTTTCTTATCATCTATCCTGGATTTCCCTTCAGTCATCAATTATTGTACAGTTTTTTGTCACTCCATTTTCAGATTGTTAAGTTTCACATAGATAGTATATATGGGAAAAATATAATACAGCACGTACAGAATGGAACCAAAACTCCAGGCATCTCAGTCGGCAGATATATATATATATATGAGTTTGGATCATCCCATTTTTTTCCGAACAATTTCAAAATGGAATGACAAAAAAACAGTAGAATAATTGATCACGTGAAGAAAATCAAGGATAGATTATAAGAAAACAGAATAAGAAGCTTGGTTTGTTAAGCTCTACTGTTGGGAACCTCACATTTTTGTACTCTTTTGATCGTCATATATATATATTTGATTGTGTTAGTTCTTGTGTTGGCTTAATTCAGTTCCAAAATGCAGAGGCTACTGTTCACGAGCTCAAACACTGATATATAATGCTCAGAATCCAATCTCCACCGTTCATAATGTAGATTCATGTGTTATGAACGTCCCTGCAAAATTTCAGCTCAATCGGACCACAAACGCCCATCGATCGGGGCTGTTGATCAAGACTGGACAGCATTTCCAGAATGCTGTTTCACCCATGTCCGGACATGCCTTCCTCGGGTCCGGACCTCATTTCCAGAAACTCAAATTTTGCTCCGCAAAGCCGTGTCCGGACAGCCCATTAACATGTCCGGACACCCCGTAAGTTTGAGGCCCAAAAACGTGATTTTAAGTGGTTTAAGTCCAGGGTTTTGTCGGGGGTATATATACATCATTATAGAAGATAGAAGTACGAATTTTCACCCCCAGAGAGTTCGTCGGAGGCTGTGCTAAGAGAGATCATATGTGGTGAGCGTTAAAGTGAATCTCTTAGAGTTTTAATTATTCCTTTGATAAATCTACGGTTGAGAAGTCTATCGGAAGGGTCCGGTAAAGGAGAATCACGTTGAAGAAGATTGTGAGCGCGGAGACGAGTTGTAGGCTTGTCGATCTTACAGAGTCAAGGTCTTGCAAAGGGTTGTAAGTGTTCCTAGTGTCTGTAATCTCTAGATAATCTTTTGATAGTGATTTCCTGGGTTTGGCTGCCCTGGAGAGGTTTTACTTTTAGAACGTTTTCTAAAAGGTTTCCTCTTCGTAACCAAAATATCTGTGTCTGCCTTTTTATTGCTTTATATATTTTGGGTGATTGAATTGTTTATTGCTTCATAATATTAATTCCGCATAAATTGTGATAAACAAGTTTTTGGAGTCGGCATAGAGTTTTTCAGATTGATTTCAGAATATTGGCCTGCTTCTTGGCCAAATTACATTGGAGGGAGTCAATGATGGAAAATAGTCCCACAAGGTTTGTTTCCTCAACACCCAGCTGTACTGATATCTAGGATGTGACCATTTCTACTCGTGAGTCGTGTTCGGGTTATGTCGTGATATGTTGCAGAGAAAAACTTGAAATACATACAATGCATGCTAAGATGAAAGCAATACATAATAGGTATGATTGAAGAAGTTGTCATAATAATCTCACATCATCTGTACGTGCATGGTTTTGAGCAAAACCAAGGTGTAATTGGATGTTAGTAGAATATTTGATATTATTCTATAAGGTTTATTGTCTTTCCTTTTAAAATTTATTCTCTTTCTTAATTAGTTTAAAATTTTCTTGTTCACTAATTTTAAGTTCTCTACTTATAGAAGCTAGTGTAACATAATTTAATATATTCTCAATATACAATATATATGTAGCCAATTACATCTCTTCGCTTCCCCTCTCTCTATTTTCTCATTTCTCTTCTTTAATATTTAAGGTTTTATTTGATTTGCAGAATAGACTCTTGTAATGAAATAGCTATTCTTATGAAATTTTCTTTTTTTTTATTTGGTAAGAGTCTATTCCTATAAATAGTTATTTGGAATAACTAATCCCTTACAAAGAGAAATATTATATATTTCTCTAAAAAAATATGTACGATGATTGCAACTAGCACGTATAGAAAGAGTCTTCGACAAGATTTTTTGGTGACCTTTCTACTTGTAAATTTTATTTACTAAATTTGTCTCTTCATAGTGAGAAGGGTCCCCTTTATAATTTTATTTTTCTTCTTCTTGTTTCATTTGTTCTCATTTAAAATTAAAATTAAATTATAAAAGGGCAAGTTAGAGACTTGTTAGTGATTGGAGATTGGATCGTTATATCCAAACCTATTACCAAGAGTAGTCTCTCTTGGTCTTATAACAAAGAAAAGAGTAGTAACAATGGAGACATCGGCGTGAGTGACGCCGGTTTATTTTATAATATAATATTTTTAACATAACTTTTTTAATAATATTTTTTATTATAATAAACCAGTGTGAGTGACTGTTCACTCATGCTGGTATCTCCATTATCACTACCCCAAAGAAAATGGTGTAACCAACAAGAAATAGAGACACTTTTTTTTTTTTTTGTATTTTTTGTATTTTTAAGAAATTTTATTTGAGTTGTTGGTTAAAATTTTTATTTTGAGAGAGAAAACAGAAAGTATAAAGTAAAAGTTGGTGTGAATATCAGAATCTCTCATATCTTGCTCCTATCAATTTTTTTTTTGGAAAATTACACTTTACCCCCTCAAAGTTTGGGGCAATTTTCAATTCGACCTCTAATGTTTCAATCTTGCAATGCAACCCCCCAAACTTGCAAATTTTTTTCAATTCGACCAATGTTATCCCAAAATTTTCATATTGCCCTTAATTTTTTTTATTTTTTTAAAAAAAGAAAGAAAATTTGGGGCGTACAAAAATGGCCAAAGAGGTGGCTATGGCCACCCCGAATTTTTTATAAAATTTTTTTAAAAAAATAATTAGAAGCAATATAAAAATTTTGGGGCAACATTGGTTGAATTGAAAAAAATTTAGAAGTTTAAAAGGATGCATTGCAAAAATTAAAACATTAAAGATCGAATTAAAAATTGCCCCAAACTTGAGGGTAGAGTGTTTTTTTTTTTTTTTTCGTCATCATGAGTGGTGACTGTTTTGTTCTCAAAATAAAATACTTTGTTCGAGTTCTTTAACATATTTAAATGTGAGAGGCATCATTTAGGCAGATAAAGATTCTCTTATTTCGAGTCACTTTTATAGTTAACATTTTATTTTGTTTTATTTACTTCATGTATGGTAAATTGAAATAAAATAAAATATAACGAAATGACTTTTCTTCCTTGCTAGGCAGTGTAGAGTGTAAGACACTAGGAAATATTTGTGAGTTTTATAAGAAGTAAGTAGACACCAAATAACTCCTCACTTTTTTTTCTCTGCAGTCCAAACACAAGCCTAAACTCTCACAAATCCATGCACTTACCAGCCACTAGCTTTCTCTCCTTTCAATCTCAAAAGAATCGAAAAGAAAAGTGAGCAAAAAACAAAAAACCAAAATCTAAAGATATGAAGAATTAATCTGCCCCATTCTTAAAGGCCATTGCTTTGGTGGGGAACATGTTGAGACCTGACATTTTGAAGTTATTGCTACTGTTTTCTTTGGTTTGTTCTGCTGCAGCTTCTGTGACTTATGACCACAGAGCTATTATGATTAATGGGCAGAGAAGGATTCTAATTTCTGGGTCCATTCACTATCCTAGAAGCACTCCCGAGGTACTATGTAATGCCATTGTCGTTCACGGGTTCCTTCTGTTCTTGTCTCTTGTTTCTGCAGATTCCTCATAACTTTTTTACTGATGGGTGTCTGTGGTTTTGCATGTTTTAGTAGATTCTGGGCTCAAATCTTTTAACCTTTTCTGGGTTTCTTTGGGTGTTTGCAGATGTGGCCTTCTGTAGGGTTGGATGTCATACAGACATGTGTTTTGGAATGGACATGAGCCTTCTCAAGGAAAAGTAATGAAAATGCTTTTTTTTTTTTTTTTTTTTTAATTTTCCTTCTGGTTGATGAAATACTCATTGGCATCTTCATTGATATATATATTTTTTATTTTTTATTTTCAGTATTATTTTGAGGATAGATATGATTTGGTTAAGTTCATCAAGCTGGTACAACAAGCAGGCTTATATGTTCATCTCCGGATTGGCCCATTTGTTTGTGCTGAATGGAACTTTGGGTAACAATATTGATAATAATTATACATTTTTATCAAAGAGTAAATTTAAAACCGAAAAAGGTTTTATTTTTATTCCATTATAAGAACTTTTATTCACATGCTCTGCTTCTGTTCTGTTTCTGACTCAGGGGATTTCCTGTTTGTCTGAAATACGTTCCGGGCATTTCTTTTAGAACTGATAACGGACCTTTCAAGGTTGGCACTTTGACTTTTCCATTACATAATTGTTTCCTATTAACGTATTTAATATAATATTTGTAATTTATTAATTGGTTTCTAATTGTCCATAATGAAGGCGGCAATGCAAAAATTTTCAGAGAAGATTGTCAGTATGATGAAGGCAGAAAAGTTGTTTGAAACTCAGGCAGGCCCCATAATTCTGTCTCAGGTAACAAAATGAGCTCAATTAGTCTTTTCCATCTTCCTAGAAGTGGGTTTGTATTATTTTTTTATATCCAGTCTTAGTTTTCTCAGAAGCTGGCCGGTCAATCTTGTTAGTATATCATTTCTTTGTTGAATTTCAACAGATAGAGAATGAATTTGGAGAATCAAAAATTAGTGGGGATAAAGCTTATGCTAAATGGGCAGCAGAAATGGCTGTAGGTCTTGACACTGGTGTCCCATGGATTATGTGCAAGCAAGAGGATGCCCCTGACCCGGTTGTAAGTTAATCTGCCCATATTTTCAACGCTTTCTTCTTTTTAGGATTCTAGGTGTCTTCCATTTATTGTCACACAACTTTTTTAATGGGGCTTAACAGTACATTATCAACTTAGATGGCCAGACTTACCCTATTCCTGTACAAATATTTTGGGGCCTGCCCATCTCTATAGTTTTGTCTTTTCTTCGATTTGTCTAGGATTTGGGGTTCGTAATAAATGCAATGATGAGCACGTTTCCTTTGAAGTTGTCATGTTTTACTGTGAGGATCCAGTTAAAAAGGTTTACTGGTTCTTCTTGGGTTAATTTTGTTATCACTTGGAATTTCTGTTATCAACTACTTCAGTTGTTATTTTCAATTAAGAAAACTTCCAGACATCTCCCTCACTTGAACCTGTAATTGTTGATCATGGGACAGATTGATACGTGCAACGGTTTCTACTGTGAAAAATTTAAGCCAAACAAGGACTATAAACCAAAAATGTGGACTGAAAACTGGACTGCTTGGTAAGTCACATGAATAGCTTGTGTAGGCAAAAACTTTTTTGCTTTCTGTACAACTCTTTATACCTTGTAAATCTTATTTTGTAAACATCTGTGAAACTACAGATAAGTTGTGCTTTGTTGAAATTCTTTTCAGAGACTGATTTTTCTCTTGTATCCGCTGTATCCCCAGGTATACCGAGTTTGGTGGTGCAGTTCCTCATAGACCAGTTGAAGACTTGGCATTTTCAGTTGTGAGATTCATTCAAAACTCGGTATACCTTTTGTTAATTATTATATGGTACATAATCTTTCATTATGTTTTCATGTTATTCTAATTTACCTTGTGTATAATCACCTAGAGTAAATATAGTTTTGTTTATTCTTTCTGATCTTTTTGGTCACAGTACCATGGAGGAACTAACTTTGGCCGGACAGCTGGCGGTCCCTTCATTGCAACCAGCTATGACTATGATGCCCCTATTGATGAATATGGTATGCATGTAGATTGGCCTTCTGGAGTAGTTTGTGCTAAAGTTGTTTACCTGCCTCATTTGTTTCTTTCAAGGGTGGCAGCTAATATCATATTGGAGGCAGGGACAGACCAGGGTGTAAGCCCCCTTAAAATTTTAAGAAATCCCTTAAAATCTATATCTTTTATAAGGTAAACCCTCCAAGCTATTTGTTTTCCCCCCCAAATTTTTTTTTTTTTTTTTTTTTGTTAAATTTTATTTTTATACTCCTCCCTTCCTCCCAATTCAAAATTTTATGCCCCTGATTAGAGAAGATTGGCTATCATTGTTCCCTTTTAACTTGGAAACAAAACTTATATGCCACAATAATCTTAACAAGGTTCTACTATGTACCAGGACTACCACTGGAGCCAAAATGGGGACATTTGAGAGATCTGCATAAGGCTATCAAATTATGTGAATCAGCTTTAGTTTCTGTAGATCCCACAGTGACCTCACTTGGGAATAATCAAGAGGTGATTTTTCAGCTAGCCAAAATCTACTACTTATTGGCTGTTTTCTCTTTTCATTGTTTTCAACATTTTCTCATCTTCACTGTCATATTCTAGGCTCATGTATTCAAGTCAAAATCTGGTGCTTGTTCTGTATTTCTTGCAAATTATGACACAAAATCCTCCGCAAAGGTGTCCTTTGGGAATGCACAATATGACCTGCCACCTTGGTCCATTAGCATTCTTCCAGACTGCAAAACTGCAGTTTTTAACACTGCAAGTGTAAGAGAAAACTCTTGGCTATGTTGAAAAATCTCATTCCTGTGTCTGTTAAAGTTTGATGCACATCCAAATCATTTTCAAATGTCATTTTTTCTTTACAAAAAATATCAATTTCTTGTTTATCTTCTGGAAATTACATTTTCCTGCATAAGATTATAAAAGGTAGATGGAAATATTTAATCTTAAAGCCTTTTAGGGTGTCTTAACAATAATTTGAAGTTTACATTTTAATTTGAAAAGTAAAGTTCAGTTCTGCTCTATATTATATCCCTGTATGAAAAATGCAAATGATGAATTTTAATATCTGATTTTAAATTAAAAATTTATTTACAGCTTGGTGCCCAAAGCTCACAGATGAAGATGACGCCTGTGAATAGCACATTTTCGTGGCAGTCCTACAATGAAGAAACTGCCTCTGCTGATGATGATGATGCAACTACAATGGATGGGCTCTGGGAACAAGTAAATGTCACTAGAGATGTTACAGACTATTTGTGGTACATGACAGAGTAAGTACTTTTATAACCAATTGCTGCACTGCCTTCTTTGAGACAACTTCGAGCTAAAGAAGTCCTTTTTTTTTTTTCTTTTTTTCTTTTTTTATTGAGTAAAGAAGTCCTTTCAATCATGTTGGTATTGTATTGATTTATTTTATCCCTAATCATTTTTAAATATTCTATTGCTCAGCATCAATATAGATCCTGGTGAAGGGTTTCTAAAGAATGGACAGTCTCCTCGTCTCACAATATATTCAGCAGGTCCTGTGTTGCATGTTTTCATCAATGGTCAACTATCAGGTAAATATGGTTCTTGCAAACTTATGTCAAGTACAACTTTGATTTGATCAATTCATCAGCTTATTATTCTTAATGCAGAAACTGTTTACGGGGGACTGGAGAATCATAAATTAACTTTTAGTGACTATATCAAGCTGAGGGCTGGCATCAACAAGATTTCTTTATTAAGTGTTGCTGTGGGTCTTCCAGTAAGTTTTTTTTTTTTTTTTTTCTCACATGGATTCATGTTCTTTACAATATCAATTGCAGAACAATATGATGCTTATGATCTCTGCATTGTCATATTGATATGCATCAGAATTTTGGCACGCATTTTGAGAAATGGAATGCTGGGGTTTTAGGCCCAGTCTCTTTGATGGGTCTCAACGAGGGGACAAGAGATCTGTCAAGGCAGAAATGGTCATACAAGGTATGTTGTCTACACGATTTCTCTTCCGCTTGCTTCATCATACAAAAAAAAATTGTATTGTTACTATTATAAATTTGAAGAGCCCTAACCAAATCTCGACAAGCACTTTTGATGTTATTTGCAAATAAACATTAAAAGAAACTAATGCTGAACATCAATAACTAATGGAATTTTTTAACTATGCCCTATGTGAACATCAATAATAATTCTAAATTAAATGTAAAACTGTGATATGTAGAAATAGTTAACAGATTTCACATGGATGTTTTCTCACTATTTTATTCACAACTCATAAGAGGCTTAGAGACTTATTTTGCATGTTCCTGAGCAGATAGGTCTGAAAGGTGAAGCTTCAAGCCTTCATACTGTTAGTGGAAGTTCCTCTGTTGAATGGGTGAAGGGATCATTAGTGGCTAGAAAACAACCTTTGACATGGTACAAGGTAAGAACAATTTCAATACTTATTTAACACTTTCCTATTGCTGTTATGGATTCCAATAAATGGATTTGAGAAAGAGCAAGTTTACAAGAACTAAATGGATGCTGTGATATCTCCAGGCTACTTTTAGTGCACCAGGAGGCAATGAACCATTAGCTTTAGATATGAATAGCATGGGAAAAGGTCAAATATGGATAAATGGTCAGAGCATCGGACGCCACTGGCTTGCATATATAGCACGTGGTGGTTGCGGAGATTGTAGTTATGCTGGGAATTATACTGATAAGAAATGCCGAACTAATTGTGGAGAGGTCAAAGATGGTGAGAAAAGTTCTACTTAATTTGTTTTAACGTGTTTGGTACATTTCAATATTTTATGATAAGACTTGTTATTTTCAGGTACCATGTTCCACGCTCATGGCTGAATTGGGCGGGAACCTACTGGTTGTGTTTGATGAATGGGGCGGTGACCCAACTGGGATTTCTTTGGCAAAAAGAACGACAGGAAGTGTCTGTGCTGATATCTTTGAAGGGCAGCCGACACTGAAGAGCTGGGGCATGCTAACTTCTGGCAAAGTCAACAGACCAAAAGCCCATTTATGGTGCCCACCTGGGCAGAAAATCTCTCAAATTAAGTTTGCTAGCTATGGAATGCCTCAGGGAACATGTGGAAGCTTTAGAGAAGGGAGCTGTCATGCGCACAAGTCCTATGATGCTGCTGAAAAGGTATTTGAACAACTTTAATTATTATGAGGGAAAATACACTAGAAGCTTATAGCTTTGCTTCATCCTTCTAGTCCCACAGCAGATTCTGTATTCTTAGTAAACATTTTTATTATGCTTATCTTACAATCAACCTTGGATCCTCCCCTGCAGAACTGCATTGGACAGGAATCATGTTCAGTAACTGTAGCTCCTGAAGTTTTTGGAGGGGATCCATGTCCAGGTAACATGAAGAAGCTCTCTGTTGAGGCCGTCTGCAGTTACATATAGCAGCTTCCGTAACCTGCAAAATAAATGATGAGCCAGTGGCTCATCTCAGTACATAAAAATACATACATCCCAAATTGTCAAGGTGACTGATTCGACTCTGCACAAGGACATAAGAATAGAGCCGTGCCACACACCACACGGCCAAAGCCAATTATAGATAGTGAAGATTATTCTAAACATGCATCAAAGATGCTTCATTTGTATAGGCAAGCCAGTCATTTGTCAAATATAGCTTTATACGTCATACATAGGGCTTATTACCAGATGAGAGTCTAGCCATTTAGACAGACAAGCCTTTAACTTGCTTGTTGGTTGTTATGTAATCTTCTGTGAAAGAAGTTTGATTTGTTGATTTGTACTACTGAACTTAAAAATAATCTCTTCTTCCTTGTTATACTGGAATCTTGGCGAGGAATAAGTGAAATGGAAATGATCTATTTTATGGTCTAGATTTTGTTTTGTTGTATTTAACGGTATGTTTGATATTATATCATTTAAAACTTCTAATGATATGATTATATATACGCAGAGCCGGAACTAAGTTATTGTTTGGGCCCCCCAAATTTTTTAAAATAGGCCATCTAAATTTAATTTTTGACCCTAAAATAAAATATTTTTCTAGTTGTCTCTCCAAACATAAAACTATAGTTCTACCCCGCATATACACCATTAAATTTGTAAAATCTGATCTCTGCTTGAAATGGAAAGAATCCCCATCGGCGAACTCTTATTTGCAATCTAATTAATGATCTTGTATCATCACATTCATACAATAATTTGATGAGCAATACTGGTGTGCAACATGTTTGCAATATCAAAACTACTAATCTCGCTATAGAGGCATTTAATGCAAGCTTGAGGCTGCTTCTCGAAGGGAATACTTTTCTAAAATATTTACAAGTTATAAGAATAGAGTAATGCTACTCTGATACTCATTTCATACAGGCTAATATAATGTGTTTCAAGTAGCATTTTTTTTTTTTTTTTTTTTTAAAGTACCTAATATAAGAAGCTACTTAAAACATGATATGTTAACCGGTGTAAAATAAGTGTAAAAAATAGTATTGATAATATGCAGAGTGAAATTTAATGCACTGTAAGAGCTTGATGTTGCTGAAAGTATGGGGTTGTATCAGCCATTTTTATAGTTATTCATTGACATACAGATTATTCAACCATTTTCTTACACCTTTAAGGTACCCATAGAACAACAAAATAATACGTGTTTTTTTACACCTTACTCATCTCTGTAACTAGATAAAAATGGTAAGGAACTCACAGAGCAACTTCTGCATAAACAAAATCTCCCCTCAAAGTGAAGATAATTTATGAGTCAAGCTATTAATTATATCATCTATATCTTTGTCAACTGGTGATACTTCTTGCCCTTGATGCTTCCACTTTACCAATCTAGTGCTGAGATCCATTAGCACCATGACTCCATCTTCATCAATTCCGAGCTGGATTAGCCTCTTGATACAATTAATCAAGTACTTGCAAGCCCTTAACTTCACCCGGAAAATAAATTGCAATCCACTCTCTTCAGTTTCAAACAATGAAACAGACATGCTCTCAACGGCGTCTGTTAAACTGAAGACAAGGCAGGCACCTGCTACAGCCTCCCTCTTATTACATTTATCAGTCCACCTAACCGATTCTTCACACTCTACAGAGCTCCATTTTGCATGCATCAATTTAGTGCTCTTTTTTTCTGTTGACTGAAGTATTCTACCTGTTGCAGCATAATGTAGCAGCATCTGACATCCATCTTCATATATATGATTCAAGCACCCTATCAAGATGCCCAATGGGATTCTTCTGAATAACTGGTTTTGCTTAAAGTTAAGACCACAGGATGATTTGGCCTCACAAGATGCAATAGTGTTGACGGTACTGTAATTCCAATACCACATGCATATGTCCTGGAATTCTTTGAGCCAGAGCCCAGTGGCTCTAAAATCATGCTCCTCCTTGAGAGTATAATCCTTGTCGTGATGAAAATTAGGTTTCTTCAGTTTCTTATCTGCTTCCTTGTCATGTGAAACTGAACACTTGAGCATCCAGGACTCTGATATTTTAATTAATGAATCAACGAGCAAATCCTGATTAGATTTACTAATGGGGCTCAGAATCCATGCTATGTACCTTGCTGCAGCAGCACGATAAGAAGGCGGTTCCAAGTCATGTGTTCGTTCAATTCTGGCCGTCCCCAATTTGAACTTTGAATGAAAATTGTCTGGAACGCTTTCCTCAGAGAAGAGTAAAATAGAAGCAAAACAGAACCAATCTGGAAAGTTGATTGCAAGAGCCCTGCTATGCAACAAATTTTTTTTTTTTTTGATAAACAGTAAACCAAAAAAAAATAAAAAATTATGATTGGATCAAGATGCTGTAAAAGCCCTATTGCTTTCATGTGGACCAATGAGGTAAGAATTTACCAAGAAGATTTGTGATCAATTCTTCTAATCTTCAGTGCAGCTGGTTCACTTACAGAAGAAGTTAACTGCAGAAAGCTTTCTGATGAGAGCGGTCCTGCCAAGGTTCTTAGTAAGTGGTGGTTGTATGGAAAATATGCATTAGAAAATGGCAGCTTCGATCCCAATTCCACTGATATGCCCCACCGTGTTGGTCTAGAGATCACATCTACTATTACTGAGACAAACTTAGTTAGAAACTCTTGCACTAAGGCCAGACCCCTGTTGTACAAGTAAATTAGAAAAACCGATTAGATATGCTGGTTAATTTAAATATTTGATACTCTTGACAAAAAACACAAATAGGTCCCTAGATCCAACTTTTGTTCAAATTTTTTATAGAACCATCAGGGTGTCACATCACACAATCATTTTGTGACACATGTCACTTACAATAAAAATAATATATATATATATATATATATATATATATATATATATATATAACCAAAACAAAAATGGAGGGGGTTGCTAACCACCCCCCGCTAACCGGTCTTGGAGGTGGGTCGATGAGGGTGGTTCAGCCAACCCCAAGCCGATCAAAGAGGCTGGTCAAGCCACTCCCTCAATACTTTTATTTTTATTTTTTATTGTAAGTGACATGTGTGATGTGCCACAATATGATTGGTGTTGACATTACACCCTAACGATTTTCGTCAAAAAAATTTTTTGCAAGTTCGGTCCAAGAAACTATTTGTGTTTTTTGCTTACCACAAAAAGTTTGTCACTTTTTAAACCCTAAAAAGTTATTTACAACTCAGTAAAATGGATTGATTTTACATTTTCCTCCAAAACAAAAATTATGGTTATAGCTAGGAAAAGTTAAATCTACTTATCAGAGCCATCACAATGAGACAGTCAAGGAAATCATGATGAGAAAGTAACAAGCACACAAGAGGCAAGACGCATTTAGAACAAACTTAACCTAAAACCTCAATTGCTTCAAGGATGAAAGAGAAAACAATCAATGACGCAAAGAGCTGTAGCATTGTGATCAAGAAATTTGTACTCACGTCACTAGAAGCCATCTATGTAACAAAGCTCTGGTCTCAATAAACATAGTTGGAGAAAGTACCAAGCAAACGATTGTAGAGCGCCAGTCCATCCTCTCATGAAATTCCTCATTCAAGCAAATGAAAGGCCTCCCCATAGTGTCTTGCAAAATTTCCAAAACATCATGCTTTAGTGTTAATGGGTCAAGATACCAGGACAGCAACCTGCAAAAGGATAACATATAAATTCCAATTCACAAACTTACAAATGCTGACGAACATATAGCAGCTAATGGCTAAAAGTTCTTCAACTTTCTCATTGGATAAGAGTATGTAAAACTCATCACAACCCTATAGATAGCAGGATAAGTTAGAAAACTAAGATGCATGAACGTACAACATTTGGCAGAGCTCTCTATCCACAACAAACCTGAAAGGTATTTCATGATTCTCAAGGGAGAATTCTCTGGGCAAATGGCAGAGCAGCTGTGAAACTGCTGTGCTTCTTCCATCAATTGATTTTGAATCAAGAACAAGAGCTGATGGTAACAAATATCGATAACAAGATGCTGAAATCACTACTCTTACAACAGCACACGATAACATCTGTGCAAGCACCCCTGCATTACATGAAAATTATGTTCTAAAAAAAAAAGAAAAAAAAAAAGGTGTTTGCAAACTTAATGAAAATGATTAAAATTCCACATAACAAATAACATAAACTATTCTCTATAATCCCTGTGCAAGAATAAGCACTAAATCATAGTCTCAACCCTTATTCCTAATAATAATTCAACAAACCCACCATGTCCCTCCAATTTCCCGACAATATCAGCGCACGCTTCGACCAACTCCGTGCAATCTTGGCGTGAAAACGAGCTACCGACCTGCAAAACCTCGTCTTTCTGAAACCTAAACACCTGGCAAGAAATGGACGACGACAAAACAGTGACAATCGTCTGGACCAAACATTCAAGCACCGAATTGAAAACCTAAACAAGAACGAACCACACAATTAGACAAAGGAGAGGTCACAATAGAACGCTGTCTCCAAAAACCATAAAAATAGGAGCTTCGAAAGTGCAAAACCTGGGGTGCTCTGAAGCACATTAGGGATAGCGCCGTGTCCAAAACCCTAACCCTAGAGTCTTCGTTGTTGTTGAGGTTCAGAGATTGGTTGAACATTGAAATCGAGTGGTCAAGAGCTTCTTCTTCTTCTTGTTTTTGTTCTTGATTTAGGGTTTTGAGCTGCGAAGCAAGCCTCGCAAAGAGATCGGTCACTTCTGGTACAGTGGTCATGGTCGCAGAGAATCGGAGACGGTGATCCAGGGTTCGCGCCAAAATTAGCAGTATTTGAAGCGTTAAGTGGTGTTTGGGCCTGCTGTGAAGCCCATTAACTTCACAAGTCATCGATCAGCCTATAAAGCTTGCTGCAGATGGGCTGAAGAAGCCCGCTTCTTGGGGGCCTTATTCCATGGCATACCAACTAATCTGGTTAATTAAAAAATAATTATTATTATTATTTTATAGATATATTAATTATTCTCTTCAAGGAAATTAGAGCATGGCACTAGGTAATTCAATCTCTATTCAAGCGACCCTTATAAAGACGTGGATCTTTTATGGTTCTATTGTTTGCTGTTTGTTTTTTTTTTTTTGTATTGCCTTTTTTGTTTGAGTTTTCTTGTTGGGAAGCTCACTCTATTTTAATTGTTCGCTTCCTTATAATCCATTTTCCGAAAAAAAAAAAAAAACAAATTATTTATGATTTGAGGGAGAAAAAAAACCCGTGCCACGTGTAGGATGAAAAGGTAAATGCTTTAAGCAGCCAAAGTTTTGGATGCAGTTTGTGTAGGAGTGGAGGATTTTAAGGCCAGTGGAGCAAAGCTTTTCCTTTTGACTGAGTAATTAGGCTACTAACCCAAATTTAGCTTAAAAAAAAAAAAAAAAAAAAAAAGACAGAAAAAACCAAAAACACAACCAATGGATAAGAAGTACGTACGTGAAAGCTTCCACGTCAGCTAGGGCTCTCTCTCTCTCTCTCTATATATATATCTATATGTGTGTGTGTGTTTTGTATTTAGAAAAAGATCGATCTCCCAACACAGACATACAGACAAACAGAAGGTTTGTTTGTCAGGGAATTAATCATCATCATGATTGATTCAAAAGTTATAGCGTCGGAAACATTAAGAAGCATTAATGTAGTGTTTTGCATGGTAATCTTTCTCTCATGGGTTTTGGCGGCGACAGCCATTGTCTCTTACGACAGCAAAGCCATCCTCATTAATGGAAGAAGAAGACTTCTCATATCAGGCTCCATTCACTACCCGCGAAGCACTCCTGAGGTATACCAATAAATATGCAGGGTCGGAATCAGGATTTTTCGTCAAGAGAGGCCGAAGTAAACCTATTTTTGATAAGGGTCAAGCTATATATATATATAAAAAAAAAAATTAAAAACCAAGGGGAGCCATGGCCGCCCTTAGTCTATACATGATTCCGTCCTCGCAAATAACGCTACAAGTTTCTAATTCAGGACCTTTTTCGTCTGCTTAATTATTCCGCTTTATATATGGTTTCTTTGGTGATTAATTGCATGCAGATGTGGCCTGAGCTTATTGAGAAGGCTAAATATGGAGGCTTGGATGTCATCGAGACCTATGTCTTCTGGAATGGCCATGAACCTTCTCAAGGACAAGTAATCTATATATATATATATATATATATATATATATATATATATAATTTATTTAACTTTTTTTTTTTTTTTTGTTAATTTTGATATAAAAGTTAATTCCTTTCTTCATATTTTTCTATGTTTTTGCAGTATAATTTCCAAGGAAGATATGATATAGTTCGCTTCATAAAACTAGTCCACCAAGCAGGTCTTTACGTGACTCTTCGAATTGGCCCTTACGTATGTGCTGAATGGAATTTAGGGTAAGACACAACACCTGTATATACACATATACAAACATCGTTACTTTAAGAAATTAAGTTCTTGAAACAACTGATAATTTAACGTGTCAAATATATATATAACAAAATTTGGTAACAAAAGCTTTAGTTTAAAGAGTTTAAATGATAAATTAATTTTATTGTTGTAAATCTAAAAATAGAAAAGACTTGTAACATTCATACTTTTTTTCTATAAATAGAATTATTGTATACAATTAAAAATATCAAGAAAAAATGTCGTCATGAAAAACTTTGATATGTTGACATAGGTCATAGGCTGAACCACCTTAATTTTCTAATTCTCTCTTCTTTGTTCTCGTCTCTCTTCCTGAATTATAAGTTATAATAATTCTTATTCTAACCAAATTGTTATATATGCTAGAGGCTTTCCTGTTTGGCTGAAGTACGTTCCGGGCATTGAATTTAGAACTGACAATGGGCCATTCAAGGTTAGGTGGTGCAAATTGTAGAGCTTTATTATAGTTACGTGAGAAAATCGTTATGATTATTCTATTGATTCATAATTTTGTATACATAATTGATTTTGTGTATGATATATTACATTGAAGTGGGAGATGCAAAAGTTTACATATAAGATTGTCGATCTAATGAAGGCAGAAGGGTTGTTTGAACCTCAAGGGGGCCCTATAATTCTAGCTCAGGTATGTAAGGCATCTCACATTAGTAATTTAATATGGTATCTTTTGAAATATAATGAAGCTCTAATATCATGTTGAAGTTTGTGGAGAATAATAAAATATAGAACATAGATAATTTACTAGCGGTTTAATGTATTAGACACTTTCGCCAGTTTGAATGGCCCCTAGGGCTAGATTTGATTGTTCACAGCACATAGGTTCCTATTTATAGTTGAATAAGTCGACATATACAAGTAAACCTAAATTGACTTATACATGGAAACAAAAATCGACTTGCTATACTAGCTAGGAAATATACATCAATCATGTAAATATCAGAATATATTCTAACAGTATCAGATAGAGGTTTTAAATTCAAACATTGATTGTTATTCGTCATTTGATCACATGTATGAAAACGGTATATTTTCTCAACAAAAAAAAACAGTATATAAGTGTCCTCAATGGGTAGCTCAATCGATAGTGGACCACGCCTCATGAAGTGGAGATACTAGTTTGAATCCTCCCTCCCCCTTCCTGGACATGCCCAAAAAAAGAAAAAAGAAAAAAGAAAAAAAGGTATATAAATATTATAAGAAACTTCAAAAAACCATTTATTTATGTTTTTAAAATACTTCCAAAGTTCAAAAACTCTTAACTAAGGGTATCAAATTTTCAATTATTTTTCAATTACTTCATTCTATTAAAATTTTCTGTAAAATCTTGTCAAAATTCTCAAAATACCCATTTTTTTTATTTTAAAAAAATAAAATAAAAATTTTAAAAATTCAGGTATATATATATATATATTATGAAAATGGGTATTTTGGGCATTTTGACAAAAATTAAGGAAAAATCTTAACGAAATGGGGTAATTGAAAAAAATTAAAAGTTCAATATACGTACCCTTAATTGAAAGTTTTTTAACTTTGAGAATATTGTCAAAATGAGTAAAAGTTTAAAGGAATTTTCTAAAGTTTCCCTTAAGTATTAAATAAATGATTAAATTCATCTGTTTTCCGATATTAACTTTAGTTTTTAGGTTAACAATGTATATCAACTCAGATGCCTCTTTTTTTTTTTGGAAGGGCAGGTGCCTCCTTTTAGGCCTTACAAGCTACATTAATTTGTTTGATTAGTTCTAATTTTTTATTTTTCCTTGGAATTAATACCTGTTAATTAATACAAAGCTATTATAATAATAATATATAATAATTTCAATTACATTTTGTGTGGCAGATAGAGAATGAATATGAACTAGTGGAATATGAAATTGGTCGTCCTGGAGTAACTTATACCAAATGGGCAGCCGGAATGGCTGTTGGTACACATGCTGAGGTCCCATGGATAATGTGCAAACAGACCGATGCACCTGATCCAATTGTAAGAATTTTCTTTTGATCAAAAAATATGCATATTTCTTTGCACGCCATTCAACGATTAACGACCCCGTCTAATCCGATTCAATCTATTAAATTGACATGAATTCTTAGAACATATATATCTATTTGGATCAGGAAACAATCATTTCTTCTCTTAATTAAGCTTATTTTTATTATCTGTATTACAGATAAACACCTGCAATGGGTTCTACTGTGAGAACTTCATTCCAAATAAATACTATAAACCTAAAATGTGGACAGAACTCTGGGGTGGCTGGTAAGTCACAAAAATGTCTTTAATGGAAATAAATTTCCTTCAAATTAACTAGGTTAGAATAATTTCTTACAACCCAATTTATAAAACTATCATGTGCCTCTTAAGAACGTGAGAAACACTGTTTTTTTTATTTTTTCTAATAAAAAATCATGTGCTTCTAACGTACTAAAGAATACATGACCAATTTATAAATTGGGCTAGAGGAATATCTTCTAACCCTATTTCTTCGATTTTGATTGAAGCCCTTAAATCGAATTAATTATATACACCCAGGTTACAGAAATTTGGTGGTCCAACTCCATATAGACTGGCAGAAGACATGGCATTTGCAGTGACAAAGTTCATACAAAATAATGGTACATATTTTAATTATTATATGGTAAGCCAATCGTTCCTAATCTTTCCCAGAAAAAATATTCCATCTAATTGTTTTGAATTAAATAAATTAATCAAATGAAATCAATCAAGCATATATATAATTTGGTTTTGTCCATTTTTCATTATTGTAGTATCATGGAGGAACAAACTTCGGCAGGACTGCTGGGGGTCCATTTATTTCCACCAGTTATGATTATGATGCTCCAATCGATGAATACGGTGCGTTTTCAGGAACTATTCCTGCAAAAGTTATACTAAATTTCATATATGCAGGATCCTGATCATCATCTCTGATTTACAGGGCTAACTAGGGAACCAAAATACACCCATTTGAGAAACTTGCATAATGCTATCAAGCAATCTGAAGAAGCTCTGGTCTCCAATAACCCCATGATTGCATCACTTGGGAAAAATCAGCAGGTTTTCTTCTATATTATATATTCAGATTAATTGCTAAACTCTGTGTATTACAGTAATCTTTTGAGTAAAACTAATTAATTTTGGTTCTCATTTCTATTTATTACAAGCTAGGCTTATATTTTCAAGTCAAAATCTGGTGTTTGTGCTGCATTCCTATCAAACTACGACCAGCAATATTCTGTAACAGTTAGATTTGGAAATGGTCGATATAATCTGCCTCCTTGGTCTATCAGCATTCTTCCTGACTGCAAGACTGAAACTTTTAACACTGCAAAGGTAAGAAGAAGAAGACTCTTTTGGCTCTTGGTTACATATATAATAACTAATTCCTTTTTTTAACAAAACTTACTGGGCAATTTCGCAAAGTATATTGAATGGGAGTAAGTTTTTAAAGGCTAAACTGTAATTTTAAATGTCGCAATTAGACCAAACACTTAATTAATTGCATTTTGAAATCGCATAATCCAAATGGACATGAAGACGGGTTTTTGAGGAACACTAGTAATTAGTGATCATCTACAGTTTTAGCTTGAGGGTGTTTCTTCAATCTGAAGTTAAATTCAAAAGCTTAGTGAATTTGCTAAGTTTGAGAACTTAACTAGCTGGTGAGACCTGAATGAGGTGCAGCCATTGATTGCATGCAGAAGACAAATTTCTAGCTGTTCTTCTTGGATAATCCTCTTTATTCTTTACATTTCCAAGTATATATAGGCCTTGACATCAGATGAAAGTTTGTATTCAGATCAATGCCCATGGCGTGCATATGAGGATGGTGCCATATAGTTGGGGATTCTCGTGGGAGTCATACGATGAATGGGTTGCCACTGCTTCTGATAAAGCTTCATTCTTGGTAGATGGGTTAAGGGAGCAAGTAAGTGTCACCTGGGACACCACAGACTATTTGTGGTACATGACAGAGTGAGTATAATTATACTACTTTTTTTCCGATCATTTCCTATCCCCTTAACACGATATCATTGCAAAAGTCTCGAGTTTAAACATTGTCTCTTATTCATGTGTTGGGTCTTATTTAAAATTAAGTCTACCATTTTTTATCGGCTTAAGCTCTTTTGATTGTGATTTTTTTGGTTGCAATAGTATCACTATAAATGAAGATGAAGGATTTCTAAAGACTGGAAAGCTACCTTACCTCAGTGTTGCATCAGCAGGCCATGCTTTGCAAGTTTTTGTCAACGGTCAATCAGTTGGTAGACATTCTATATAAAAGCAAAAGTTTTGGGAAATAAAGCTCAGTGAATCCGAGTTTATCTTAATTATAATCATCATCCTCTTTTAACTCATGGATTTTCTACTTTGGCAGGAAATGCTTATGGGAGTTATGAAACTCCAAAACTAACATTTAGCGGCAGCCTGAACCTGAAAGCTGGTGTCAACAAGCTTGCTTTGTTAAGCTCTACTGTTGGCCTCCCGGTCAGTGATGAGTCTACTCTTTTCCAAAACATTCTTGTTGGGGCAGGGGAACCTCACATTTTTGTACTCTTTTGATTGTCATATATATATATTTGATTGATTTCAGAACATTGGCCTGCATTTTGATACATGGAATGCTGGGGTTCTTGGCCCAATTACATTGGAGGGAGTCAATGATGGAAAATGGGACTTGTCACGATGGAAATGGTCCCACAAGGTTTGTTTCCTCAACACCCTTCTGTACTGATATGATCTCAATTGCCAATTTCTCATATTCGCATGTCTAGTTCGGGTTATATAGTCTATTCAATTAAACGGGGTTAAACCCTTCAACTCTAATCCGCTAGTTTTGTGTTTGTTGAGGCATAGGGTAATTCAACCCATTTAATTAAACGGGTCGAAACCCCTCAACCTTAACCCGCTAATTTCACGCCCTAACATAACTCGAGTCAGTAATTAAGTTCATCGAGCTTTAAGCTACTCTGCAGTGACTTTTGGAATGATTTCTCCATATAAAACTTGAAATACATAAACCATGATCATAAGATGAAAGCAATGCAGAATGTCATTCAACAAACAGTTGGAATTTCTTGATCCACATCATATTAGGTATGATTAATGAAGTTGTCATAATAATCTCACATTTCTGTGGATGGTTTTGAGCAGAAAGGCCTAGAAGGTGAATCTTTAGGTGTTTTTTCATTCAAAGGAACCTCCTCTGTGAGGTGGGCAGGAGGATCATCATTGGCCATAAAGAGGCCTCTGACTTGGTACAAGGTGAGAACCATATATATATATATATATCCTGCTAACCAACTACTTTTTTTTTTTTTTCTTCCAATTCTCTTCAAGAATTTGAGACCCAAATACAATAAAGGTAGTTTTGTACAAAATTAAGTTGATTTCATGGCTGGTTTTTTCAGACTAATTTTGAAACGCCAGGAGGAAATGAACCATTGGCTCTAGACATGACTAGCATGGGAAAAGGTGAGGTATGGGTAAATGGGCAAAGCATTGGGCGCCATTGGGCTGCAAACAAAGCAAGTGGCGGAGGCTGTGGCAAATGCACTTACATTGGATATTACAATGAAAATAAATGCCTCAGTGGTTGTGAGGAGGCCTCTCAAAGATGGTGAGACCAATTTAATTTACTTAATTGCTTTCATATATATATCTTCCCTCATTTCATCAACATCAGAGAATTGAGACAGATTTCTAACAAAGTTATTGTTAATCCCAGGTACCATGTTCCACGCTCATGGCTGAAGTCAAATGGGAACCTATTGGTCGTGTTTGAAGAATGGGGTGGTGACCCCAGGGGGATTTCCTTGGTCAAAAGAACAATATAAACATTATTTGTTTGAGCATTCTTGGCCGCCAGATTGAAATCATTTTTTTGGTTATTTTGGTGAAAGTGGCTAAAATCTTTCATTTTTAGCCTCATCATTTTAACTCAAAATAAATGGTGAGTGAACCATACTTACTAAAGATTGTGAGTACTATTCACTCACCAAATGAATAAGAAACAATATAAATTTTCTATCTTCTTTCCTATTCTTTGAAATAGTTAAAAAAAAAAATGAAATATTTGAAAAAGAATATTCAAATGGAATAGTGAAAATTGATAGTTAAAATAATGAGGCTATTGGGATGCTTTAAAAAAATGAGTAGTTAAAATAGAGAAAAGTGTACTTTTGGTTATTTTGGTGAGTAAAATTTAGTGAGGCTGGTAAGAATGCTATTGAGAGTTTTTTTTTTCTTTTAAAGTATATTTTGATATTTTTATGTTTTGTATTTTGTTTTAAAAAGAAAAAAAAAAAAACAAAACAGAACAGAACAAAAAAATAGTTAGGCGATTGATTTGTACAAAAGTTGTTGTAATGTTGTTTGTGAAGTCTTCCCGTGAGATTGTCACGACAATCGTTAGATTCACTAGTCTGTCAAGTTCCGTCATTAATTAATTAATGTAAACTTCATTGTTAAGGGCATGTTTGAGTGTGTATTTGAGATGTTTAAAAGTATGTTTAACACTCAAAAAATCTATTTGAAAAAAAAAAAAAAAAAAAAAAACCCATTTTTTAAAACATATTAAAAGCCCTTTTAAGGGTTTAAAAAAATGGCCAAAACACATTTTTGACTAAAGTTTCATTTGAAGTTTTTTTCAAAAAGTATTTTTTGATTTAAAAACTCTATTTCTAGTGCCCATTTTCTAATTACATTTGGGGATTTTCGTAATTTACTATCTCCAAAATAGGGGTATGCAAGAATATTATGGGGAACCGACATTTTGTTTTTATTATCAAACCAATATGCGTGGGTAATTATGTCTTTTGACATGACAGACTAGGGGCATTTTCGGAAGAGAAAGGAAAAGTGCCACGTGCCAATGGGAAATGATGTGCTTACAGGCCCATTGAGTTTGAGCAATTTCTAAGATGGGGTTTTTGGTATTAATTATCTTAATCTTACTTATATGGGCTTAATATCTTTCTCTAAACGACTCATTGAGGCAGGTAAACGACAATGGGTCACATTGTCATTATTGCGTTGAGAACACTAGCAATTCATCAACTCACATCCTTTCCAATTTCTTTCATTTTTCTTGTCAACACATCCTTTCAAATCTTTAATGTAAGTAACTTGGCTGATAAAGCTTCATTATTTATCTACAAAAGTTGGGAAATTTTGTTTCAAATCCTTGTTCAATCTCTAACCTACACCAGGTGAGCCTATAGAATTTCAAAAGAAAATCTATATTATCAAAAGAATTGTGCGATTAGGTTTTCAATTTTGACAATTAAGTTATAAGGTTTTTCTTTGGTTTTAAATAGGTTATCTAGTCAATATATCGTACAATTAAATAACAGTATGTCACATTGGATCAATTAATATTATATGACTCTTATTTGACACATTATGTACCCATTGTATGTGCCATGTGGTACAATTACTTACAAATATACGCCAAATAAAAATTAAAAACAAACTTAAAATTATTTTTTTAAAAAAAAAACACACACACAAAAGTAAAGTCACTTAAATCACGTCAAGTCAACTGATATTGTTTTTAAGGAGTAGCTCAAATTGGCTGGATACCATGTTTTATGAACCGAAAGTCATTAGTTCAATTCTCTGTCCAATCCAACTTAGATGCGGTAAAAAAAAAGTACAGCAATTATGAAGGAGATAATAGAATCTTATATTGATTTTATAATATGCACACCTTTGCTGGCCCGAATAAAGAGAGAAAGTATCAAATTTTGGCATCTATTCTCAGCGTTTTTCTCACACACTACATGTTCCACTAATGTATGTATCTCGTGATTGATCCTAGAAAACTGTCAATGAGCCTGGAGTGGCCCCATAATCTGATCCTAGCTAGTAGATTTTCAACACTAATCATACCTATAACCTCTTAAAAATCAATCTCAAAGAGGCATGAAACATCATCTCCAGCTTTGTTGAGCTTAAAAAGTTAAACTTGACGTCTCGTTCATGCTTTAGCCGTTCGGTAATTTTCCGAGTCGGAAAAAAAAAGGTGAATTAGTAGATTCCGTGAGCAAAAACAAAAAACGAAAACGTACAAGAACCCCACCTTGGTAGTTATTACCTTGAGCTTACTTTTACAATTACCTGAAGTCCCTCTCTGCCAACATGACTACAAATCACAAAATTTGTTCTCTACTGATAGTTCCTCCAACTGGTATGACATTATTGGACCATCCATTAACAGGACAAATCCCACGAAGATATTGCTTTTAAATGTTGTGAAGGTACAGATCTATAAAAACATGATTGCTTTTTGCATCACCAGAGATGTCTTTGTAGGTAACAGATAGCATCAATAGGACCATAATTCTCAACGATCAGCTTGTGAGTATTTGGGAGTTGGGAACCATCCAAAGACCCAATAACCCCTAGCACTACACCCTCTAGGGCTCTAGAGGGCTCTAGATTCTTCCCCTCCTCACACAAGTTTTTAGGTTTTTCTTTTGGCTAAAGGGTCTCCTTCTATCTATCTATATACCTATCACTCACCACAAAAGGGCTTTTTAAAGCAAAGGGTTAGATCCCAAGATGATAACTTAACTTATATCAGTTATCTTGGCTTTGGTCCTTTAAATTTGACATCATTGGCTCTCCAAGGATAGAAAAGTTATTCTGATTTTGAAAGAGTAAAGCACAAAGACAGCTCCTAATGTATCATTAAACTTTTAATCTATGATTTGCTTAAAAGCAAAACATTGATCATTAGGTTAAAGAAATTGGACTCTTAAAGGAAAAGAAATGTTGAGATGAATGCATTTTTCGAAAAAGCAAATGGTTTAATCAACTGATTTAAGCCCCTCCCCACTTTCTATAATTGAGTTATTTGTTAGCTTACATCAAACTTTAGCCACTTCTAAGAAATGTTTTTTTAGCTTAAGAGATTCACATATTAATAATAAACGAACAAAGTTTTCCTTCAAACTAAGAGGAATTCGGTTTTAATGTCATGTTCTAAAGACGTGTTAGTTTAATAAACAGGATTAGAATAAAATTTGTCCATAATATCCTCGGTCGCTCTCAAAGCGAAAATGATTGGTCCAAGTGCGTGAGTAGGAAGGGAACATGCAAACTGCTTACAAATATAAGATGTAACGTCTTGGACTCTCAACCGTCGAGTTTTGCACGTGTTGTCAATTAAATTGTCCCGAGCTTTGTAGCCCAAGTGGTCAAAAAGTGCACCCAACTGAAACAATTCATAGGACATATGGGGAAATTTGGAGCAATTAGCTCCTAATTCCATCTTACAATCTTATCTCTTAATCCTAAAACAGTTGGCATAATAATCACTCTTTGTGAATGGTTATCAACTTAGCGTATGTTGAGTGAAAACTGAAAAGTTGAAATGGGTTTGATTAACTCAACATGAATTGTTGTTAATTATGATGATTAGATTGCAAATTAAAGAGGGTAAAAGGCAAGTAATAAAATGTTGATTTGGCCACTAGGAGTGGTGGAGCAGGGAATGGAGATTCTCATTTGGTTTGTTTATGAATCAGACAAGGACTTGGTGACAGAATGGTTTTTGATATGCACAATCATCTAAGACTGATTGAAGCCCATAAGAGGCAAAAAGGGACAGCAGGTGGGGCATTCCAGTTTTTTTGGGGGAGAGCCTTGTAAATCCCACAATAATAGAGTCAATATAGGCAGCTCTTGATTTGACCATACAGTGCTGCCAAACAGAAATCCCCAGGAAATCAATCCGAGGGAGAAAACTCAGCAAATTTTTGATCCTGTGATTTGTTTCTGGTTGTTTGTTATGATAGAAAATGTCACAAGATGAGGTCCAAATGGTTATATCATGTCCCTTGTCCTCCCTTGAATTTCATGCCTAAAACTCTTACACAATAGCTTTTTATTATGATTCTAATCGTCTCATATGACGTAACTACAATCTTAAGCATGTGTATATAAGCTTTTGAGCACTCTCCCCTTGCATGCCGGTAAAGTTTGTATCATTTGGTATCAGAGCCAGCCACCGCTTCGAGTATGAGGAATTGAATGAGTTGCGGTTTTGTGGTTGAATCACGAATACTGAAAGATAAGTAGAGATGTCAAAAGAGAAAAAGGCTACTATTGGGTCAATGTCGATAGAGTGAGCCGCCGTTACGCCGTAGACGTTGGGTACAAAGCGTGGTCGTATGCTATAATCCTAAATTTTCCACATGGCTTAAGTAGAATTTTAACCATGTATATATAAACTATTGGGCACCCCATTCCTTGCAAGTCGGTTTTCAATGGTGAATTCTTTATACCCAAGGTTTGTATCATGTCCCTTGTCTTCCCTTGAATTTCATGCCTAAAACTCTTACCCAATAGCTTTTTGTTACGATTCTAATCGTTCCATATAACGTAACTACAATCTTAAGCATGTGTATATAAGCTTTTGAGCACCCTCCATTTGCAAGCTGGTAAGGTTTGTATCATTTGGTATCAAAGCCAGCCATCGCTTCGAGCATGGGAATTGAATAAGTTACAGTTTTGTGGTTGAATCACGAATGCTGAAAGGGTGAATTCAATTCTCTTGGGTTGGACCCATTAGAATGAGCGTGGTCGTATGCTACGATCCTAAATTTCCCACATGGCTTAAGTAGAATTTTAACCATGTATATGTAAATTATTGGGCACCCTCTCCTTACAAAAGGGTGAATTCTTTCTACCCAAGGTTTGTATCACATTTATGTCAACTTGTACAAATAACTGAACTGGTACGAAAAAAACACCTCTACATGTTACAAAATCCGACAGAAAAATATATAGGGATGTGGACTTGGATTATGACAGAGCATGGCCATTGTTCAGCTTCAAATTATGCCAGTTGGTATGAGGGATTGAGATTAGTTTGATATGAGAAATGTGAAGGGTATCTGTGCTATTTATGCTTATGGACAGTCATTTTCGGAATCTAGCATTGATTTGCTTTGTAAAGAAATCTAATGGTACCAACTGGCTAAGCCATTGGTGCTGTCAACTAAGAGCTAACTGTCTTAGAGTGTGTGTCTGGCTTCCAACAAGTTATGAATTGAATGGGACCTAACATTCTAATGGGTCCAACCCAAGAGAGCTTCTGTACAAAAAATCAAAGAAATAAGATGACCAGAAGCATCTCAAATTCTGTCTTGTTCTTTGTTAAGGACATTTTGGTTACTGGTGTGATTGGTTCCTGTTGGCCAATTGGGGAGGAGATGTACTACATGGGACCCTAAAGATTGGTGGTTCTATCCCATATTCATGTGACCAGCTCATTTGTTTGTCCCAAGTACTCAATGGTCTAAACTAAATCGAACAAAGGAATGCCTTAGAAATTAGAGTTTCCCTCTTGTGAGTGTGATAAGGGCTCGTTTGGATTCAAGAACACAATGTCATGGGCAGTGAAACAAGCCTTCAGCTCTAGAAAAGGAACCCCAAGCTGGAAAGAGCCGGGTTTATCGGATCCTGTCCATTGGACGAAGCAAAACAAAAACACACTTGGTGAGAGAGAGAAAGAGAGAGAGAGAGAGGGAGAGAGAGAGGTGGGATCCAAAGCTTTCTTGTTCTTTACTTTTAGATATTAAATGTCAAACACAATCTCAGTTGGTTTGCTTTGAGGATAAAGAGATCAAATGAAAAGCAAAACTACACTCACAAACAAAGAGAAAGCAACACAAAAAAAATGAAAGAAAGTTCTTTAATTCTTGCAGTACATCTAAAAATGTTCCCTCTTCTCTCTCTCTCTTTTCATCCTTGATAATTTTCTTTTCTTTTCCTCCCACTCTAACCCACTTTAAAGAAAGAGAAGATGCTTTAGATGAAAATGAGAGTGATATTATAGAAACAAATCTTCATTAAAAAAAAAAAAAAAATTAAGTACTAAGTGTCCTAAACCCCGACACAGTGATAATGTTGAAGAAGCCTATTGGCTTCTCTAAGACCACTGAAGTAAGCTCCATGCGTTGTAGAATAGTGGGTTCTGTGTGTTGCCTCTCCTGCAAACAGAATTTGAAGTGGTGGAGGGGGAGCAGCAGGCTCACAACTGCTAAGTTTTGGCAGTGGCTCCGCCATTTTATCCAAATCATCGCCACTTGACCCAACAGCAACATAACTGTAAGACCCCAAAAATAAAGGATCATTACCCCATTGGCTCTTCAATATCTTTGTGACTTTCACTGCACTTCCATGAGAGTTTCCCACAGAATTGGCCTTTCCATTGCATAATTCATGGGAGTTAGAGTTGGCTTCCTTGTGGGGTTTTGATAGAAAGCTAGAGATTGTTGTTGAGACCCCATTAAGGATCTGTTCATCTTCAAGTGATTCAAGCTCTAATGCTTCTTTCCCTGCAAACCAAGATAGCAGGACACTCGAATTGTTGTAAATTGGGCCCAGAGTAGCTGTCCTCCTCATCCACCAAGGTATTTTCTTATGCCGGAATTCAGAGTCCGGTCGATGGAAAACCAATTGGAGAGATGGAAACTGGTTGAAATCATTGCCTTTCACTTGCACAAACAGCTTGTTGACAACACTATATCCGAGCCTTGATATTGCCTCAGACTTAAATGAAGGCAGGGAAGGATTGAACATACCTGAATCTTCACGAATTCCGGCTTTAAGTACTCCTAGTGAAACCGTGACAATGACATGATCAGCCAACATATTCGACCCATCACAGAAATGTAGCTTCACAGGCCTAGCAGCATGACCATTTTCCATGACTGATGATGATTCATGGCCTTGAGGCTGCCATTCAATTCTTGTGACCTTTCGGCCTAACTGGACTAGACCAGGTGGTAGCACAGAAGCTAGTGATTCAATTATGCTCAAGTACCCTTTAGCAATGGTGATTTCTTCACCAGGAAACATACGATACTCGCTTTCTGCACTATAATCTAAAGTCAAAAGATCACCAGCCGATGTATAAGTCCTCTGGGTGTTCTCATGCATTGCAAACACAGCTTCTTCAACCAACCTTCTGCTCCAGTTCCCATACCCTCTGAGCTCTAGCTCTTCTTGGTCTTTTTTAGAATCCCAATAAGCATCAAGGCCTTGTCGTAGAAAATAACCAATACTGAGCTTTTCTTCACCACCATTGGCTGCAGAAATCTTGAAAGCCTTGGCTGCAAGCCTAGAGTAATCAGTTTCTTCACTCCCCGCACTGTCTTCACCCAGCTTCCCCTGAGCATAATCCATCAGGTTCTTGAAGAGGGTCGTCACAGGCTCCACTAATGGCGGATTTAGCTCAAACCCGCCTTCGGCAACCGTTATCGGCTCGTCAGAGAACCCATCCATGCACTCCCATGGCTGCTCTGACTCTAGTGCATGGATTTCTTGTGCAATTTGATGAACTGGGCTCCCTCCAATGCCATGGATCCACGTTGCACCCATCTCAATCCGGTCACCACCAAACTCAGAAGTGTTGATTCTGCCACCAATTCTTCTCCCACCTTCCACAACACACAGCTCAAACAAGTCTTTCCCTCCAGTGGCAGTGTAGAGCTTGTTGGCTGCTGTAAGGCCAGCCATTCCTGCTCCAATTATCACAATTCTTGGCCTCTTACTCATCATTGTTGAAAAGAGAAATTTGACAGACAAGAGAAACAAGTGTGAGGTGAGATTGAGTAGTTGCCTTTGAGAATATTTATAAAGGCTTCTCTTGTGGTATGACTCTTTTATTATACTTGTTTAATTCTCTTGTAAATAAAGACACGGCTCTACTTTCTTGAGCTCTACCATTAATATATATAGCAGAGCTCTCATACCCAAGTGGTGACTATTTCCCTCTTGGATGCTTTCAAGGTCTCCCTCAAGGGCCTCATCCCCCATTGCCATTTATGACCATAATATCACGAACTTAATTTTTTTTTTTTTTTTTTTTTCACTTTATTAAGCCCACCATGTTACTTCTTGCAAAAAAAGCTCAAAGTTACCTTAGGCTAAAGGAGATAATGATATTGTGATGCCAAGAAAAATAAAAGGTTGATAGTGCCTTTCACCAACCTCTCCCATGTAGAATGGGGTTAGGGACGGCCCACCAACTCTGCAAGTCAATGGTCCTGATCAATCGATGGGCCGTCGTTGGGTGGGTCATAACGAGGTAATCATACAAAGCTAACAATCATATTCATTAAAGAGATGGACTGGTCCTCCCACGAAAGAAAAAAATTATAAATAAAAATAAAATTTGATAAGTCGATGGACTAGTATGTTTTGCTTGCATCATTGCTTAATGGGCCATTATTAGCGTTGTTACTATGTAGTTGACCGCATTCCGGCGCTTCAATTAAAAATACATGTTGAGACACAAAAGACAAATATAGATGGCTCGTCGGAGGTTCTAGTGATGGGCATTCCCATGTCTCAGTTAAAGATTCTAAGAAAATGAGCTTAGAAACTTACTCCTAAGTAACTTGGGGAGCGAGTACAATAACTTGGGTTATGTGGCACCCATCTAGTTGAGGAGCATCCTATCAGTACGGACAGCCCTATATGGGGGCGAGTGGCAAAAGTAGATGTTGTGAAACACAAGTAATGGCCGGCAAATATTCTCATTCATAATCAATTCTCAAAGTGGTGATACTGTTTATAGTAATGGCGATGTGACAGAGAATACAGGTTTCTCATGATGTACCTTTCGGGCTAGACTCATTAGACGATTTCCCTCTAAGGGGAGAGGGAACTACCCGATAATGCTAGTCCTCGTCTTTTGACGGACACAGCTAAGCCTGAAAGGTGGGCCATGATAAACTATATTACCAGATACTATCCCTAACTTTCTACAAGGTAAATTTCAATGAATCATTGCTTATCAAAAAGTTTTTTTAAGTTCAAAAAGAAAATTAATTCGTTAGTTTTGGAGTCATACGGCCCATTTGGAACTTACTTCCTAGATAGATAGAACAGGTCATGGTTACTTCCTAGATAGATAGAATAGGTCATGGTCCATACAAGACATGGAGATTTTAATGTAGGAGGGCAAGTGAAAGAGATTTTTGAAGCCTACGATGTACTTCTCTTTCTACCTCGTTTAAAGTCTCACTTTCTTATGTTAATCTTGGAGAATGGGTGGAACCTACTTTTGCTAATCAGTTAACTAATTAATAATGGACAAAAGATTGCCTGATTTACCTTTCACTAAAGAAGATTTCCAGTCACATATATATATTTGCCTTTTTCATTGTGTTTTCTAGTTGGGTATTGGATAAAACCTTGTTGAGATATATATATATATTTGCCTTTTTCATTGTGTTTTCTAGTTGGGTGTTGGATAAAACCTTGTTGAGAAGTGACAACTTACTTTATACACAAACAACTATTTCTCCCATCAAAGTTGTTTTCAACGCAAGACATGTGTACAAAATACACATAATTTTCACATGCATTTTAGGCACGTGTTATTTTAATAGACTGAGTTGAAAAAAAACTCCATCCGTCAATAATCATTTGCTTTCAAAATCAATCGAGTATTTATAGGCGGTTGGATAACAGCCTAAGGTTTTGACTGATGATGTGAGATAAAGGTAAAAATAAAATTCGGTGACGGTAAGCACCATCATAATGTTGATATCATGACCCATCCTTAACAATATTTTAAACAATCTCATGCAGATGATGATCAATCTCTTTAGCAAAAGATTTGATGTTCAATAATTTATGAGGCCCCAAACTTCCATCTAAATCTTCATTAAAGGAAGTGCAGATATGTGTGTATCATAGCTAAGATCAAAAAGTAAAAGGGATTGCTATTAAACAAATTTTGAAAGTCTCATAAGAAACTTTAAAAAATAAAATATACCCTTCTTTAGAACTTCTGGTTGACACTCACATCAATTTTACTTTTGAGTTAGGGGTCTTATAAAACAATTAAAATATATCCAAACTGGCCATCTACATATAACAATTCTTTGTAAATCTTCTACAAAACATTGTTTGTGAAATTATCCCCCAAAAACAAACAAAAGAAAAAATTGGTTGTGCTAACAATTTATTCAATAATTCATTATGACATTTTTAGAGATTATCTCTCAACCACCACCGGATGAACGTGGAATGACTAGGGAAAACACTTACATAAAACCCTATAAAATGGGATGCAACGCATGAGGTAAAGAAGTCGACCCATCTCTCAAAATTCAGAGCTCATTGTATTGGAGTTTTCTAGGTCTCTGAACTAGTAGATCCTTTAACGTTTTTACTATTTTATTGGTAGTTCATCACCGATCAGGTAGTACCAAAAATTAATCTAACAGATCATATAAAAGACAGTTTTTCTCTATATTAAATTGGATAAAAAAATTTAAAACCTAATTTATTAAACCGACATGTACCATTAAAGCATGTGATTAAAAATGAGTGTTTATAAGATTGGTCGGATTAAAAATTACGGTCAACCTTAGAGGAAGAGAGGGTTGCGATTCCTTGCATTATAATTTAAAATATCAATGACTATTACACTTCATTAATTCGTTATGATTAATATAATAAGTATCTTGGGGTGATGCATCATTATCAAAGCAAGTCAAAACCCTTATTAATCACCCGATATTGCTCCACATCGTCTCCCGTGACCAAATTTTCTTGAGCACCGAAGCTTGGATTCCAAGGGTCTCAGTAGGATCACGTGCAAGGCTGTAAAAATTTGATTTTTTTTTTTTTTTTTTTTTTTTTTTTTTTTTTTTTTTTTTTTTTAACATTGTGTTGTGTAGAAAAAAATTAATAAATAAAGTTTTTTCTTTTCTCAACCCAATTTATCAAACAAATATTTATCTTTAAAGCATGTAATTAAATATACTTTCCCCCCCCCCCCCCTCCCCCCTTTTTTTTTTTTTTAATTTGTTAATCAAATTTTGTTTTGATGCGAGTAAGATATTAATGATTAACACCCACATTTCACTTTCTTTTTCTTTTTTTTCATGGGCCAGAATTGATATGATTGGGATGGGTAGAAAAATGGTGTTGGGTTGATATCATTGCTTAATTGTTGTTGGGTTTCACTTTTCTCTATATGCCTTACATCATAATCTACTTTACATATGATTGTGAAACTTACTTCCTGCTCATTACAGTGACCATCTGAGAGTCCCAGATTGGTGAGAAAATATATCCCCTCATCTGGGGAGGCATGAAGGAGCCCTTTAGGCTAAGGGTTTAGGGCCTTTAAGCCATAGGATATATTAGGGTTCTTGAGCCACAAACTGGCCTTTTTTACCCACTTGATATCTAGTGGATCTACATCCATCTACTCCCTATATTTCTTGGTTATTTTGGGTCACCTTGATTTGATTTCTAATTCTTTTCACTTTGTAAGTAATTACCCAATATGAATTAGGGTTCAAATTTAATTTTGCTAGAGGCTAAACTTAATTTTTAAACCTGAAAATACATATATATATTTAACTTGGTAAAAAAATTAAAAAGGAAAATGAAATCCAAAGCAGGCCATGGCTCCCTTCATCTGTATGTAGTTCCATACTAAGTGTGGTGATTAGGTGAGTGATAGATGAAAAAAAAAAGATCTCAAAAGTAAAATGCTATTAATAGAAATGAAGTACAATTAACTATTAACGACCACTTTCTTGATTAAGCATTTAAGCCCATGTCCACTTTCTTGAGACCCAATTTTTATTTTTTCTTTTTTCTTTTTGAATATCTTTTCTACTCTCTATAAACCATTTATTTATTTATTTATACTTCTGATAGAAATGAAAGCTCAATAGCTCATATTACCCACGCATTAAAAAATAAAATAAAAAGTTTCCGAATTGTCTTTGTCATACAAAGTGGGTATATGGACCCATTGATAGATTTTGCCAATACACCGATAGTATCCTCTTGGTCCTCCAAATAGAGACCGTCCAAGGCATGAAGAGTGCATGGTTATTTTAGTTGTGATTTTTTATAAATAAATTTAACAGAAATTACAATAACCAAACAACAAAGAAATTATAGAAGCTAAAAACCAAACAGACTGTTAGAGCAGTTTTTTGTACAACTTGATCGACGATGGATTACTTGCAAAATAATAAGAACGTCAAAGGGTCCTCGGCCTTGGCCGGAGATACTCTGATTCTGAAGGTATCATGTTTGTCTAGAATGAGAATAAAGTAATTAGCTTAAATTTTTGAAGATATGGATCGACCCTTTTACCTGATGGGTTGAGTCCCTTTTATAGGGTTTTCTATAACCGATTTTCTATTGATGCTCTACATTTATGTGGTAGTTAAAATAATAGTTGGTAGTTGAGCGATAATGGTTGACAATTGACACATAATCTCCTGAAATATCTCCTTAATATGGAAGTAATTAATAGAAAAAAAACATGATTGTAGCGACTCATTGCAAAGAGTTGTGAGTATATCTGAAAGCACTCTATTTATTTTAGTTTATGTCCAACAGCAGACTAAACTAATAGGTCCAAAAAATTACAGCACAAGCTGTGGTGTCATTCAATTTTGTTTTCTATACCTCCATTAATGTTCCCTTAAAAATATTAACAGCTATTTTGCTACCTGTACATGTGGCTATGCTATGGCCTATAATGGTGTTTAACACACACGTGCAAAAATGTTTTTTTTGTTTTTTTTTTTTTTAAGACGTGGTGCCAAAATGGTATTTAACAAAAGTCCATCTAATCTCCTCAAATTACCACCTCAATGATAATCTACCTTCCAAATTATCAATTGCAATCATTTACCCCCTAAACTACTAAAACAATAACAATGTACCCCCAATTTTAATAAAATGACGAAATTACCCTTACTAAAATAAAAACAAAAATACTAAAATTTATTTATTTATTTTTTTTCAAATTTTTAAGGGTATTTTTGTCTTATTGAAAATTCTATAGAGGTAATTTCGTCATTTTGCTAGCATTAGGTATATTGTCATTGTTTTGATAGTTTGAGGGGTAAATTGTAGTAATTAATAATTTGGGAAATAAATTATCATTGAAATAGTAGTTTGAGAGACTTAAGTGAACTTTACCCAATTTATTTATTTCATGTCAGACATTGGCAATGAGATGATGAAATCTTCATGCCATGCCAGATTCAATAGGCTATTAGTATCGCTCATTTGTTAAGGCCCACTAACTGTTCCCTTGGGCCTCTAGTTGTTCCAGCTAAGATAAATAGAGGGAATTGCTGGCCCAACAGAAAATTTAGCCAAACTAAATGGTGGTGCAGTAAGTAAACCCAGAGATCATGTTTAAAACATGACACAACCATAATGGCTTTTTGCACATACTCATATCACTATGTAGACTCTCACTGTTAACACACTTTTTATAAACAAATTATAAATTTCTTTTCAAAATACATAATATTTTTACCAAGTATAAATAATTTTTTAAAAAAAAACACTAAAAAAATATCTATATAAAAAATATTGGGTTAATAACTTTTTTGGTACATGAGTTTTAAGATTTTTTAATTTTTTCCCCTAGGTTTTAATATATGAAAAAACTAATACCTCAGATTTTAGAAAAGACCGAATCATCACCTCCAGTTTAAAAAAATTCTATGGAGTAGCCGGCCACCCCTAGTTTGACCTCAGCCACCCCCAAACTCAGTTTGAGGGTGGCTGAGGTCAAACTTCCCTAGAGAGTGGTTCGGTCACCCTTATAGAATTTTTTAAACTGAAAATGATGATTCGGTATTTTTTTAAATTTGAAATACTAGTTTTATCATGTTTTAAAATTTAAGGAAAAAAATTAAAAAACTTCAAAACTTATGTACCAAAAAAATTATTAATCCAAAAATATTTAAGAAGAATTTTCAAGTTGAATTTAGAAGGTGGGAGAGTCTTTTGCAAAAGCTTTAGGACAAACGAACTGACAGAGGACGTAAGTTTTTGTGTATTGATTCCCTCGAGGCATTCTTATCGTGTGGTCTTTTGAAAATTATTAAAAAAATAAAAATAAAGTTAGTTGGCGTTTTGCACGTGTCACCAATGGGGCAGAGCTGGGGGTATTTCACGAGGATCACGATGCCCAACTCAATGGACCTTTCTACAGGGTAGGTGTAACCTCTCCTTTCCAATTCCATGCTTTTAATTAATTTCCTCTTATCACCTACCCATCCTTTTATCGCATTTTAACACCTAAACTCAATTATTTTTTTATTGTGATACTGTGATGTGTCGGTCAATATGATACTTATTATTAGGGAAAAATATAAAAAAAACCTCAAATTATCAGCCGTTTTCGATTTAGCCCCCTAATGTTCCAAAAGTGATAAAGTAGTTCCCAAACTACCAAACTATTGCATTTTGGCCATTTCGTTAGTCAAAACTGTCAGTTTGAACAGAAACTGCAAAACGACGTCGTTTTGTTATGGGTAAGTTACTACAATGCCCTTTTATGAAAAAAAATAAATAAATAAATAAATTGGGAAGAATATAAAGAAGCCCACCAAACTACTAGTCATTTTCATTTTAGTCCCTTAATGTTCAAAAAGTGATAAAGTATCCCTTAACAAAACAACGTCGTTCTTCAGTTTCCGTCCAAATTGACGATTCTGACTAATGGAGTGGCCAAAATGCAATAATTTGGTAATTTGGGAGGCTACTTTATTATTTTTGAAACATTAGAGAGCTAAATCGAAAACGGCCGATAGTTTTGAGGGTTTTTTTATATTTTTCCCTTATTATTATTATTATTATTATTATTATTATACCGCTCCCCAAACTTTTTAAAACCTATATGTCTCCCCTTATGACCCTGCTTGCTTGCTACGTATTCGAAACGAAGTGATGTAACAAGCCATGCATTATCATGGGAGTTAGTTTAAGTGAGATTTATTTTTGTAAAATTTGAACAAGCAAATTATAAAGTGTTACTGAAAATTAGAGGTCCTTGAATTGAATGTAGTTGGAGATGTAAATTCATTGTTTGGTTTCAATTAAACATTGTGTGGGGCATGTGGGATATAATCAATAAAAGATTAGACGTAATATAACTTTTAATAAACCTACCAAACCCATCATAAACCCTAAAAAGCAGCTTTTCAGAAGAAGAAGAAGAAAGAAGAAAAAAAAAAAAACCACTATTCAGTATTTACTGCTCAAAATCTTCACCCAGAAACGTGGCGAGCACTTCACCATCCGATTCATGCCAATCAAACACATCACAGCCGTCCACCGAATCCTTGATCTCCGCAGCCTCCACCCACCCGCCAGCCGCCCCTTCGCTTGAACCCCACGCGACGCCGCGCCCTACCAACCTCCCAATGCCAACCATGACCGAGGAGTCCGAGTCCGAGAACGACGACCCACAGCTCTCTTCGTTTCCGTTGATGGTTACGTACGACGACTGGAAGACCAGCGGCGACGAGTATGGGTCCTCTACGAACCTCACCGAGCTCTTCTCCGCCGCGTCTTCGTCGTCTTCGCCGTCCAAGAGCTCCATGAGCTGCGACACCGTGTCTTCCTCCGTCGAGAGCCAAGCCAGAATGTCCTCGCCGCTTAAATCGTCCGTGGCCGAACCGTCTCTCTTTCGCGCGTCCTCCATTTTCTCGCAGAGAGAGAGAGAGAGGAACTGAAGGAGCAAGCAAGCCAGTCCTCTTTCTGAGAGGAACTTTTGTGCTTTTCGTACGGTTCGTACTTTTAATACCACGCAGAAGAGTCTAGGACTTGGACGGGGACCCACCATTTTTGGTGGTATCCGTTGCATTCTGATCTGTGATTGTGAAAAATAACACACTCATGTTTAGCCCATTTTTAGGTGGCAAAGTGTTATTTGTCATCCACTGGAATTATGTTCCTTTTTACATCAACTTGGCAAATGACATTATGCGACCTAAAATCTTGATGGGCAAAATGTGAAGAGTTTTATTAGATTATAACATTTATTTTTCTCCCATTACACGGCCCAAAACTGCCGACCACGCTACGCTCCCAACCTTAACTACCCACGTGTCATCACTCTTTAAAAATCACGTTCCAATCGAATAGCTATAATTTACACATTAGACATTTCTATTTATTATAAGAAGGAAAATGTTAAATGCTTAACTATTTTGTCTAACTTAAAGTCAACTTTTGCCTTATTTTTTAATTTAAAAAAATAAAAAATAAAAAATAAAAATAAAAGGTTTCTGAAGCAATAATTTTTATTTTGATTATTATTTGTTTTTTGGTAATTTTTTAAAAATAAAAACTATATTTTGCTTTAGAAAATTTTTCCTTATTTTTTAATTTAAAAAAATAACAAAATTTTAAATTTTAAAAAAAAAATTGAAGCAAAAATTTTTATTTTAATCCTTCTTTTATTTGATATTATTTTAAAAAATAAAAATTATATTTTTCTTCATAATAATGACAATTTTTTGTAAAATAATTGGTCGTTATCTATTTATTCCACTATCTATTTCATAATAATGACTATTTATTCCACTATCTAATTTCTTTAAATACTATTTTTCAATATTTCTTTTATTATTTGTTTAACTCTCTGTTTTCTTCTCTCTCTCTCTCGTCTCCAACCATGTTCTATCAGCAACCATGACCGAAAGGAAACCAAGCAGAACACAAGACTATAATCAACCAAAATGTCCTCAAACTAACAAATCTATTCACCCAATCGGTTGTATGGGGAACCTAGTGAGAAAAATCATACCAAAATAAATTTTCCTTCAACACCCATTTTTGATAAAGGGAAATTGGTACTAAAGCTTCATATACTTTCGGCATAAACCTAAAATTAAGCTTCAAGATCGAGAATCAACCCAAACCCCCATGGCTTGTCTCTGCAACTCTCTCTTCCTTCTCCTCTCTCTCTCCCTCCACACCACCAAATCCACTCCACTCAAGCAGCCGAAAGGAAGGTTGAGCCATGGGCATTGGCACATCTTTTGTGATAAAAGCTTTGCTTCCAACTCTGGATGTCTACAAAACATTTGGCTTACAAAATCCTTAGCATGGGGAGCAAGTCTGTGTAGATGGAGCTCTCGATTTGGCAATGAATGGTGAGAAACAATCATGGCAGATAGCAAAGGAGAGGGAGGGAGCGACTGAGGGATCGCAGGAGAGAGCCTTTGACGATCAAATCAGTAATTTGCCAAAAAAGAAAAGAAAATACGTTCTTTTGAGAGACAATACCGTACCTTAGTTTTTGAAGGGAGATAGTGGGTCTTTTATTTGAGGCTTTCAAAGGGCTTTTGGGTCAGGCAAGGTGCGTGGGTTGGGCCCATCTTTCGAGGGCTACCCACATGTTTGGTTGGACTAGGTGCGGGGTTAACCGGCATCTTTTAAGGGTTAGCCTTGGGTTGGGTCAAGCCATGTGCGGCTTTGACTACTTTTTAAGGGGTAGCCCCGGGTTGGACCAAGGCTAGTGCGCTGTATGGCAATTGGCAAATGAGTGGACTTAGGAAGTGGGCCAAAATTATAACAAATTTAATTAACGTGAGAGAAAAAAAAAAAAAAAAAAAAGTAAGAATGTTTTATAAAATAAAATCTATAGTGATTTTTTTATTTAAATAGTAATAAAAAGTGATTGATATAATGTAAAAAGTAAAAATATTAGAGTTAATTTTGTGAATAATTTTTTGAGATTTTGAGTGCAATCCAGCCACTCCTTTGCCAAACATAGCCCATGTGAACCAAGGCTGTGTTTGGCAATAAAATGGAAAATGTGTGTGAAACGGTACTGTAGTAGATTTGATTGATATGAGAGAAAAAAGTCAGAATATTTTGTATAAAAAAGTAAAAAAATTTATTTTATAGTAAATTTTTTATTTGAATAATAATAAAAAGTTATTGATATGATGTAAAAAATAAAAATATTAGAATTAATTTTAAGAATTTTTTTTTTAATTTTTGGGTCCGGTCCGTTTCGGTCCGCCTTTGCCTAACACAGCCCAAAATATCTTTTACATAAATTATCCAATAGTAGAATATTAACGAGGATGCAGAAATGGTGGCAAATCTGTGTTCGCAGTAATTTTCAGGTACGGGTAGTCGGGGCAGAGGAGCAACGGGCCCTGTGGGAGGAACAATCAATGGACTGCAGCGCGAGAAGTCCGAGCAGAGTCCGTGACTGTCTACAGTGTGAGAATCTCAGACACTAGTTGGGTGGGGCAGGCGGAGGACCCAAGAGAGATTACTATTCCTTCTATTGGGCCCATTTTACACGTGCCACCAATCATTTTCCTATATTAATAATTGATAAAGGTATTTAGCTCATTCGGACAAAACAAACAAAAAAAATTGGCCATTTTCATTTGTTCGTCACCTTCTTGGATCTCCTTGACTCTTCTAGTCCTTTCAGTCATCAATTTTCTGTGTCAACCTGGAACATCAATCCATCCTTTCAGGAATGAGGACCTTAATTTAAAATATTAATTAAATTCACTATTTTTTACCAATCATTCTTATGCGATAATTGATCAATTAACAAAATATTAGACTAGGCGTCTTGAGTTTGAACTACGATTCTATTGTTTATGGGAGAGTGTTAAAATGATTTTAACAGTTACGCTTTATCACACCGGTAACTAAATTTGGATTTTCACATAACAAACCACATGACATTTAACAAAGTTAGAAATTAACATAACAGTCTAGGTGTTACTTATCATACCAACGTAGCCGGAAAAAAAATGGCCCTCCTTGTCTTAGCCCCGCAAAAAAACAACCAAGATTTCATAGGATTTGGACCCTCTCCAATCCAAATGGACCGGAAGGGAACTGGTTCTCTTTAGAATAGGGGCATAATTGTCTAAAAAAAAATTGGACAATTTTGCTCCTACTTTAATAGGAACCGACTCCAATGGACCGGAGAGGATCCAAATGCGATTTCATGAAGGTTAATAATTCAATCTTATTGAATTATTTATTTATTTCATTAGTGATATTTTTTTTTAATTTTAATCTTATTTCCTGTGTCCCTACATATGCCTGATTAGTATTAGCTACCTTGGTTTTCATTGATGTCCTAGTGGGACTGGGTCAAGTTATGATTCAGTCAGACTTGAATGAGCACTTGCAGTTCCCACCGTCTAGGTTCTTCCTGTGCAGCTCTTAGCGGGTAAGTGCTACTATGGTCATGCCTAGGTAAAATAGCCATAATTGGTCTCTTCGGCCTACCATTTTTGCTCAAGAAAAAAAATAAAAATCTTATTTCCTGTGAATTAAAATCCTAGCCCTTCCCAGGAATATTCATAATTAATATTCAAAGTCCCCACCCACATCCTCCTTAAGTAGCTGCTTCCAAGTTCCATGTTCCATGTCAGCTCTAGCAAAAACATGCTTTTTAAAGTATCCTCTCAGAATCAAGGAACATGCCTTGGCAATACTTGACCTTTTTTTAGTACCAACAAAAGGCCATCATTTACAAATTTACAATGCACGAGGCTGATGGGAAAAGGATATCTTTCCACCACATAGATGATAACATGCACACTCACCTATACATTAAAATACGTTGACGTAATAGTTTACGTGATATTCACACCTCAGTCATGCACCAATTTATAATTGATGTAACTTATTACGTCAGTCACTGAAGTATTAACTGCTATACACATGATAGTTCAGATGACATTTATTTGTTTAAAATATAAATTGTTCGGTAACTAAGCACTAGACTAATTGTCACGGACAATCACCAAATCAAACTCTAACTCTAATATTTTACATTTACGTTCTTTCTGTCTTATCATTTAGTCTGGTCGTTGATTTGCAATTTGGCTAATCACTCTATTGGAAATTTGGAAGTGTTGAAGGTTGAAACACTGTGAACTTTGATCACAAATTCATCATTATGAACAAGACCACGTATAAGGGCTGAAAACAAATATCTTGATATATAGAAACAAGACAAAAATATTAGTCAGCCATTATATATTATATAAAGTATCAACTACTCATTATCCTTCCAATGCAAGCAAACATAAAGTTGGATTTATTTTGAGGGAGTTTTACAATGATAATTTATGAGATAATTCATTTTCAAATCAAGTTTCATGAGTGGTGTTCTATCATGAAAAGTGATTTCTATTTCCTTGTTTTTTTTTTTTGTTATATATAATTTTTAATTTAATTAGTACAAGAATTATTTTAATGTTTTTGTCAAGAGTATCTAGTTGTTGCTTTGATGCTTTTATCTAACTAATTCAATTAAGATCCTTAAACAATTATTAGAAGGCATGAAGGAATACAAGAAATATATATTAAATTCATTGGGCAAACTTTAATTTGAAAAATACTATCCACAATATTGTTTCCATTCAATTACAGATTTTAGTAATCTATTAAGGGACAAATATCGGGGATCGTGTGATATATAAAAGTAAATCTTATGCTCATAATTGATAACAAACCTAACCACATATGCGGCATTCTATATTGTCTTGGTGTGAGAAATGAGATGTGCTTACATAAGAGTATACTCTCTCTAAATGATACTAGACTTTTTGGATAAGCTCAAGAACAAAACCGCGCAGGATGAGTCGCAAACATACCACTTAGAGTGAGTTGTTATAACATATGCTTCATTTCATAAGTTAGCTTGTTTCTTTTATTTGATAGTGTATATACATATCATGAAAGTAATTTCATAAATCATTTCACATTTTGAAGAAGTAGTGCGGGGTAGAAAATGGTTTTATTGGAGGATCTCACTAATTAAAAGTAATTATAAGAAAGCTTCAGATTGATTAGTCCTATTGATGAAATAACTTAAATATAAACAACTTCACTATAAGTTACACACCGATCTTGGTACATTTAATCATATTTTACCCTAATAGCAGAAATAGAATGACAAAAAGGAAATATGCTTAAAATGGAGGGTATCTATATCACGGGACAACATATACACTATTAAATTTGTAAAATCTAATATGCAATAATATGATATAAAATTATCTCCATTTTCACTTGAAAATCCTTTGGTTCACTTTAACATGAACACCCACGAAAATGCAACATAAACAGACATCAATCAATATGATACAAAGAAAGTTACACTAATCTCAAGTTACTTTGCTGTAATTAACACACAACCTGGTACTCTTAATTATATTACCCTAAACAAACGTAAAATGATCAAAATGACAGAATGACCCATGAAATTCAGTCTACCCACTGCAATCAGAAGATCCACTTTGGGGGGTTTTTTTTACCCAAACACACACTAAAAATGCAAGTTACTCAAACACACATCAAACTGATAATAATCACTCGCTCTTTAATTACATTACCCCTAATAATCCCAGGAGAAGTGCAAAGACAGAATAGCCCACCAAATTCAATCAATTTACATTACCATGGTCTGATAATCTTCCCCTTCCTGGCAGAGCACTAATAAGCAGTAATCAAAAGCGGAAATGACCAACCTACCCATAGAGTTTCCAGGGGAAGAATTAACAACTAATGGGTATAATTGGTCCAAAAGAGGGGAAAAAAAAAAAATACAAAAAAAAAAAAGACAACGAAAAATCCTAATTCCCCTTGAGCAATTCCCTGTAACGCAGGAGAGAGTCAAGCCTCTGCAACCGCAACTGCTGCTTAAACCTGTTGATGAAATCATCAGCCTTGGCGTCCACCTCTTCGTCGTCTCCCAACGACGCCTTTTCCCTACGCGGCACGACGTCGTTCTCATCCAGCGCCGATGTGTCGCTCACCGACTTCTTAATCTTCTCCCGCTGCCTCTCCGGAGCGGCGCCACCCTTGTCTGACTTGCTCCGTCTCACCAACTGACCCTGACCCGGGCCCGCGTCGGCGTCGACGCTAGGACCCGGGGCTTCGTTTTCGGGTTCGGGTTCCGTTTCCGGAACGGACGAGTCAGATCTGTGGAGAGAGGGGAGGTTGAAGCATTTGAGGCGCTCCAAAAGAGAAGGAGATCGGACGAGCTGGGTCGGAGGATGATCCGGGTTGGCGTGATCGGGTTGGAGAAACTCCGTGACCGGGGCTGTGTTGGGTTGCTCGAACTTGTAGAGACCGAGGTTGAAGGACCTAACTCGGTCGATCAGAGACGGCGGTCGACCGAGTTGGTGCTCTTGTTGTTGTTGTGGTTTTCTCTGAGAGCCGAAATGCGAGGTGAGGTAGAGGGTGAGGATGGTGAGGTTGACGAAGACGAAGAGCCACGTGGAAGTGAACCAAGTCGCCATGAAATCCCCAATGGAGCTCATCTCAGCAACGGCAAACACCCACACACACAGAGACAAGAGCTTCTTTGGCAGAGGGTGACGATGAAGCTAGGTTAGCCGAGTGTCGTGTATTCTTTATTGGGAAATATGCTTCTTTATTTATATTGTTTTCCTTTTTAACTCGTAGTAAATTTTTTGTTTATTGTTTTTTTCTTTTCGGTGTTAAAAAAAGGCCATTTAATGTGACATGTGATGTATGTTACAGAGAGGTTTGGGACAAAGGAATAATAATATGTTATTACTGTCTCTACGTATGTACACGATCTTTCGGATTTGTGATAAGTGCTGGAAAAAAAAAAAAAGTAACTCTTTATATTTAATTCTATTTCTTCAAATTGTTTCATAAAACTTTTTTTTTTTAAAAAAAAAAAAGAAACTAAATACTAAATATGCAATATTACTTTTTTTTTTTCAAGTTTAGAAACTCACTTTCTTACCAATTAAATATAAAATAAACGAAAAATAGTCGCCCCGCAACCATCCCAAGTTTTTGAGTGGGAATGATCATTCGACCGTTCTTATCTAGTAGATGTGGGCGCAGAGTCACTTTTTAACTATTCCGATCGTCACACGGCCATCTTTCTCTTTTGTTGAGGATAGCCACGTATTTATCTATTTTTTTTTCTTTTTTTTTTTTTAGAAGTAGTAAATCAACCTTCACATTTGAGTAAAAATAAGCACATATTTTCTCAAAATATTTTTATATGATGGCGTTGAAAAGCTTTTATAAAAAGTGTATTTGTATTGTGTTTTATTTTAAAAAAAAAAACGTGTTTGGCATTTTATTTTTTGAAAAATTTGTTATGTTTTGTATTTTAAAAAGTGATTCATTTCTTAAATGTTTTGAGAAAAGTGTGTCAAATACTCCTTTTATTTTATTTTATTTTATAAATGGCATTACATTTTTTTAATATATATATATATATATATTAACTCTTCAAACCCCTCTTCAGCTCTCCCGATTAATATTTACGCCTCCAGAGTCTTAGAGGCCGGCCACCTTCTCTTCTGCCAATACCAACCTTCTATGGAACCTTTGTTAAAATATTTTATAAATTAGGTTTATTGATATTTTTCTTAATATGTTATTTCTCTTTATGATAGAATATTGTTATTCTCTATTATTATATTTCCTTGTAAGATTTATTTTCTTCCTTAATTAGTGTAGGTCTACTTTAAAATTTCTTGTTCATTATTCATTGTCTCTCTATAAATAGAAAGTTATGTAATATTGTTTAATATAATAGTGAATATACAAGATGTAACCTATAGTCTCTCTTTGCTTTCGCTCTCTCTTTTCTTTTTCTTTTTCTTTCAAATTTTAGTATTTTATATACATTTCAACAACCTTCACCAGCAGAAAATACTTTTTAGGATGACAATAATTTTTTTTTAAAATTAAAAAAAATATATATACTTTTTTTTAGAAAAATGTTTCCAATTAAAAAAGTTTTATGTAAAAATAACATTTATATGAAAACAACCAAAGCGTACTTGAAACTTTTGGTTTTTGTGTGGCGTATAATCAACTGGTGAAAAAAAAGGAGAGAAGACAAAAAAACCTAGAAAAACAGGAGTTGCAAGCATGATGCCAAATGGTCAAAGCATCTATAAATAATCTGTTAAAGCATCTCGTGCCAGATGATGATGTCAATCTCAGTGGCAGTATTATGTTAATCGATCTTATTAAATTATATGTAATATTTTTTAACTTTCTTCTCAGGAACTTTATCTGAAAGAAAAGTTGCGCACGAAGAGGCTCGTGTAAAAACGTTATTATACAGATATGACAGTACTAATCAACTCTTGAAACAATAAAATAAAACAAAAATTTAGGGCTTGTTTGGTTCGCAAAATGTTTAGTCCATTGAAAGATGATTAGTTACCACTGAGAATAAAAGAGTGTGGAATATATTAACTATTCATATTCCTTTATTTGGTTATAACGCTGCAATAGACTAACTAATCATATTCCTTCGTTTGGTACAATGTAATATGTTGGTGAATGGAATCATATTGTGATCAAATTTCCTAAAATACTCTTATAATACAAATTCAATTTATATTATTAAGGACTTTCATTCTTTTTTTTTTTTTTTTAAATATAAACAATTTTACTATAATTTTTTTTTTTTTTGTTTTTAATTATGTCAGGTATGTGGCCTTCTTTTCTTTTTCTTTTTTTTCTTTTTTTGCAATTATGCTACAAAATTATTTATATAAAAAAAAATAGTTGGAGAAAACAAAATCAAATTCAATCTTGACATAAAAAAAAAATATAGTTGGAGAATGTAAAGAGAATAAAAAAAAAATCAAAAAACAGATTATATATTTGTATTTTATAAAAATTTTGCAGATTCTGTTTCTTCATAAAAAAAAAAAAAAAAGAAAAAAAAAAAGAAAGAGAAACGGAGAGAAGAAAATCAAATGGAAACGGTACAGAGAATCAAAAGAAGTGAAAAAACAGAATTTAAAAAAAAAAAAAAAAAAAAAAAAAACCTGAAAAATGGTATAGAGAAGGGAGACGCCATAGAGAAAAAAAAAAAAAAAAATCGTTTGCACTTGCAGAAAAACTATACCAGAAGAATGAGATAGAAAATAGAAAGAGAGAGAACAAAATATAAAGACGGAGAAAAGAGAAACGGATATATATATATATATAGAGAGAGAGAGAGAGAGAGAGAGAGAGAGAGATAAATATAGAAGAATCAAGGAGAGAGAACGAAATTTAATCCCACAAGTGGGGTTTTTTGTGGCAATTTACACAATTAATTTAATCCCACAGAAAATGATTAGCTAAGCCACTCATTTTTTAGTGCTTAGCTAATCCTGTGTGTATGAGATTAATAGTCTCATGGGAATAGACTATTCTCAGGAATAGAATGTTACCAAACAAAGGACTAGCTATACATAGTATTAGCTAGTCCAATCCAAGGGTCTATTCCGCAAACCAAACGAGACCTTAGCATTTACAAACACTCGAAAATTATAACATGCATAGATACATGCCTTATGCATGCAAAATTATAACATGCATAGATACATGCCTTATGCATGCTGCTGCAAGAGCATATTTCTTGACCCATGCATGCAGAAGAACTAATTAATTAATTAATTAAAAACAAATTGGTCTAATACAAAGCTGGAACGTGACCATGTATATATTGTTTTTAATACAAGTTGGCATCTTTTCCCATTCGATGACATATATTGATACATGAGAAATATTTAGATACAAGAGTTTTCCCATTACACTTGCGACCAGCCTCACGTGTTCTCCATCGGATTACCGCAATTGGGGGGGGTGGGGGGGGGGGGGGGGGGGGCGGGGGTGTGTAATCTTGGGTTCGTGGTGAAAGCAACGGCGGCTTCATGTATCATTATCCATGAAAAGACATTCAATGCGTGACAGGCTAGCTAACATTTGGATATAAAAAATTATATTATATGTTTTTTACTTTAACTTCTCCATTTACCGACATAATAATTCATATAATATTTCTTATTATGTTACTTATTAAAATGTGTAAATTGTCACGTTACAGTTTTCATGACACTTACAAACTAATATAGAGCTCAAGTGACGGTCTAAATAATATAGCTTGTCAATGATGTAAGACGATATTTACTTTTATTTTTGGTAAAAATGAAATTAAAGAAAATATCAAAAATAATATTTGAGCAGCGCCGCTTTATTATAATTTTATCTATTTTCAGACAATGGAAGTACGATTCCTGCTAATTGTCAATTTTATATTAAGATTTTATTTAATTTTATTAGGACTTTATTTCATTCCCTTAACAGAGTTAGATTTGTTTTGATTATTTTTCTTTCTTTATTATGATTAGGTTTGCTATTGCTACTAAGATCATGTTTACTTTCTTACTATGGTTATATTTACTTTCTCTACTAGGATTAGATTCATTTCCTCTACTAGAAGTATGTTTACTTTTTCTATAAGTATTTATTTTCTATAAATAGGTTTGCTTATTTTGTACAACTCAAATCAACTGAATTACTATCAAATCAGAGAATTTTCTCTCAAATACTCTATGGAATTTTATTTTTCTCTTTTAGCTTGTAGGCTTGTTTTTATCCTTTTGGATAGAAGACCAAGATACTTCTTCTTACAGAATCAAAGACGCTGCTCTTTGATTAGTTACCTTATCTTCTATTACGTCATACAAGTAAATTAATTTATTAAAATAAAAATTGTAACACCAATAACATTTTTCTTGAACATATTGTTGTTGATGACAGTTAGTCCATGTGGTGTCAACAAAACTTGTATTTAAACAACTATAACCACTTGATTCATGCCCAAAATCATGTCAACGGCGCTTTATCTTTTTTTAACAAGCTCTCTGCCTTTTTCAAGTAAAATAGAAATGAATATTTTATTTTGTAAACGGTATACCTACATACACGGGAGAGGCTTAGGTGCGGTAGTGCAAAACTACCGCACCATGAAGTAGCCCAAAACGACCCAGTTTGGGGTCGTTTTGGGCAATAAAAAACTTTTTTTTTTTAAAGTAATAATATATATTAAAAAACTAAAAATATTAAAAAAAAAATAGAAGAGAAAGAAAAAAAAAATGAAAGCAGTGGCTAGGGGACAAAATGGGGTGGTCGGACCACCCCATTTGTGGCCAAGGGAGTGGCTGGAGCCACCCCTTGGCCGGTCTGGGGTGGACGAACCACCCCCATGGCCAAGGGGGTGGTCTAGCCACCCCCAAAAGGCCAAAAAAAAAAAAAAAAAAAACGTTTGGGTTTTGGTCCTTTGGGGGTGGTCGGACCACCCCCAAGGGCCTGGGAGTGGTTTCGGCCACCCCATACCGGCCTTGGGGGTGGCCGAAACCACCCCCAGGCCCTTGGGGGTGGTCCGACCACCCCAAAGGGCCAAAACCCAAAACTTTTTATTTTTTATTTTTTTCCTTTTGGCCTTTTGGGGGTGGTCCGCCATGGGGGTGGTTCGTCCACCCCCAGACCGGCCATGAGCCACCCCCTTGGCCAAAATGGGGTGGTCCGGCCACCCCATTTTGGCCCCCAGCCATTGCTTTCATTTTTTTTTTTTTTTCATATTTTTAGTTTTTTAATATATATTATTACTTATAAAAAAAAAGTTTTTTATTGCCCAAAACGACCCAAAACTGGGTCGTTTTGGGCTACTGCATGGTGCGGTAGTTTTGCACTACCGCACCTAAGCCTCTCCTGTAACTAATGCATCATTAATTTCGGGGGATCCATTCCTGGTTGTATGCAGAACAACATTAATTTCGGTCCCACTCGTCTCCAAGCAAGCCCATAACCCAATTCCAATGCCCACCAATAAATACCGGCTCCAATTGACCTGCAGTGTGAATGCAATGATATAGGTCAAACTTAAAGATTCTCAACAAAGATGCTTCAACCCCTCACATAGGCCTCATCAGAATTATTTTTTACTTTTTTTTTAGGCAATTTGATAAAAATGAATAATAAATAAATTAAAATAATTTTTTTTCTAGCATCCTTTAATGGTTAGAGAAATAATAAATAAATTTTTAAAAAATAATATTTAAATAGAATAGTGAAAATAAATTATTAAAATAGTGAGGTTACAAGAAGTGCTCTAAAAAAATGAATAGTTAAAATAGATCATTCCCAATGGAAGAGCCATATTTTTATGTAAAATGGCTCTTCAGAACTCACTTTTATCTAGTTTAGCTAAGCCATTTTTAAGTGTCTCCACATCCGATTAGCTATATTTCTATCTATTCTATTAAAATATTATTTTTTTACTCTTTATTGATTCTATCTTTATTTCTTTTCTAAAATTCATATTTCACTTTTTTATTTTTTCAATGGTAATTCATTTAGCACAATAATTTTTCAACGATTATTATTTTTCAAATAATGATTTTTGTAACTATAATATTTTTGAAATGGTTGTATTTTATAATAATTATATTTTTTAACAGTTATTTTTTCAAATTTCGTATTTGCCAACGTTAAGTATGAAAACCATATATATATATATATATATATATATATATATTGACACATACGTACAAGAGAGATGCGAACTTGGATCTTCCGAGAGAGACTAAGAGCTCAAGAGGTGGGTAAGAGAGAGGTGGGAAGAAGAGAGCTGGAAATGCCTTTTTTTTAGACGCTATTGTGTGAGAGAGAGAGAGAGAGAGAGAGGGAGAACGGAAAAAAAAAAAAAAAAGAAGGGAAAAAGATAAAGTATGAGAGAAAAACACTAAAAAATAAAATGGCTCCTTTGAAAAGTGTTGCTACATTTAACTTTTTTTTTAGCTCTTCTAATCAAACATCTATTTTACATATATTTTTGGCTCATCCAATGTGTAGGGTTTTTTGAACATTTAAAGAAACTGCTAATAATAATACTCTAAATAACTGCCTGTGAGACAAAATTTATAACTCAAAACACAAAATACTCGAAATAATTTTTAAGTAGGTTACATTAAATACAACCAAAAAGTTAAGTATATAATAGAGTAAGGGCCAGTTTGAGATTGCGTTTGAGGAGTTTAAAAATGCTTTTAACACTCAAAATCCCGTGTAAAAAAAAAAGTACTCGTTTGGTACAAAAATTAAAAGCATTTTTAAGGGTAAAAAAAGCTTAAAAATGATTAAAAAGTACTTTTGACAAAAGCTTTAAAATAAAAATTTTGCTTAAAATTTTTTAATTTAAAAATTTTATTTCTCAAACGCAATTTCAAACATGCTCTGAAGATCACATCTCATTCAACTCAAAGAGTCGTTAGCTATGTTTGGCAAAGGAAAGCCCCGCACTGTAGCTGGAACGTCACTGTTCCAGCTACAGTGCGGGGCTGACATTTGGCCAGCTTTTTCATTTTGTTTTTTTAATTTTTGAAGCAAAATATATAAAAAAAAAAAAAGAAAAGAAAAAGAAAACAGAGGGGAAAGATGGGGTGGTTCCAGCCACCCCTTGGCCAAAATGGGGTGGCCGGACCACCCCATTTTTGGCCAAGGGGGTGGCTGGAGCACCCCATTTTTTGGCCAGGGGGTGGCTCCAACCACCCCCTTGGCCCAAAAAAAAAAAAAAGAAAAGAAAAGGAAGGGGTGTATTTGGGGGTGGCCGGAGCACCCCCAAAGGGCTGGGGTAATTCGGCCACCCCATACCGGCCGTATGGGGTGGCCGAAACCACCCCCAGCCCTTTGGGGTTGCTCCGGCCACCCCCAAATGCACCAATCCTTTTTTTTTTTTTTTTTTTTTTGGGCCAAGGGGGTGGCCGGACCACCCCCTTGGCCATGGGGGTGGTCGAACCACCTCCAGATCGGCCTGGGGGTGGCTCCAGCCACCCCCTTGGCCAAAAATGGGGTGATCCGGCCACCCCATTTTGGCCAAGGGGTGGCTCCAGCCACCCCATCGTTCTCCTCCTTTTTTTTTTTTTGCTTTGAAAAAAAAAAAAATTCACGTGCAGCAATTTTTAACCCAATTTTAATACTTTGTTTTTTTTTTTTTTAAAAAAAAAAAAATTACAAAGTCAAAATTGGTGTCAGATTGCACTGTAGCTGGAACAGTACCGTTCCAGCTACAGTGCGGGGCTTCCCCTTGCCAAACGTAGCTGTTAGTACCACTCATTGCATTTTAGGGAGTTGAAGACCTCGTTCTAAGTAGTGCTCATCACATCAAAAAAAAAAAAAAAAAAAAGTCCTCAATGGCGGTAGATAAACCATATTCAATTCCCATAAAGTTTTGGTCGTAGCATTAAATTTTTTACCTTGAGATAAATTTCCTTTCTTAATTAATTCCGACCTTTGACGTCGTTAAGGAAACGTCGTCACTCGCAATTTGTACTCATCAGGATCAGCTCTAGCTGGCTTTGTTAGGTAGGGCGAAGACTTGAATATAAATACGGTTGAGAAGTCGTTCTGTTATGTTTGCGGTACAGGTGTGACGTCATGCTTCTGTCGTCATTGACAGATCTTTTTTGGCGTCATTCGAAACGTGAGCTTTCCCACGTTTTATCACTCATCGACGATAATACCAATGGATAGAGACTTTAGAGTGATATATATAAATGCCAAAAAAAAAAAAAAAAAAAGACGAATTTTCATGACCACGTAATTTATAAAATCGTAGTAAATAGCATTAATATAATTTAATTATGTATAAAGTACTGACAATGAAAGACAACAAATGTTTTATCATCCTACGTGGACTCCTCGTCAGCTTGTTTACACTATGTGAACGAAGAATTTCGTTTACCAGAGGCAGAGACCAGCATGTGCCCGGCTGGACCCAGCTGTTCATTGCCGTCCTCGAAGAGTGTACGGTGTGAACATACATCGTGATTCGTGACATACCAGCCATGTGGATGTGCTCCTTAATTTATTGGTCTTACATGAGTGCAGGGTAGCTGCAATACTTTTTTTTTTTTTTTTTGGACAACTTATGACAATAAATAATGAAAGATTTAGAAGAAATTTGTTTTTTTTTCAAAAAAATAAAAAGAAAAAAAAAATTGTATTAAGGGGGTGACGGTTGGTATATAGAATCAAGATTTTTTTTTTTAATTTTTTTTTTTTTTTTAATGTCGAGAAACTTTTTCAAGGCAGGACACTTCAGACCCACCTCTACAAAATAAATCTCGATCCCGTGTATCACACCCTTAAAAATTTTCTTACACGAAACTAGTTAAATTATTGACTTTTCATTAAGGAATGTGGCTCTAAAAAATTATTTGCACCCATTAAGTATTGAATCTTAAACTTTGAAAGGAGCAAATCTCAAGATCAAGGCCTCCATCACATGGGCCAAACCCATGAGTCCAATTTATTTTTATAGGGGTTAAAGCTTATTTTTTAAGCTTAAAAATACACACACACACATATATATATATATATATATATATATATATATATATTTTGTAAAAAAGAAATAGAAAACTGAAAATACATGGTTATGATGAAAAGTTAAATGAGACATAGACTCATGAGTCTGGATAAGATCGGATAGGTTCAAGAAAACATCATATAGCCTAATAAGTTAGTGGGATTAAGTCTTGATTGAGATTTCTAAAAGTCTTTTGATATTTTATTACATAGATTCTTTTCATATCTCAATTGAACACAAAGACCCTTTAAAAAATAAAAAATAAAAATTGAACAGTAAGATATTTTATTTCATAGATTAATTGAGCCCATATGATAAAAATATTTCAAGGGTTGGTTTATATTTGTTATTTCGAAAGGTTCTATTCAAAATCAGTAATTTTAAAATATGCTATGCGAAAACATGATTTTTAAAATTATAAATAAATGTTTGGTAAAATTGTAATTTAGCCTTTAAAATTGTACATTTAAAAAAAAAACACATTTTTATCTGATGAGATTTGAAAACGTAGATTTTTCTGTGTTTCATGTCGTAATTTTTTAAAAACACAATTCCAAACGATTAATTTTTAGAGATTTTGTTTAAAATTACACTTTTTATCTATGAAATCACAATGCTAAACACGCTTTAATAAACAAAGGAATAGAAACAGATTTTCTAGCAATTGGTCTTCTTCTATTATATAGATTTTTTTTAAGCCTAATTGAAATTAAATAAGTACGAGGGCCGGAAATGAAACTCTCAATTGCATTTAGATGGGCTGATAGCGGGCCCTTAACTGGCCCATGATCAGATCTGCAGCCCAAAGCCGCTCTTTCATCTTCAAGCTTCAGACCCTCTCTCTGTCTCACGCGCGCGCGCACACTTCACTGATACACACATGGCTTCCCCAAGAATTCTGCTCTGCGGCGACGTTCTTGGCCGCCTCAGCCAGCTCTTCAAGCGGGTCTCAACGGTCTCTCTCTCTCTCTCTCTCTCTCTCTCAGCATTTATGAATGTCTACGTATCTCTAGGGTTTTGTTTTTAATTTCAGGTCAACAAATCGGCGGGCCCATTCGACGCGCTACTCTGCGTGGGCCAGTTCTTCCCGGAATCGCCAGACCAGCTCGACGAGCTTGCGGACTACACCGAAGGCCGGTCGAAAGTCCCTCTTCCCACGTACTTCATCGGCGACTACGGCGTCGGCGCTTTTAAGGTACTATCGGCGGCTTCCAGGGACCCTGCTAACAAAGGGTTCAAGATGGACGGCCTCAGGGTCTGTGAGAATCTTTTCTGGTTGAAAGGCAGTGGCAAGTTCACGCTCCATGGTACGCTTCAAACTTTGCTATTGGATTAATTTGATTTTTAAGAGGCTAGCAGCTAATTTCGATTAATCTAAGTAGTTTTGATGTAATTGTAGCGTAACGTGGTCAAATAAATTCACAGTTTCGCTTTATGGGGTTACAACATCAATACTGTACTACTTGCTCTTTTAGCAGCCAACAAGAGTTTTTTATTTTTATTTTTTTATTTTTTTTTATAGTATTTTTAGCAGTCTGTAAGAATGATTTGGTATTTATAATTTAGAAGAAACAAGAATACAGTATGACATGAGAAATTAGTTCGTTATCTAGAGTGGCATTCATGAGTTTGGTTGACAATGTGATACATTTCTGGGTTAGATTACGAATTGTAAGTGAATGTCTATAATCACCATATTGAAATTGCATGGTGAATTCTGAATAATCTTGACAAGAAGATTGGCATTTGAATGTATTCTTAATTCAATGATATAGGGTTTTTATGAGGACAAATGCTGATGACTTTGAAGTTTTTTTAAAGATGAATAATGACTTGTATTGTTGTTTTTATTAGCTGATTTAATTTTGATTGTAGGGTTATCTGTGGCGTATTTGTCTGGTAGGCATTCATCCGATGGTCAACAGTTCGGAATGTACACGCAAGATGATGTGGACGCTTTAAGAGCTATAGCTGAGGAACCTGGAGTAGTTGACTTGTTCCTAACATATCCTTCCTCTATTATGAACTAGGAGCTGTTCTTGAAGTTGGTTATTTTATATGTGATTCTGAATGTTACTTGACTTTTAATGTGTGGTCTGTTTAATTGACTACCTTAATCATTTACCACTAATGAATGGCCGAGTGGGGTGACAAATGAAGCAGCTACATCTGATCTTCCCCTAGGATTCTCTGATTCATTTGGCAGCGATTCTACCGTATCGGAATTAGTAGCAGAGATAAAACCACGGTATGTGATGCTTTGGGCTATTCCTGCATGGATCATTGTACATAATGTAGGATCAGAATTTACTGCCTCATTGAATAGATATTTTGTTTTTGGAATGTATTTTCCATATTATTTCACATTTTATTGACTGCTTTCTGGCCCAATATATAATGTATTAAAAGTTTATCTTTGTATTAAAGGAAAATTATATGTTGTTTTTATTGGTTGAACTTTGTCTTCTGTGGTAGGTATCACATTGCAGGTACTAGAGGCATTTTCTATGCTCGTGAACCTTACTCTAACATTGATGCTGTGCATGTAACCCGATTCTTGGGTCTTGCTTCTGTTGGGAATAAAGATAAACAGGTTTGAGTTTCTCGTAATAATTTTTTGTAAGCATTCGTGAACTCTTTTGCCATAATTTTATCTTTTTTTCTTCTTCTTTTTGCAACAAAACTATTGATTTTTTATTTTTACCTTTGGCAACATATAGTCTCAACCAAGTATCAGTTAATTGTTTTATTAATGCTGGAATTTCCAAGGATAGCTCCTTTGGAAAGAGTTGCTAAGGGCATGTCTATTCCTGAGTATAAAGCATGACTACTTCACAGAGATGGCCCTGATGCTGCTAAGCACTTGATTACCTTGGAGGCTAATTTTTAACATCACTTGCATTTATATTTTATTTATGATTTCTAGATTCTGCATTACTTTGGTAAACCTTGCTCTGAAAATGTTGGGCATATGCATGTGATGTTCTCTCTTGCATGGGATATCTTTCATTTGCTCGTCTTTTCTTCAACCTTCAGTATTTAGATAATAGCTTCTGTGCATTCTATAACTATTGGTTGGGAACTTGCTCCACAGAAATTTATTCATGCGATTTCTCCTACTCCAGCATCTGTCATGTCAGCTGTTGAGCTTAGTATGAAGTCCTCAAACACTACCTTGTCTCCATATACATATTCAGAGCAAACAGTCCATGCCAAGGAAGCCACAAAGAGGCCTAGTGATAGTGTTTATGACTCACAATATTGGAGATATGATGTCTCCCAAAAACGGCAGAGATATGGAGCAGGAGATGGTCGTCAGCTGTGTTTTAAATTTGTATCTTCTGGGTCTTGTCCGCGAGGGGAAAAATGCAACTTTCAACATGACAGCAATGCAAGAGAACAGTTTCTGAGAGGTGTTTGTTTGGATTTTATTAACAAAGGAAAATGTGAAAAGGGTCCAGATTGCAACTTTAAGCACAGCCTGCAGGATGAAGGTGAGAGCAATTCTCACCGGAAACGAGGATCTGAGAATGCTAGAACTAACAGGTTGGTGTTTTATTGAAGTGATATTCATATTAACTTAGTCTTTTGTTTTGTGAAGATGTTTGAGTCATTCTTTTTGTTATAAGTATTTTTTTTAAGTGAATGGAGTTCATTAAAAACCAAAGGACGCACCCAAGTACACTAAAAGTATAAAAGAGAAACACTTAAACAGAGAAAGAAAATAAATAAATAAAGTCATGAGAATTAGATTTATGAAAACAATCATAAGTAACAATTCATTGAAAAAGGGTATGAAAAAAGAAGGCCTTTAGCTTTGCCATCGTCCTCTCATTGTCTTCAAAGCTCCGGTTATTACTTTCTCTTTAAATGCACCACATCAAACAGAGCGGAATCATCTTCGACAATACTTTACTTTGAGAATATAGATGTATGTGTGTGTGTGTATTTATATTTATATTACATATGTCCTTTTGGTGCTGAGTAATGCTCGATAATTTATTTTTATCCTACAATTGTCCAATGATGTTGATGTGGCACTCCAAATCAACCATTGGATCCTATTTTTTATTTAACAAGAATTAATTTAAGGGTTGATTGGGAGTGCCACGTCAGCCATGTTGGATAGAACTATAGTATCTGGCACTTCTCTTTAATGCTTATTCATTCTTATGAAATGATCCAGTCTCTTATATTAACTATCTGTCTTGCAACTGAGTTACAGGTCAAAAGAGTGCTGGTTTTGTATTTCAAGCCCCAACGTAGAGTCACATTTAATCATCAGCATAGGAGAGCATTACTACTGTGCACTGGCTAAAGGCCCGCTTGTTGAAGACCATGTACTAATAATACCTATTGAGCATTTGCCTAATACCCTTTCACTACCACAGGAACATGAAACTGAGCTTCTTGGATTCCAGAATAGTCTCAAGAGGTATTATAAGAATCAAGGGAAATCAGTTGTTTTCTTTGAGCGGGTTTCAGAACGTATTACTCATGCTAATCATCAGGTAAAAGATTTCTCCTTTGCAAGTTCCTTTATTAGATGCATATTGTGTTAAGACTTGGGAATGGCTGACAATCACCCAGTGATTCCAATCTTTCCATGCATGACAAGCCACTCTTGTTGTTTCCACTACTGAAGATCCTACTTAGGCTGAAGAATATGAACTTTGTATTTTAACCTTCTTCTTTTTTTCCTTATTTTTCTTTGGGTAAATTTCATTTATTCCACACATTCCTTGTGTAGGCTATTCCTATTCCATCATCCAGAGCGGCTGCTGTTCAAGATATATTTAACTTAGCTGCTGAAAAGCTGGGATTTAAATTTGTGGCCTTGAAAAGTAAGTTTTAATGTTCAAGTGTGTACTTCAAGTTCACTGTGCCAATTGGCTCATAAATATTGCCCTGGATCCTTCAAATCCTTATATGCCTGAGTTTTCTGCCACAACCTTGTTTTCCTGTGCCCTAATATGTTGTCTATAGAAGATATGAATGTTTAATTAGTGGGTGTGTGGAAATAAATAGATTCAATAGATATCACAATTTGGTTTTGAGTTCCCCCCCCCCCCCCCCCAACCAACACGCAAAAAAAGAAAAAAAAAAAAAATTCAAGAATGATACTTGTAATATCTATGCATGTTGCAACATCTACTATTTCTTGGCTTCCACTGTATCTTAATTCTGTTATTCTCTTTATTGTAGCGAATGAGAATGCTGATGGAAGAAAATTGTTGAGGACACAATTCAATAGGGAGTTTAACTTCTTCTATGTTGAACTCCCTAATGGTACAATATTATCACATTTGGTTGAGGAAAATGAGAGTTTTCCTGCTCAATTTGGACGCGAGGTAAGCTGCTTGGTATCTATTATGTATATTTGTTCAAAATGTGCATATCTTTTTCTCATTCTTTTTCCCCAAAATATGGAATTCGCCAACTCATGCAATATCCACAATACTTGGCTGTGTCCCAATATTTGTTCTCAGGGCTACCTAGATTAGTGTAGTGCTAGTCAGCCATGGGATGCTAGAGGACCTTCAGGCTTCGTTATTTGAAATTTGACTGATATATTTGAGTATTCTATTTTTGAATTTAGATTTCATTGAAATGTCTACCCACCCTCATAGAGGTCAATCAAATATGTTTGTATTTTTAAAACAACAGTTGAGTTTCATGGTATTTTCTTCATTCTCATTAGGGATAGTGACACAAGACAACTAGGATGTGCTTGGTAGCCAACAACAAACTTTCAATAAGCAAGTCAGATGTATGTTAATTTCTAGATGCATTAAGGAAACAAATATATGCACCAAATGACTCACATTTCACTTTTTATGCTTGACCATTTTGTTAGTGGTGACAAAAACGGGGGAGAGTTTGCTCGTCTTAAATGACAAAGTTGTTCGCATTATCATGTAAACCATGAATTTTGGTTGTGGCATGGCTATTGTAGATACTTGTTTTTGGTCCAAGCTATTGTACTAGCATGAAAATTGTGTAACAATTAGATTGGAACATCACCTTCCATGGGAATGACTATATGTCAGATTTTATTACTCTTCACAAGCAGCAGAGTTATTCCCCGCATTGTTGAACATTTGTGTAGTGGTTTTTGTTTAATTGCGCTTGTCATGACTTTGGACTTTCTTTCTTAACTATATTGGGTTAGTGGTCTTAATGAGTTATTTCTTGTTAGCCTCCAATTGAGTGGAGTACAGAATTTCACAGCATATCTGTTTATTGTAAAGATTCTGATGCATGGAGAGCTCATATGAATCAATATAAATTTATTTTTGTCAGAATTTCTTTGGGTAAAATTTAAACCCCTGCCCCGCCCTTCCAACCCAAAATAAAGAATCTAATCTCATAGGAGATGGAATTGTCATGGAAAAACAATTGAAATGTTATAGCATGTAATCTATGCTGCAGGTTCTGGCAGGCTTGCTGAAGATAGCAGATAGGGCTAATTGGAGGAATCATGCAGATAGCAAAGAAGAGGAAACAAAGATGGCAGAAAATTTCAAGAGTCGATTTCAAGAATTTGATCCAAATAAGTGATTTTCCAGTAACAGAAGCCAGGACTGATGCATAATGTATTGTAATTCTAATGTACACGTCTACAGAGATTCTTTATTAGTTGGTGAGGGATGCTACCCGCCTTAGAAAGGTACTTTTGACTTCTTAAATTTTAGGGCACCAGAGCCCACTGGTCAATGTAGTTGACATTGATTTGTCATTTGAACAATGCTGAGGATTTGTTTTTTGGTGTCCTAGGTGGAAGAACACCCGCCTAGATGCACACTGCACCTGGCAGTCTCCACTGCTCCCTACAAAGATTGCCAGCCAACTGTCTATCATCTCTGGTAACCAGTGGAATTAAGAGGTATCCTCCTTAACAGACGAGATGCTTGAAACTGATTTTCCTTCACAGTAATTTATGTTTCAAGTCAAGGCAGAGATAAGACAAGTTTAGGCACCCGAAATATACGTATTGTGCCGTATGTATTCAGCGGGGGATTTTAGTCTTCACAACCAGAATTTTGATGTCTGCCACATGTTTGGAAATACTTCCTGTTAATCTTATTTATGTCACCTGCAAATAACCAAGTAACAGCCACAATTTGCAATTTAGAAATAGAAATTTTTTACATCAATCTATACAAAGCCTTCATGCATCCAAACAAGTTCCTAGGTGGCTACTGGGGTATGATTTTATTCACTTTGTGCATTGCTGCTGTGTTTTGTTTTGTTTTGTTTTGTTTTTTTTTTTTTTTTTCCCCTAAGCTGTGCATTGTTGCAGTTGGAATTTATTGTGCAAGGATTCCCTGCAATTTGGTGGGGTTGGTGGGTTCCGCGGCTTCAATTCGGGCAACATATTGCAGTGGATCCCTATCCAAATTCATTAGAGAGGGTATATAAAAGTTGTTGTTATTGTGATATAACGTTTTCTTCTTTGTTGGAATGATTCGTAGCTTTGAAATTATGCCGGGTTTGTGAGGTGAATTGACCAAATTGCGAAATCGCGAGATGGTTCCCGCTTAATCCGGGTCTTGGGGGCCCACGAAGGGTCGTGGAAGTCATAGTGGGCACTGGGCTATCCAAATGAGTGGTTCCTTGAGAAATAGGTTTGGTAGGAGAGTCGTCCCCCTGGCCCCTGCTACAAAGAAAAAAAAGGGATGGTGGGGGGTTTGGTAAGGGGAATCCAAATATTCATTCAAAAAAAAAAAAAAAGGATGGTTCTTTTTCAGCCTTAAACGGGGAAAAAACAAAAGCTTGATGGAATCTTGTGCTCTCTCGCTGCATAATTTCACGTGGGTTGTAAAAGTGGTTGGGATGTTCTTGGGATGGTCCCATGTTTCTCTTAAGCTTTCAGGAAGGTAGACCACTGGCCTTTGCTGAGCTGTGCCTGTTACACCACTCGGCTTCATTGGCACAATGGTCCTGTAAGGATTACGGTTTTTTTTTTTTTTTTCTTTTTTTTTTCCCCCTACTTTTAGGCCAATTAAATTTAAAAAAAAAAGAAAGAAAGAAAGAGAAGCTCATTGTTTTCATCTGCTAACCGACAGTAAGACAAGGACAGAAGCTTTAAAAAAAAGGTAAGGATTTCGGGGGGTTGGTTTTAATTCTTTAGGAAAATTAAATTGGAGATCCAAATGCATTATTTGATATGTTTTGTTATGAATGACTTAGAACATGTGCGGATGTTGTAAAAATGAGAGCTTTATATCACATGGATGAACTCATCCAAATGATTATTATTATTATTTTTTTTTTTAAAAAAAAAGGAAAATTGGGGGTTTTAATTCTAGTTTAACCATATGATGAATTCAACCGAAAGTACCAAACTTAATTTTTTTTTCCCGTTAATAAAAGGGAGGAATAAGTTGTATTAAATAATCCCACAACCGATAGGACTGTTTTGTCTCACATCTCATATGCTCAACAAGGGAAAGCAAAAGCTTTCCATGTGTGACAAAAAAAAGGTACAAACTCTTCAAATGGTCCATCACAGATTTACATGGGGGCACAATCTTTGTGGCTTGGATCTATCTCCACAAGATGCTCCTTAGCTGTCGGATTACATTTGAAGATGTAGATATTCACGGGTCGCCTTCCCTGTAGTCAAATTCAACAATTAATATGATTACCATGGTGGGCCAAATAAATTACCTCACAAAAATCTGCCCATTCATTTTCTTTATGGTTAAGTTCAAAGGTCTAACTCGTTTAATTAAATAGGTCGAATTATAGTTGACTTATATTGTCACCCCTAATTAGGGATCATGAAAATTGACATTATTTTATCAAGAATGAGTTAATATGCCTAGTCCATGTTTCATAGGCATTTGAGCTTATCACCATTATCTTCATTAAAAGTGTTCAAATCAACTAGCCCGACATTCGATTTATCCTTGACTCAGTTTCAATTTGCACGGGTCAATTTACGACCGTAATAGAGTCCGATGTGTGAAGAGTTTTATTACGGTGTGCTAACCAATAAATATCTCTTTCTTTTCTTGGGAGAAATAAGAAAGACCGTTTGATGAATGAGTTGATGGGGGATGGTGATTGCTAAACCATACATGTTACAATATACTTTTACCAATACCATACACTAAAAGGACTTTGTTTGTTATATCCTTTTTATAAAGCTAAATTATATCTAAATCAAGAAGAATCAGAGGGTATATATATATATATATATATATATATATATAAAATCAGAGGGTGATGTGTCAGAGTCCAGCTTTGACACATGCCACACAGTCGCTATCGCAAACCAGGCCAACAGAAACAACCGCAAAAACCAGGAAGAAAAAGAGTCAAGCAAACCCATTAAAAAACCACAAGACTTTCAACTCAGACGTAAAAGTTGATTCATTTCCCATTAACTCCCACTCAACTTCAACCTTCCCATTAAAATATTGACCAAAATCTCTCTCTCTCTCATCCAACCAAACTTCTTTCTCTCTCTTTTAAAAGTGTCTGTTAACTTAGCATTGTGTCCTTGCCTGTTTTTGTAGGTTGTAATTCCATTCAAGAACCTATGCCAGTGAGGGCTGTTCTGTCACATATGGCAATCTCAAAGCTCTGCAATTTCCAGAGCTTAAGTTTTGAGAAAACGATTGCTTGGCTTTCTTCCACCAAACCCTTTTCTGGGGTTCTCTATAGACTCTATTCTCATTGCTTTGCTCTCACTATTTGTGGGTCTTCTTTAATTTAACATCCCCTTTTGTTCTTGCTTCAAGTTGTCGACTCCTAGTTTACTAATTTATTCGTTTCTTTTTTATTATTGTATTGGTGTTTTTAATTTGTTCACCATCATTGAGAAGGTTGGGTAAGAGATTTTCAGATTTGTTGTTATATCTGATGGAGGTGGGGATGCCAGCCGTTCTCCAGCTGGTGGAACTCTGTGTCATTTGCTTTGCTTTGGCTGTCCAAGGATCTACAGGTAAATTTTTAAATTTCAAAGTTTTTTGCTTGATATAAATATGGTTGGACTTATCTGATGAGTTAACAAATTTAAAATGGATTTGATAAATCTTGTGCTCAAGCAGCATCTAGTGATCCCGGTTGATGAATTTCAGGTTGCCTGTTTAGTTTGTATAATCAATGGTGTGGAGAGAGTGAACATGTAGCTCAACTCTGTACTCAAATTATGTTTTATTTGAACATAACTAGACGGTCTCATTTTAGTTTGTATAAATATGATTGAACGTATTATTAACCCGTAGAATTGTTTTCCCAAATTTGCCTCACTTAGTTTTATGACCCTAATTTGCAGCTAGTAGTTTCAAGCTTGAAGTTTTCCAGGCATAACCAATAGCTAGTGTTCTTTTGTTAAGTTTAGCAACAATTATCCTAGCTCAGGCTTCATGTGGGAAATGCTTTTCTATTTAGGCTTTATCTAAGGAAATGCTTTCCATCTAGGAGCTGCTATAATAATTAAAGCTTAACCCTATATTCCCTTATTGATAACTCCAGACATTCATGCAGTCGAGGCATGATTCTGACCCGTTACTATATTTTCATGAGCTGATAGAGATTTCTGATGGCCCCATATTCTCATACTGAATGGAAGGAACGAAAATTCTTTCATAATTTCTCCTTTCTATATGCAACAAAGATATCAACACTTAATCTTCAAACTAATTCCTGCTCCTGCAAATGCTAATGAAAGAGAAAACTGTCCCTTAATGTTAATGCAGACTTCATAAACTGAGCTGAAACTTTCCAAAAAATTGTTTAAATTATAAGTTTTACATTGAAAAATCCATATCCATTGAACTACTGAATAATGTCAAGAATTGACTATATATATCAAAGTTGTTCATGGCTTGTCAAGTTTCCTAATAGCCTTTTATTATGTTCTTTCAGAGTCCAATATATCCCCTTCTCCTGCAACTTTTTCTTCAGTTCCTCTGATAGAAGGAACACCTGGTCCAGCCCATCACAGAAAGTCATGGAGAAGCAGTGCACCAATCTCATCATCCCAGCCGAACGGTAATCTTTATAACCCTGGCACTACAGAATGTTATTATCTTGAGGCCATCAGAATAAGCTTCTAGTTTGGACAATCCAGGGTCAGATTCTCACCCTCCACTTGCATTACCACCTCTTACATCTGCCCCAGTGCCCCGAGGGACCCAAGGGCTTGTACCATCATTGACACCAAGCACTCCAGCTGTATCCCCACTGCATCAGACAGCTCCTCCACCTTCAGCTGTTCAAGGACATGTCCCGTCCATGCCACCAAGTGATCCTCAGAGGAAGAAACCAGTTAATAAAACTCCTGGCTCATTGCCTGTTGCTGCTCCAGGTAGATAATTTATTAGGGTTTTCTGAGTTCCCAGTTGAAATAGGGTCTAGATTAACTGCTTCTGTCATAATGTACAGTTCCAGTGGCAACTCCAAGTAATTTACCACAAAATTCACCAGTCAGCCACCCAAGTATGCCAGGAACTTTGTCACCTAGCTCTCATCATAGAAAAGCACCAGATAATAAGGCTCCCATCCCAGAGCCAATTACTCCAGGTATATGACCAGTATTTTCCATGCCATCACTAGATCTCTGCTCAATATGTTCTGAGCAGGCCCCATTTTATTCAAATACAGTATCTGCGGCATCACCACCGAGGAAATTTGGACAATATCCACCTGCAATCCACCCAAATGTGCCAGAAATAGCACCATCCACATTACCTGGTGCACCTTATTGCTTTCATTTTTCAAAACTAAACTTTCTATCAAACTATCAAAATCACCAGTTGAATTGACCTTATTGTTTCTTCTTTGTGTCATAATCATGCAGCGCCAGTTGCATCACCAACGAGTGAATTGCCACAAAATTCACCAGTCAGCCACCCAAGTATGCCTGTAACTTTGTCACCTAGCTCTCATCATAGAAGAGAACCAGATACTAAGGCTCCCATCCCAGAGCCAATTACTCCAGGTAAATGACCAGTATTTTGACGCTATCATTAGATCTCCGCTCAAAATGTTTTGAACTGGCCCCTTTTATTCAAATACAGTATCTGCGGCATCGCCACCGAGGAAATTTAGACGACATCCACCTGCAATCCACCCAAATGTACCAGAAATAGCACCATCCACATTACCTGGTGCACCTTATTGCATTCATTTTCCAAAACTAAACTTTCTATCAAACTATCAATGTGACCAGTTGAATTGACCTTATTGTTTCTTCTTTTTGTCATAATCATGCAGCACCAGTTGCATCACCAACGAGTGAATTGCCACAAAATTCACAACCCCTACATCCAGTTATGCCTGGTGAATCTCCATCCATATTACCAGGTGCATCTTATGAGAAAAATGTAATTCATTTATTTATATATTTTAAATTGTGGATCTCTTTTTCCCCTTTACCCCATTACTCCCAGACCCTTTGTCCTTCAAAAAAGGAGGAATTTTTTTTTTTTTTTTTTTTTTTTTGGGGGGAGGGGGGGGTTGATTTACACTTTATAAGAATAGAAACCTGTCTTTGTGTTCCTCTTTGTTTCATGCTTCAAGTTGAAATGCTAAGGCTGTGAGTTTCAAGGAAAAGATGCCATTGTACCTTGCCTCTGGTTAGTCCAGATATATCGCGACATATATCAATATTATGGCAATAAAAATAATTTCTGTAACAGCCCAAAACTGTTGTGATCAGATTTTGATGGCTGAGTTGCATGTACATCATAATCTTGAAAACGTATCAAAAGGTGAGATTATAAAACCACACATAAACAAAACCATACACTCTTGTGTTATTCACAACTTGTTTTTATTTGTTCTACTGAACTGTTAATTCAATAAGGTTTCTCTGGAACCACGGAATCCCATTTCCTTCAACCTTCGTTCCCCCTATTTTTTTTTTTTTTGAATTTTAGGTGTTAAAATCTGGCCATTCATAAACTTTCATTTTGTATGGCCGATATATGCATTTAACCAGTTTATCCATTTTTTTTCTAAAGGCTACTTGCCATGGTTGTTAAAGCTCTCTATAGTCTGACAAATGTTATATTTGGTTGGTGCACATGAAGTGCAGACCCTGATGTCTCGCCTGCATCAACTCCTCCAAGCATTGTTGGTTGGCAGAGGAATAGAACTCCAGAGGCTCCACCTCCACACGAAACACCGAAGCCATTACCTCTTTTGGACCACTCCCCAGCTCTAGGTATGCAGAAACCTACATATTTCAGCTAGATTGGTAAAATGAAGTGTGTGCTATAAGATGGTAAAACTCTTATTAATATTATTTGCAGGTCCTTTTCCTGCTGTAGCTCCTTCCACACACAGAGCTATGAGGCATTCTAATTACGCTCCTGCACCATCTCTTTTATCTCCTAAATCTCCATTAAATAAAGGTTATCATTCTCCTGCATCTTCACCTTCAACCTCATTTTATAAGCATCATCATACAAGGAACAATATCACCAGCCCTGCCCCTGCATCATCATATCTGGTTTCTCCTCCCACTTCAAAACAGCAAGGTCTAGTATTTTACCTTACATATGTAGAGCAAAGTTTGATTTGATTTATTATGTTCTTTGACCTTCAAGACATCATGTGTTGCTTTTCGTTTCATTTTTATACATAGGTCCGGTCATCTCTCCAGCATTACTTCCAACAAATGGACGAACACACTTTGCTCCTCCTCCCCTGAAGCGAGGTAAGGCAACAGTGAATACTAAAGTGATTTCTTCCTACTAGAGACTCAGCAGTGAGCTAGGTAGTTGTTTCAATTTCGGATTAACTGATGCATGGCAGGCTCTTCAGTTTCCCAATCCCATTTCCCCTCTCCTTCACCATTGAGCAATGCTTCACCTCCTTCTTCTCTACCTCCAAGAGCTGCACCTGGCCACACAAAAAGTAAGGAAAACTCAAGATTCTTTCTTTTTAATTATTATTAAATATTATTAATTGAAGTTTTTCATTCAATTTATGTCGAGTTAAATGAGTACCTGATTGAGTATGTTTGCAATCTCAAGTGCCCTTTCTTCTTCCCCCTAATGTTTCTCCTTCTGGGTCTACATCAAAGAGTCCAAAGATACCACTCCTGCCACCACTTCAAGCGTTCCCACCTCCGCCTCCTAATGAAGGTACGCAAACACTTAATTTTCTACACTTAAGGGTTACTAGCATCTCTGCACTTCTGTTGTTCCAATAATATTATTTTTCTTACTAGAATTTAACGCACAGGTTCTACCTTTTTGTAGATTGCTCATCAACCATATGCACAGAACCCTATACGAATACTCCTCCAGGGTCACCTTGTGGCTGTGTTTTGCCCATGCAAGTTGGTCTGCGCCTTAGCGTTGCTCTCTATACCTTCTTCCCTTTGGTTTCAGAGCTTGCTAAAGAAACTGCTGCTGGGGTTTTTATGAAACAAAGTCAAGTTCGCATTATTGGAGCCAATGCTGCTAGTGAACAACCAGAGAAGACTGTTGTCCTTATTGACTTGGTACCCTTGGGGGAAAAGTTTGATAACACCACAGCCTTATTGACTTTTCAAAGATTTTGGCACAAACAAGTTGTTATACAAGCTTCCTACTTTGGTGACTACGAAGTATTATATGTACGCTATCCTGGTATATATTAACTCCTCAGTCTCTTCTCTCTCTCCATCTCTAATAATTTTCAACTGGGAATTTATATAGAACTACTGCATTTGTAGGTTTACCCCCATCTCCGCCTTCTCCTTCGGGCATTACCATAAATGATGGTGGTCCTTACTCTGGTGTTGACAGTAATGCAAGGACAAATAAACCCCTTGGGGTTGATGTGCATAAGAGGTGGCATAAAGATGGGCTTGGTGGTGGCATAATTGCTATTATTGTGATTTCAGCTTTTGTAGCAGTGGTCTTATGCTCTGCTGCTGCTTTGGTATTTCTCTTCAAACGTAGAAAGCTTGTTTGTGATCCAGTGCCAACTCCACGGGCTTTGCCACCTTTCCACAACAAACCATCAGGTAATCCCAATTTCAATACCATAAAAAGCAGGTGCAGTATGTTGCAAAATTTAGCCAATTAGTTGCTCCAAGTGGTTGGAGCTGGCAGGTTTATTTCATCTTCTGAATAAAGAATACTTTTGAGCTTGATACTGTCAATTAGTTAAATGATCTTTTACATGAATCTAACATTTAAAAGTTGGACTTATGAAGCCTTAAGGGCATACAAGTTCTTCATAAATCTAAAATGCATGTGTAATCATTTTGGTCCGATCCTGATCGCGTAATTAGGGGTTTCATCCTCAAAATTGGATTCATCCAGAAGTTTTGCTCTTTCAGTATAAGAAAGAATATATTTTGCAGGCCTTGGTGGGTCTTTGATTGGAAGTGGACCCAGTTCTGTGTCGTTATCATTTGGATCTAGCATCGCAACTTATACCGGATCTGCTAAGACTTTCAGTGCGAGTGACATAGAGAAAGCCACTGACAATTTTGATGCTTCAAGAATACTTGGGGAAGGTGGCTTTGGGCTTGTTTACAGTGGTGTTCTTGAAGATGGGACCAAAGTGGCTGTCAAAGTTTTAAAGAGAGATGATCAGCAGGGTGGTCGGGAGTTCTTAGCTGAAGTTGAGATGCTGAGCCGCCTTCATCATCGCAACCTGGTCAAGTTGATTGGTATATGCACAGAGGAGCGCAGCCGCTGCTTGGTTTATGAACTCATTCCAAACGGCAGTGTGGAATCCCATTTACATGGTTTGTTATTTTGCTCTTTATGGGCTTGCTCTATAATTGGTTATTACTGTTTAAAATAGTTAAAACTCTTTGTGAAAATGGTTGTGTTTTTGTCCATCTTCTTTGCTGGCAGGAATTGACAAGGAAGCTGCTCCACTTGATTGGGCTTCCCGTATGAAGATTGCACTTGGCGCTGCTCGTGGTCTAGCTTATCTGCATGAGGATTCTAGCCCTCGTGTCATACATAGGGACTTCAAGTCCAGCAACATCTTGTTGGAACACGATTTTACGCCGAAAGTGTCAGACTTTGGTTTGGCTCGAACGGCCTTGGATGAGGAAAGCAAACACATATCGACACGTGTCATGGGAACTTTTGGGTACAAACATTTCCTTCTGTGGTATCCAATTGTTGTACATCTATTTTATGCATACAAATAGAAAGTGTAGGTGAGTGAGTGGAGAAGATAAACACTCTTTTCTCCAAAGGCACATACACACATAGGAGCTGAGCACTAAGTATATCATTTTGAACAATTATTTTCGTTGCAGGTTCATGTTGACTGATTTATGACAGTCTATGTTTCCTTGCCTGTGATAGGTTTTATCTTTAAGAGGAAGTCTAGGCTAAAATGCGGTCATCAGTATTTCTAGGAATTTCAGGGAGGTTTAATTAAATAACCTACACTTAAAATGGTAGCCTAATCTTTGGTTAATTGGGGCCAAAAGCCATCCTTTACACTACCCTACTTGCCACTCATTACTTTTGATAAGTACTTGCCACTGTTACTACTGCATGCTATTTCTTCAAGAAGAATGAAAATGAGAGATAAAATAAAACGAAGGTAGCAATTTAGGTTGTTTATCATCCCTTCACTGATGGGTCATTATTGTTTAAAGCAATTCCATATACATAGCAGTAGTTATAGCCATCTAAAATGTTTTTGGATACCTCCACTGGGCTGCTTTAGTGCCTTCTCTATTTTTGATGAAGTTGTCATCCTCGTGACTTTCCAGGTATGTGGCTCCGGAGTATGCAATGACTGGACATCTTCTTGTGAAAAGTGATGTCTACAGCTATGGAGTTGTCCTTCTTGAGCTTTTGTCCGGGAGAAAGCCAGTAGACATGTCACAACCACCTGGCCAAGAGAATTTAGTTGCATGGGCCCGTCCACTCCTCACTAGTAAAGAAGGGTTAGAGACAATTGTAGATGAATCTCTAGGATCTGATGTGCCTTTTGATAGCGTTGCCAAAGTAGCCGCCATTGCATCAATGTGTGTACAACCGGAGGTATCACACCGCCCGTTTATGGGTGAGGTTGTTCAGGCCTTGAAACTGGTATGTAACGAGTGTGATGAGGCAAAAGTAGGTTCAAGAAGCTTAAGCCAAGAGGATTTGTCAATCTGCATGGACGCCGGGGCCAGTACTGGCTCAGGAGAGTTACCAGATACTGTGCACAGCCAATACTTACTTCCTAACTTTAATTCTGGCATTGATACTGAGAGGGGGTTGTCAGTGTCAGATTTATTTAGTTCATCAGCTAGATTTGGGAGGCAGGCATCTGGGTCATTTAGGAGGCACTCCAGTTCAGGTCCTTTGAGAATGGGAAGGAGCAGGTTCTTCTGGCAGAGAATTAGGAGATCGTCCGGGGGCACTGTGAGTGAACATGGGGTTATGTTCAGGTTATGGCCAGGTTCACATTGATGCTGTTAATCCCTTCTCTATTGGTTGATTTCTCTTTTCATTATTTGAACTCAGATTTGAAAGCACAAGCAGGAATTTTTTTACCTCATGCAGACAAGAATGGTTTGTTGAGGCTTCAAACTGGGATGTGAGCAAGTTCTGAATTGGGAGTGCAGTTCTTTGCAGCCCTAAATTAACTCCTGGATTCAAATGCTTATTGGGAAGGGTGTGAATCTAATTTTGATTAATAAGTGTCCAATGGTGATGGTGACAGGGCCTCCATTGTCTGTTTATACCTTAAATAAAAAATAATTCCGGATCGAGGCTACCATAACATTGTTAAATTTTAAATCCACTGAGGTGTATTTGAGGGGAAAACATAAAAAGGGAGGGTTGCTCTTGTTACTGAAATGTATAGAACAATTTGTATCAGGAAATGCATCCATTCCCCACTTCCAGTGCTGTGAATTTTGTAGTAACTTTTGGTAGGATGAAAGTAAAATCATTTGACACAGAAAATATATACACCCTTTCTTGTTACTGAAATGTATAGAACAATTTGTATCAGGAAATGCATCCATTCCCCACTTCCAGTGCTGTGAATTTTGTAGTAACTTTTGGTAGGATGAAAGTAAAATCATTTGACACAGAAAATATATACACCCTTTCTTGCCAATCACTTTCAAATATAGGCTACACAAAACGCATGCATGCATATGTACATGCTCACACACACACACACACGCATGCACAAACATATAAACCACAAAAGTTTTGGTTTAATGTTGGGAATCATGTTTTCATCACCAAATAGCAGAGAAGAGAAGGGTAATTTGATGGTTACTCTACAACCCAAAATCTATCTTCTGAATTATTAAATCTTTGAATCTCCGTTTCTATACATGGTGAGAAGTACCACTTAGATATGAAACATACTAACAAATATCAATGTTGTTTGTTTTAAAAGATCCTACAATATTAACTTGCAAGTTATTTTTATTTTGTCCTAGCCAATGAACCAATCAGGGGAATAAATGTATCCATTTTAATGTGTTTTGGTTTTAGTTTCTAATGTAATAGAAAGGTCAAAACTATTTTTTATGTTTTTGGAGGATTAAGATCCACAACAATTGTCGCATTCCCACTTTTGAAAATCCAGGCTGTTCAATACATCGAACGGCCTAGATTTTTAAAATTGGGGATCCAACAATTCTAAATAAATTGTCTTTAATTCTGGTCCGTTTTTTGAAATGTTTTGTGTTTTAAGTTGTTTAGTATTATATTTATCCTGAGAACAACAAAAATACAAATCCTTGAATACTACATACATAACATCATACTTGCATAAGATTGAACATCAAGACCTATCATTTCATAAGTGTTATAACTTACCTTGGTAAAATTTTCACCTCAATTTCAAATATTTTTCTTTGTTTTATTTTGATCAATTTGTCACTCACAATCTTTATATATATATATATATATATATATATATATATATTATTTATCATTTTAAATATAAATTTATATTTTAAATTAAATTGATATTGATGTGATATAATCTTAACTATTTAATTTAATTTAAGATGAACGACTAAGATTAAGAGAATTCTATATATAGCAATTTTAGAGGACGAGCAATTATTTAATCTCGGCAGTTTTGATAATGTGTCACGCTATGAGCCGTTAGATTTATCAAAGGAACCCGAACGGGGTTCTCATATTGACCGAGAGACTCGACTGCACCACTAGAGCTGAGTTCAGAGTCGTCGCTACAAGCCGCGAGAAGCAGAAGCTCCGAAAGGCGAAAACCGCTTGTGATGGTAAACCTCTTGATTCCCAAACGTTTTCTAGGGTTGTGTCTTTTTTGTTATTCTCCGAAAGCGTTTTTTCAGTTTTCGATTTCTGAGATCCATTTCCGTTTGCTGTTGTTTTCGTAGGCGCCGAAACCGATCACCAGTCCCGTCCCCGACGCGTGGTACCCAACCCTATCGGTGTTCATGCTCGCGATTGGGCTCATCGTCACCGCCTCCTTCTTCATGTAAGCTCGATCCGATCCCCAAAGCGCAATTTCTTTTGTATTTCGAGAACAATTTGTTTTCTTCAATGCTTTTGGAATTTCTAAAGATCGTGCCTATGTGACTCAGCGCGCAGTGAAAATAAGCCACTTGGATGATAATTTGTTAGTTGTTTGTAGAAAAATAGCGTGTGAGCATGTCCGATTTGTGTGTGAAAGAGATATATCGAATTGTTTTCTGAAGCAATTGCCGATGCTACGGTTTGAAATTCTAGGGTTTTGAATGGATGGAGATTCGCTATCATTTTGTCTATTCTATTGTTGTTGGCCCGATTTCGCATCTGATGCAAATGATATTCAACTTCTATATAGGGTTGTTGGATCCTGAACTTTCAGACATAGAAAAGAGATTTGCTTGTTTGAGTCTTGAAAAAACAAAAAATTCAAGAAAAAAAAAAAACTTTTGTAATATATGGGGGCTTCATATTTTGTAGGTGTATTTGTATTCCAGTACTGAAGACATTTTAACTTTAGCTTCATGTGTTCCATCTGTTAGTCACAGGATTTGTGATCTTAGAGGATTTATATGTGTATTTACACATCCCATGTCTCCTTTGCTTCCAAGTGGACAAATGGAGTTTAGTTTCTAGTTGAGTGTTGCATCTGAGGAATTCTATTCACACGCAAACTCAAATTTTGGCTTTGGTTTGTTCGAGGTTAAAGACTTCATCAGAGTAAGAGTATGTGACGGTTCATATCTTTCTTTTTTTTTAATCATATCTTATAGGTATGTCTTTAATGATGGAGAGAGGTAATTGTAAAGAAGTTGAAAATGGAGGTGTAAAGTATAGCCTAACCTGCATTTAAGAAGTGTGAGGGTAGTGAAAAGATTTGGAATTAAATGGAGATATTAAAAAAAAAAAACTTCTGAGGTGCATTAGGTAAACAGTAGAAATCTTCGACGGTTTTTTTTTTTGTTCCTTGGAACTTGGTTTCTGAATAAAAGGTGGGATAAGACCTTTTTAATATTGTGATATATGTGACTATTCTTTCTTTTAGCAAGATTTTTGTTTTTTTCAAGTCATAGACAGCTACCTTGCTTATTTGAGTCCGGTAAATCATTCTTTCTTTTTAATAAATTTTTAATTCTTTAAGTTTGCCTCTTGAAAGCCTTCTTAATTCTGAGTCACTTGCACAGTTGCACTATATCTTTGATTTGTAACCCATAATTGCCCTAGTTTACTTCTAAAATCTGTTGAACATTTCTGATGGTATTTATGGGTACAAGTATGGAGTCATCTTGTTATGGTCACTGGTGATGTAGTTTAATTTGGACAACTTTTAGGCTTTTAGCTAAGCACTTCAATATGCTGTGGAGGTAGTTTCTCATACCTTTCTCGGCTTTTGGCTAAGATCAAGTGCAATTTCTATAGTATTTCAGAGTAAAAAAGGGTTGCTTTTGCTGTCAACCTTTGCCACAGTGGCTTATGAAAAATTTAGTCTGTTGCAGAAGCTACTAATCCATTGCATGGTCAAGCAGTGTAATGGGCTATGGTTTATGGATGCTTGGAAGACACTTTTCTTAATGTCAATAATACCCTTAGGTCTTTTCAGTTTTCATTATCAATTTGTTTCTTTCTTTAAAGATGGTATTTAACAGCAGTAAGTATCACTTGCAGCTATGAAGCAACCTCTTCCAGGCGAAACCGCAGTCTTGCCAAGGAGCTTGTTACCGGAGCAGTAGCATCTGTCTTTTTGGTACGTCTGCAGTTTTTGTTCCCCATTTTGTCATTTGTTGAAGATATGTGCTATTGGAATCTCATCTTATTGGTGATGCTAAATATCAATATCTCTGGTGCAGGGTTTTGGGTCCTTGTTCTTGCTACTGGCTTCTGGGGTCTATGTATGATTTGTTAACATTGGGCGAGGCAAAATTTTGTCAAGCAGGATTAGTTTTACATGAACAAGGATGTTACTTTTGACGTTATTAGTTAAATATATTTTGTGGTTTTTGGAATGAAGACGTTTTCCATCAATAAAATTACTAGTTTGTTGGTGTCATGTGGCAGAAGAAAGATGATTAGTGCCATGTGGTAGCTTTGAGCCTCATTTTGTCTCATAAAGATTATTATGGTTTGGAAATGAGAGTGATGAATTGCTTTCTTTCTTCTTAAGCTGCAGTAAGGTTGCCATAAATACAACACATAATTCAGAAAAGGACTAAAGTAGTAATGTTACACACCCACTTTTTCATACCCATTTTCACTCTTTTTAAGTGACTTTTAAAATCACGTTTGGATTATCTTCATTAGATTTTAATCTAATAGTAATTTTAAAGGATTTGGATCTCCTCATATTTTATAAAATATGAGATTCTCATATTCCAAGATTTGAGTCATTTATTTCATCTAACGGTTTAAATAAATGTAAAAGTTTGTATTACCGAGATAAGTGGATTTGACATATTAAAAACTAAAATTATTAAATTTAGTAGTATACAAACTTCTGCATTTGCTTAGACTATTAGATGAAATTGAGGGCTCATATCTTCAACTCAAAAGCTTCTCATCACAATTGAGTTAAAATGAACTCAAACTTACAAAATCTCAGACGTGGAACTCTTGTCACTTATCCCAAAACTAAACAAACAAACAGTATACAAACAGAATGAAAACCCCAAGTAGACAACCAAATAGCAGCTTAAACTGCTGACTCAGGAACTATAACAAGTAGGAACTTTCCAATCAGTCCTATGAAGGATCTGCTCCTCTGAACTCAGTGTTTCCATGCCTACCAGTCCTACATTTTGTCTATGTGGACCGAGAAAAAAGGGGGCTAAGCAGGAAGATGATAGACCACTGCATCAAGCACAAGGTTGCACAGAATATCCCGAAGAGACTTCCCTTTCAGATTCTCCACAGCCCAATCCACAACATCCTCCCAATCAACCTTAGGATTAACCATGTCTTCCATATCCTCTGACTGAAGTTGCAGAGAAGGAATAAATAATCCCTCCCCTCAACACAGCTTCTGCAAAAGGGACACATTTCCTCTGGGTGATTGCTAAATGAGTATGTGGTGAGACTTTTGCAATATAAGAAGATCAAACGTTGAAGTAATTGCAGAGTTTTAGATTACTTAAATCGTAATTATTATCTCAAATGAAACATTTTGTAATTTCAGTATTTATGGCATACGATATGTGATAAATTAAAAAAAAAAAATTAAGAATATTTTTAAATCTTAAATCTCGTCATATATATTCATTTAACTTTAAAAGTAATTAATTAAAATTGAAGGAACTCCAGAATAACATGATCCCTTCACAAACTTGAAGATTAGTTGCTTATCAAAAAAAGGACATGGTTTAGGTCTCCTTCCGTTGTATCACATAAAAAGAAAAAGTAGGAGTGTACAGACCGGGTGGTTATCTAAAAAATTGCTAACCGCTTAGGAGGGGTGGTTAGCGATTTTAGGGATAGGAAAAAACGGTTAATAATTGTTAACCGCCTACTCTTATAAATAATAATATAAATATATATTATATATTTATATTGAAAATATAAAATTAAAACAGAAATATACAATATAAATATATTGTATAGTTTTATCATATTCATTATTTTGAGAACACTTTGATCCAAAATTATTTAAAATAAACTAAAAAAATGAGCACAAAAAGGCTTAAAACACCTCAAAAAGCTCATATAAAAAGAAGTTATTGGTTTGAATAACTACTAACTGCCTAAACAGAATGGTTATTATTATTAAAATTTAATAATCGCCTTAAGCGATTATGGTTAGCAGTTTTAACTATTAACTAATAAGAGTAACTTACACTCCTAAGAAAAAAGGACATGGTTTACGTCTCTCTCACATTCGACTGTGCGTATGGCGACGGACTCGGACTTGATTAATGGACCAGGGCCCGGCCCATGATAGATTCGAGGTTCACTGTCCGAGTTAGCGCGTGTTTAGCAGGGTCTTTTAAATGCGAGACGCAGAGGCATAAACAGTGTGTGAGAGAGAGAGAGAGAGAGAGAGATCCCATTTGGACAGTGTCGTAGTTGAGAGGAGCAGTAGAAGGTGAAGCAGCGATGGAGTCGCAGCCGCAGATCGTGAAGAAGAAGGAGACCAGGGGCAGGAAGCCTAAGCCCAAGGAGGAGAAGAAAGAGGAGGCAGTGAAGGCCAAGGAGGGGAAGAAGGCCCAGCAGCCCAGCGTCGACGACAAGTACACACAGTGGAAGTCCCTCGTTCCCGTCCTCTACGACTGGCTCGCCAACCACAACCTCGTCTGGCCTTCTCTTTCTTGCCGGTAACCACACAAACACGTCTCTCTCTCAGAGTCATTTCTAGGGTTTTGAGCTTGTCTTCAAGTTCTTAGGGTTTATGCTTGTGTGTTCTGTTTGTTTGTTGTTAAGGGGCTAATATTTTTGTTGTTGCTATGAGCAGGTGGGGTCCGCAGCTTGAGCAAGCTACCTACAAGAATCGCCAGCGTCTCTATCTCTCTGAACAGGCAAGTCTGCTAGTTGTCAATTCGATTCGTTAACTAAAATTACGCTATAGGTGGCTTTCTTAAGTACTTTGATTAACGAACGAGTTTATGAGTTTGAGATTTTCTCATGTGAAGCTTGAATTCCACGCTGTTTGCATCAGAATCATACTTTTATGTTGAATATGCAAAGTTTCGTGCGTTTTCTTTTATTATCTCAGTTTCGTGTTGTAAGACGCAAATAATCAATTTGATTAAGATATTTTTATATTATTCTGTTATGTTTGCCAATGCTCTGTGAAGCAAAGAGCTTATTACCATGGCAGTGGAGCGTGATATGCGGTGGCGACTTAACTTTGCCCATCCCACTTTTCCTTTTCCTCCGTTCTATTGTGTAGGGAAAGTGTTTCTCATTGCATGCTTATCCTTAGTGAATCCCTCACATTATTTTGATCTGTTCTGATGCTAATGCTGCAGTTGGATTTTAGATTTGTCTTGTACAAAGCAAGTTTATGGGTCTTCTTTACTATTGGTTATGGTGATTTCCTTGTTCTTTTTGTTCGTTCTAGCTAGGTGCCTCTTTTTGTATACTTCTTGTGTTCCTACGGGTGTCTTATGCTTTTAATGATGTGTCGATCACTTATTAAAAAAAGGGGCCTTCTCTTATTCTTATTATTTTTTTTTTGCCCTTTTTGTTGTCAGACTGATGGCAGTGTTCCAAATACTCTGGTCATTGCGAATTGTGAAGTTGTCAAACCCAGGGTTGCAGCTGCAGAGCACATCTCCCAGGTAACTCATTATTTTGTGATGTTTTTGCTTTCTCCTTCTCGTGCACTACTATAAATCCAATGAGGCTATGCATGCAGCTAAATTCTTTGTTTATCATCAATTGCTTTATTTTTCAGTTCAATGAAGAAGCACGCTCGCCATTTGTAAAGAAGTACAAAACCATCATACATCCTGGAGAGGTACGAGCCGTCCATTCACCAAATGCATGCATATAAAATCACCCATCTACCAAAAAATGAAGTAGACTTTTTTTTTTTTTTTTTTTTTGGTCTGGGTACTTTGTATCAAACCCTTTTAACAGCATGTTACTGTTATTGTGCAAAACTGAAGGAAATAGCTATCCTACAGTTGTAATTTTTCCAATGAAAAGGCTCGTTGCTTTGAGTCTTGTTCAATTTTATTCGTTGTTGCAAATGATGGGGTGCCCATTTATTATTGAATCCCTTGATGCTTATTGCATTAATTATTTAATACCGTTGTTATTATTGAATCCCTTGATGCTTATTGCATTAATTAGTTAATACCAATTTTCAGGTCAACAGAATCAGGGAACTCCCACAGAACTCTAAGATAGTGGCCACTCATACCGACAGTCCTGATGTAAGTGTTTTATGAAGTTTGTCTTGTATATACTTTAGATTGAGTATATTTTATTTGTCTTTGATTTCTATGTTTCATTAACCTGAAAATTTTAATGTTCCTCATAATTGGATATACTAAAACTCAGGTCCTTATTTGGGATGTCGAAGCTCAACCTAACCGTCATGCTGTCCTTGGAGCTACCAATTCTCGTCCAGATTTGGTACATTTTTATTGTCAGAATGTTTTTTTTTTCCCCTCATTGTTAAACTCCCATTTCCTTTATTTATATCATTTTTTTAACTTACTATTTATGGCAAATTCATCCATTATTATCTGAGGGAAAAGCTTCACGTTGGATCTTTATTGTGATGTGAGATTCCTTAGCTTTTGGAATACTAGGATTAACACTACCATTTTGGTAGATTATGCTACAAAAAGTGAAGTTTCTGGGTGCATTTTGGTTCAGGATAGGGCTATAAATGAACCGAACTGTTCACTTATATAGCTTGAACTTGGTTCGAGTTCAGTTTGTTTAATAAATGAGTAACAATATTTTTGGCTCAATTACCAAACAATCCAAGCTTGTATAAATTTGGTTGACTCGTTTTAGGTTCGTGAGAACCTGGTATAAGAACCCGTCTCAAATCGTTTTGAGCTCGTTTGAAGCTCAAAATTGTTAAATTCTTGATTTTGTTTTTCTTTAACCCATCTAGAAAAAAAAAAAAAAAAAAAAAAAAAAAAAAAACTACAGAAAGGGGGCATATTTTTTAATCTTCTGGACCTTCTAGCATCGCTATCTGTGTGGATAATACAATTAATTAGCGGGCCTCTTAGAGTTTCTTTCATGCGGCTAATTTGATATTAGTACAAAATCTGTCAGCCTGTCTCTTTTGTATGGCCTGTACTGATTCTTCTTCTTTCTTTCATGATATTAACATTGATTTTTTTGTTCCTGCAGATTTTGACTGGACATCAAGATAATGCAGAATTTGCTCTTGCAATGTGCCGTACTGAACCCTATGTGCTCTCTGGAGGTGACTATTTTTTCTTTCAAAGTTATTTCTACTATTTCAATTAAGTGTAGAAACTATCTCTCAGATGTTTCTCTCTTTATTCCACAGCCTGAGATGTTATGAATTAACACCTTTCAATATCAATGATAGAATGTGGTGGTAATTTGAGTGAGCTAATGGTGCCTTCTGAGTGTAGGATATCATTTGATGCATGAGTTATCCTATTTCTTTGTTTGCATTTTTAGCAAGCTACGGCTAGTTATCTTGTTCTGGAAGTGTAGTCTTTGTTATATCATGTTTTATGGCATGGATGTGTTGCTTCATGAATCGTGCTGAATGTCACCTCCTATAAATTTGTTGAAATTCCTGCACGCTATGTCCTTTTATTATTATGCTTAATAAAAATGAGTTTTGTCTTCATTAAGATTTTCATCTGAAGAATAAGATTCTTATTTCAGGGAAGGACAAGTCGGTGGTTTTGTGGAGTATTCAGGACCATATATCGACAGCAGCCACATCTCCAGGATCTGGTGGATCAATCATTAAACAAAGCTCTAAACCTGGGGAAGGCAATGATAAAGCTGCTGATAGCCCTTCTGTTGGACCACGGGGTATCTACCTTGGGCATGAAGAAACAGTTGAAGATGTGACGTTCTGTCCATCCAGGTAAATTTGCATGATCTTTGTAAAATGTATCTAGGAATGGTTTGTTATTTCTCTCTCAGAATTCATCATTTTAAATTTCTCTTTTCATGTGGCACATGTAGTTATAGGATTTCATTCATGCTTTCTAATTATCAAGCATCATCTTTAAATTTTTCTATTATGTAATCTATCTGGTGCTGGCTGTAAAAAGTCTGTTTAGTTGCTGAGAAGTTTTAAATTGTGATGATTTCTGATTCCTAATACTTTGTATATGAGTTGGCTTTCCGGAGTGTTGGCATTGTTATTGCTTGGAAATAAAAATATTCTCGATACACCATATTCAATGCGGGATTGGTATTTCTTCTTTTGGAGGTAGGAGTTGGGATTCTTGCATTTTATGGGAATGGGGATGGTCACCTGATTGTGATTATCATGAAACAACAAACTTAATTTCTGTCATTCTCTGAGAATTGACACTTCCCACCTTCAATTCCTTCTTAATGAGTGCAACCTAAAATGTTTAGATGTAACTTCTACTGTTATTTTGACTTTAATAGCAGTGAGCTTACTGGCTATTATGGTTTATGAAATGTCCTATTTCTGACACTTTTATATCTCTGCTGAAGTGCACAGGAGTTTTGTAGTGTTGGTGATGATTCTTGCCTCATATTATGGGATGCACGAGTTGGCTCTAGCCCCGCTGTTAAGGTTTTGTGCCCCATTTTCTTTTTAAATTTTTGGTCTCCTTATTTAAGGCTTTTTATTTTTTTTTGGTTGTCCATTTATGATTTTGGCTATACACTAGTAGCAATACTTTTTTCTTGAATCTGTGACATTTTCTGTAAGATAAGTTCTTGGCTTCTGTTGATTATATTTGTCTGTGTTTTGTTTCTGGTTGACAGGTTGAAAAGGCACATAATGCTGATCTTCACTGTGTTGATTGGAATCCCCATGATGACAACCTTATTCTGACTGGGTATGTTGTAATGTCATGTTTCTTTCAATTTTATCGTCTCACTATATTTTGGGTATGTGATACTCTTCTGGGTTTGATGGTGCTTAATTTTGCACTGGTGGGGAGATACTGAAAACTAGTAGATACATTCAAATTGTTGTAATTTCTTTCCAGGTCAGCAGATAATTCTGTTCGTATGTTTGATCGCCGAAATCTCACTTCAAATGGAGTTGGGTCACCTATATATAAATTTGAGGGTCACAAAGCTGCTGTTCTTTGTGTTCAGGTATTAATAAAGCTTCTTGTTTTCTTCTTCTAAGTATCATACTTTCTACTTTTTATGATGCATATTTGTTGTCCAAACTGGTAGTCTGTAACTTTTGTTATTACTGAAGTATGTTTTCTGTTCCAGTGGTCTCCGGACAAGTCATCTGTCTTTGGAAGTTCTGCAGAGGATGGTCTCTTGAACATCTGGGATTATGAGAAGGTGGAAACTTTTGAACTGTACTTATCTGAGTTTCATTGCTGTTATATGTGTCTGGGATTGCATAGGTCCTTCCTTTCAAGCTGCCAAATATAAACATGTTTGCCTTTTGTATGTTTCTGATTTGTCATTTTGCCACTGTTGATATTGGGTATGTTCACTAACAGGTTTACTTATCAGAAAAAATGTTCACTAACAGGCATGTTTTTCTTAGTCTTTGACAATCTTTTATTTCATGTTGAAGGTTGGTAAAAAGGTAGAGCGAGCAACAAGAAGTCCAAGTTCTCCTCCAGGCTTATTTTTTCAGCATGCTGGGCACAGGTTTGAGTCTGTCTTTTTCACTCCATTGACTTACCCTGAGAAAGACTCTACAGCTAGATAGGGTCTCAGCTACAGGATTATTTTTTACATTCTGTTGTATCTTGGACCATATCTTCTTCTGAACCAGGCCATTATCGACCTGACTCAAAATGCTCCTCATTTGAACTTGGTTTTTGTTTCGTAGCCCTTCAATTATTGGTTTTCTTCTTATCCTGTATTTTCCATCTCATCTTCATGTCCATTTGTACATTTGTTTTATGATCTTCACCATGCTACCCGTGTATACGCACCATGTCCATGAGAACTTTACTTGACTATTGCTGATCTGGTTTGTTGGTTGTCAAAAAGTATATTTTTCTATTTGAGATATGCTTAAATCTCCATGTTGATAGCACTCAGAAACCTTTGCAAACTTGGGAGTCAAATTTTTTTCGTGAAATGGCAATTGTCTAAAGTCCTTTTGCTTGACTTATTTTATCTCTAATGGTTCTTATGTTCCATTTCAAAAAGTTCTCCTTTGCTTGTTTTCGCATTGGGAAATTCTCAACTCGTGTTATGAGATGCACTAGCATAGGGGCCACTGTCTGTGTAATGGCAAAAGTCTTGGGCTGTCAAACACAAGTGTGCAAGTTTGAGCTTTAAGAGCGGTCACTCTATGCCAAAAGAAAAGAAAAAAAATGTTGAAGGATAGTACCATATCCAATTCACCTCTTTCCCAATCCCACTCAAGTGGGACCTGCACTGGGTACTGGCCTTGTTATGAGATGCCCAGCATATAATATTGCACTCCTTTTTAGTCCTGGCTTACATGGTTTAATTGGAAAATTTTGCTTTTCTTCAAGGTGTTTTTAAAGTGTTTGTTTTACTGATTTACTCATAAAGTCTTCACTTTTATGCAGGGACAAAGTTGTTGATTTCCATTGGAATGCATCTGATCCATGGACTATTGTTAGTGTCTCTGATGATTGTGATACTACTGGTGGAGGAGGGACATTGCAGGTATGATGCTCTTGGTTTTCATTTTATTATTTGCTTGCTTGAGTTTTATAATATGTGAACATATAGGTGATCAAATGGGAAATTAGTTCAAGAAATTATTGCCGTACAAGTAATTCAAACATGCACACTGGGAAATATGAGGGAAACTTATGAGAAATTGTGTTGAGATGGACACAAATGAAGCTATAAGCCTGGAGAGATATCTCGTAATTTGTTATAATATCAATGTGCAGCTGCTCAAAAGGGTTCTTACAACAAAAATTGTATTTAAATTTGAATAGCATTATAAAAGTTCTCCATAAGTTTGTTTCAGTTGATTCACAAGACTGACTCTAATCTCTGCACAGATATGGCGCATGAGTGATTTGATCTACAGACCTGAAGAGGAGGTTCTTGCAGAGCTTGAGAAGTTCAAGTCGCATGTGGTTGCTTGTGCTTCAAAGCCTCGAGAGTCCTAAGGACACTTTTACAACACCTGTAAAATAACAGGAAACAAATCTTCTTAGGACCTTATTACATGGGATTTGAGCTTCTGTTTTCAAATTTAGGCGGAGAAATTGCTAGCAATGTCTTTGTAGTTGTAATTGTTGTGGACAAGTCTACAAAAACCCCTTCTCAAGTTCCAGTATGACCCTATTCTATGGATCTAATTTGACTTAACCACAACCGGGCGGTGCATGATTAGCCCTCAATCTCAACTCCCTTGCTAGGAAGTCGAGTTTAGAGCATTATCATGCTTGGAAATCTTTCTCCTCTGGGTAGCATCAAGATCAATTTTGATGCGGCTCTATGGCCACCATTTTATGTCGGGATTCATCAGGGTGGGCGCCCATTTGATGTGGTGTCTATACCCTCTACCTCTTGCCTTCCTAATATGGGTCAAGCGTATGCTATGCTGGTTACTGGTATTCATCTCGCTATTGAATCAGCCTCTTTCTCCTAGCTGGAAAATATATTTCTCGAGGGCGACTCCCTTGCAGTCATTTTAGCTACACCATTTCTGCCGTTGCCATGGACTCTCTTCAACATCTAGCCACCATAGCCAAGTGGCTGGCTTATTGGTTTCCCCTAATGCATATTTTAATTTTAAATTATAACTTTAAAGTTTAATTATATATATCAATCACATAGTCTTTAATAATTTTAATTAATTACTTCCATTCTGCACTTTACAATAAAATCATCGACACAAATTTGTCACATGAGATACATGGGACTCAATACACTCACTGATGTAATATCCAATAATTTTCGCTTGACGAGTTTTTGTTAATTAGTTAAACAGAACGTGATTACAAAAAAAAAAAAGAAAGAAAGAAGTTAAACATGTAGATGGAAGTGCTTATTTAGAATAATTGTATATCACTAAAGATGTGATTAGAAAAATAAAGGACAAGGGTCATGAGTGTATTATGCAAATTAGTGAACCTTGTCTTCCAAATGAAGGTGAAGCTTGACGGCACAAGCAACTACCTCTTTGGCAGTGTCATTACAGCCGAGCCTCTTTATCCTCGAAGGCGATTTCCAAGTTGTTATGATGGCTTTCATCATTATCCTATTATCTAATATTAGAGAATCTTTACTCTAATTTTACATATTATTAATTTTATTCTAATTTCATTTTTTTGAGTTGCTAAAAAAGTTAACATAAGTGCAAACTTCTGCACCTCCTATGTAGCACATTTTGCCGCATCTAGATGTTACTTTGGCTGCATTCCCATATCTCCTCCTCCTCTCCCCTCAGTCCAAATTGTAAGTAAGAAAGACCCACCCCTTTATGTAGTTTAGTTTTTTTTTTTTTTTTTAAATTTTTTTTTATTTGTATATATATATTAGCAAAACACAAATCTACAAGAAGTAAAAGATGTCTAATCCACATTATATTTTACTCAAGATTCGTTCAATTTAACGGTACATAATTTGTTTTATTATATCTAATAATATACATTGTATTACATCATTTAAAAATTTTAAATGACGTGACACCATATACATTATTAGATCTGTATACATTATTAGATTTGTAAAATTTAATATAGAGATGATTTTCTCCCTCCTGTGCACAAATATTAGCATAAAAAATTCTTGCCTATAATAAATTTCATTTATGATCATTCTTGAGAGAGAGATCCGGCCTCGTTTTCTGTATCTTCCTCACCAACACCCTGCATAGGCTGCATACCATGGGCTTCGGAAACAGTACTACTGCATGCATAGTATTGATAAAAATGAATTCTTATCAAATTGAACCAAAATTACTTAAAAACAATAATATGAGATCATGATTTGTACTTCTCATTGATAATTAAAAAGCTAGAACACCAAATTGATCATCAATGTATACCTGGATTCTGCTGGTCCACTGAAACTTGTAATAACAATATTCTCCTGCTGCTCATAACATTCCAACATTTGATCTACAGGCTGGATGTCAAAGGGTTTCACATCTACACCTTCTTCCAAGGTTGACTTATAGTTATAATATCCATCATCGCAGTTGTTCATGTCACATATATAGTCGTAATTAGGCTATAATCATATACAAATTAACCATAATTATAATTAGTCCGACAAAGTATTCTGTATTTTTCAAAAAGCGAAAAGTCATAGCCTTACTAGTTCATGAGGCAGGATTGTTGTGAGATACTTAAACCCATCAAGCTTTTGCTGCTGCTCAATCTTCTCTGTCTCCCGGAAAAAGGCAAGGTGATGATTGACAATCTCAAGTTGCTTTTCGTAAAACTCAATCTGGGACTTGAGACTACGCACAATACCAAGACAGCCATGCACCGGATCATTTCTCCTTGCATTGCCCTCCGTTAGTATTGAGTCAGCAGCTGCTTGCCTCTGGTGTGGCTCAATTACTGCGTTCATGATCTTCACTATGTTGCTCACACCGAATACCCTGTGAGCATTTTGGAATTCCGGATACCTTTTTGCCGGAAAGTATGGAGCTAACTCACATGTTTCGTCACATCTTTTCCTTTGATGTCTGCATGAGGCGCAAGCCTGAGGATTTCCGGCCTCCCTGTTCATTATTGTTTGTCAGCAGTCAGCAGAAGAGAAAATGTGGGAAAAATTGCTTTTCTTTTCAACCAAACACCAATGCATGCACAACAAGACTTTAAATGAGTGAAATATTGTCAGATTTTGTAGAAGATTTTTTGGTATCTTGAATTCAATGGAGTCGGCTGATATATTGCATTACCCGACAAAACCTTAGATTCCCGTTTTAGAAGGCTGTCTGGTCTTAGAGTTTTACAACACACGATGATTATGTCTGTTTCAAGACCATGCAAAGAACTTTCCATCTTAGCGCCAAAGTATTTATGACACAGAAAAAGAAAAAAGAAAAAGGAAAATCAGCTATTGAATTTATAACATCCACGCTGAATTTACAAGAGAACAAAAACGATGACGTAAAGAGATTTAGAGAGACGAACCTCGTCGGGGAGGGAAGAAAGTGATTTAGGGTTCCAAGCCAAAAAATTTATAATTAAAGGCCTTTTAAGATGGGATTCGAATCCTCTTCAATCCATTATGGACGGGAGGGTATCCAATTCATGATTAGGATTTCTTTAACCACAAATATGCCACATGGCATTTCAATAAAAAAATATTAATTAAAACTTAAAAAATTAATAAAAACTATAAAAAAAAAATGGTGGCCGGCCACCCTTTAAGAGGACACGTGGCACATTTGTGACACTTAAAGAAATCCTAGCTATGAACTGGATATCCTCCGGTCCAAGATCCTGTTCCTTTAAGACGATGTTGTTTTCTCCTAAAAAAAAAAAAAAAACCATAAAAACCATGTTTTTTTTGTTAAAAAATCATTAAACATAGAATTACGTCTCTTGAAATTCCATCATAAACTAAAACGGGCTCGTCCTTGCCTCCGACCTTCATTAGGCCCAAATTTTTAAGACAAATTGGTAATGAAGTTTTAAAATGTTCACTATTATTTTTTGGGGTTCATTAGGCCCAAATATAAGTTCATGGGCTGGTAAAGTAGGATCCAAAATGTCTAAACCCGGAAACAGGTCCATGCCCAAAACGACGTCGAGTCTTTTCCTCAGATGCTTCACCATCGAAACGCAACCTTTTTGCTTTAACGCCTCGCCGAGGCCCAGAACCAGAAGAGGCGGCACAGCACCAATACAAAACAAACTTCGTCGCCAAAACGCACCGTTTTGATCCTTAACCATCACTTTTCGGGGGGAGAGAGAGAGAGAGAGAGAGAGAGCGAGAGCAATCATGTCGGAGAAGCCCCAACCGATTCGCGTGTTGTATTGTTCGGTGTGCAGTTTGCCGGCGGAGTACTGCGAGTTCGGACCCGATTTCGAAAAATGCAAGCCCTGGTTGATCCGAAACGCTCCGAACCTTTACCCGGATCTCATCAAAGGTCTCGCCAAAACTCTAACCCTAATTCCGCTCTTTTTTTTTTTTGGAATTTTTTTTAAAGTAATTATATGTGCTTTTTGTGCGCAGAGGCGAATGCGAAGGAAGCTGATAGAGTTACTGAGCAGTTACAGTCCACCGGTATATCTTCGGATGGGGCTACTCCTTCAGGTATGCTTTTGTTACTGGTTTTGATTCTTTAGTTTAATTTCTTTTTTCATTTGGAGAAAGTTTAATTGATTGCTTTAGACTGAAAGAAGAAGAAGAAGCAACAATAGCTATGTGATTTGATATCCTAAGCGCAGGCTCTGGGGATGCCCATCATAGTTGCTCTCCCGATCTGTGGAATTATTACAAAAGAAAAAAAAATGCTCTTTGTGAAATTATAAAACCAAAAATAAATATTTTTTACAAACTGACTTGGCACATGGCACTGCTAATATGGGCTTCTATGGACATTTTATTAATGTTTATTATTGTGTTGAGTTTTTTTGTGCCTGTAGCATCACAATTTTTTTGATACCGTGCAATTTGCAGACCCGTTTGTGGTTTGCAACTCATGGTTGAAAACTGGGGGAAGTTTGACCAGCAAAAGGGTCGGGAAACAATGAATCGCCCTTATCCGTACTTATAATGATGCTTTCTAATTTCTGAACATGACCTCTCATTTTGTTAGAGACTCATATGTGTTAATTGGCCAAAACCCTTCTTGGAGGGGCAGCCAATTTGCAAATAATGACTAATGAACTTAATAGCTGTGTTGTGTTAACTTGACAAAGTATTTTGTTTCTCTGGGTTTTACGTAGCAAAATAATTTATAGTACTCATAGCATTCACATGAGGCATCATCGCAAGGGATTCTGTGCATCAATTTGTTTTTCTGGATGGGGTACCAACCATTAGGATGAGGGCCATATCTCTTTTGAAAAGCCATATGCACAAAAGTGATTAAAAATTTGTATTATTAGTTTAGCTGGATGCACTTTGTGCAACTAAAATGTCAAAATCATTTTCTTTCTTTTTTGAAAGAAAATCATTTATGCCTTTTTTAAGCTGATAATTCTTTATTTATTTATTTATTTTTATGTTGGCACTGTAAAAGATTTGCTATATAGGGTTCAAGGTGTTGAATACTTTTCTCTGTACTTAGATGTGACATTACCTGGTTTATTCTTGTAATTTGATGTTGGGGTTGAATTTTGGACAATATATATGTTTCGTGATATTAATCAGTTCTATTTCTTTCATAAAGTTTGGCATCGACTTGCAAGTTCAAACTTTGCTGACATTCTTTACCTCTCTCTCTCTCTCTCTCTCTGTGGGTTGTTGGGTTTACTTCAGCGCCAAAGGAAGAAGTAAAACGTCTTCCTGGTGGGAAGATAAAGAAAAAAGTAAGAGCTCTGAAAATATTTGTTCCATTGGATTCTGTTTTCATGCAACCTGGTTCGCATGAAACCAGTAATGTAATATAAGATGTTGGGAAACATTGAATTCAATATGATTGAAATTGCTGTTTGATTTCTGTAGGAGAAGCAAGAAGTGGTTATTGAAAAGGTTGTACGTAACAAGCGAAAATGCATCACCACTGTAAAAGGGCTGGAGCTTTTTGGTGAGCACTATGCTGGTTTAAATTTTAAATTTGTTATCTCATCGCCATCATTAACACAGTTCTTATGATTACATTCAGGTGTCAAACTTAGTGATGCTTCAAAGAAGCTTGGGAAAAAGTTTGCTACAGGTGCTTCTGTTGTTAAGGTATGATAGGTTTTGGCAGTAAGTACGAATATCTGTTCTGGTGAAAAATGGTTCTGATCTTTTATAATATGTTTTAAATGATGTTTTCAGGGGCCTACTGAGAAGGAGCAGATTGATGTTCAAGGAGACATATCTTATGACGTTGTGGAGTTCATTACAGAGACCTGGCCTGATGTAAGATACCTTATCTCTTTCTTCAAATGTTATGTGTTGGCTAGACACGTGCTTGATTATTTTCTCATATTGTTGGAATTTAAACAGCATAAAATTTCGACTTGCTCGTTGCCATTAGAAAGGTCATGCCTTTGTAAGCAGATGTGCCAGTATTGAGTAATATATTCTCATCCCAACATGGCTTATCAACATAAGAATATGACTAATATGCGTCCTTCAACCTAAACCTCAACAAACTCTGGCCAAAGTTTAGGTTTTTGGCAAAGGGACAACAATGCACTTTAAATACTTGCTGTTCTTGTTGTATGTTCATTTGCAAATGAGTTTGCTGATTTCGCTGGTATCAGAGACACACATAGTTGGACTAGTTTCTTTGTTTTGGTGGTCAGAGGCATGGATTTCACGTTCTCCAAAACCTCAATTGGGCTTTTGCATTTGCTAATCATGATTGGGGATTTGTTAATAGCGATCCTAGGTTGTGGTGAGGGCATCTGGGTATAATTGTAACTTAAAGCTCATTGAAAGGTCGAAACCCTGTTTTAAACTAATGCTGCTCAATTCTTTTTCTATGGAGAGCTAAGTTCGACAAACCCGAAATTTGTTGTTGACTTCGGTCGCTTCTGAATTTGGATTAATGGTGGAATACAGTATTCAATTTATAGCTGTTGTACCTTGAAGACATTATATATTTGGGAGTTTTGTTTTGTTATCAGAGATGACTTACGATTATTTGAAAACTGAATATGATATTGGCTGTAGGGATGTATTTTTCATTGGGGGTGTAATGAGTTGAACTTTTAACAGTGAACGAAGGTTCAGATTATTTTGCAGGTTCTTTGTCCGGTTGTTTTGGGTGATGTATTATCTTAGTTACTATTTTGGGCTTGATTCCCCTTGAATTTTTTTCCATGCGATGATTATTTTCTCATATTGTGTATTCTGTTCATAAACAATTCCATATTTGTTAAACTATACCTTTTCTTTTTCTTCTCAGGTCCCAGAAACTGCAATTTTCTTTATTGAAGATGGAAGAAAGGTCCCAGCTGCTTGATTTTGGAATCAAGGCGAATAAATAAAATGGAGTGTGGTACCTTGCTTTCATCCTGCCTTTTGTGACTCGTAACCTGATTTCCTGTATATGAGAAAGTAAAGGGGGGCCAGAATTACTAGTTAATGTTACAAGGATCTACTCCCAGTGAGAGTTTTCGGCCCTCTCTACAGTCTCTTGTTATCTTTATGCCAAAGAATAGTAATTGTTTTTGCAGCTTGAAACTGTGTTTTATATATTAATGGATGTGCTTTGCCATCTGCCTTTGTTGTGTATTCTTGTTAATCATAATATCTTACGGAGAAGTAATAGAAAAAAAGCTAATTAAAGGAAAAATCGTTCCATTGTTATGGTCTACATGATGTTCTCATATGAATGATAGCCGTTTATCCAATTGTAGGGGAAAGCAATGGCTGTCAATGAGGCTACAAATTTGGATTTATCCAACTTTATTCTCGAGGGTGACTGTCTGTCAGTGACTCTAAGCTCTCCCACGCAGATATCCTAGTGTCGACTGCAAGATTTTTTCATTTGGCCATGATTCTAAGAACGCTGGCTTGCATGACTGTTCAAGCACGCCAGACTTTTTTTTTTTTTTTTAATAATTAAAATAATAAATCATCCCGGCGTGCAACACGCCAGGCGTGATGTTTAGCATCACCTTTTTTGATTTCATCTCGGATTTGTTTTTTTTTTAAAATAAATTTTTTAATTTTTATTTCAACTATTTTTTTTTTCTACTTGGAGGACAAAAAAGGTTCATAGAAGTGGAGCGAGAATTAACCTGATTTCTTATGCATTAACGAGGATTTAAGTCTAATTTTAATTAAATTTAAATTTAATAGGGGTCAAGTCTAATTTTTAGGCTTATATGTACTAACTATATATAAATATTATATATATATATATATATATATATATTCAAAACTAGGTGAGGGCCGGGGAGGGGGCCATCCGGTCATGGTCCCCCCCTCTAGTGCCGTCCCTATATATCTGGTTGGATGGTGGGAAAAAAAACCTGCCTCTTTAATTTTCTCTCTTTATCTTCTTGTTAAGTACTTATTCTCAATAGCATGTATTACTTACATGTGGCTCAAAGGCTAGGCAGCAAAGGCAGTTGCCTAATTAAAAACACAGTATTAAAAAGCCCTTCAGAAATAAAAACAACTTTAATAACCTCATAAAGTCAAACATTAATATACCTTTAATATCTTTTTGCTACTTTGCTTTTCAAGACATACAAATAAAAATATGAACAACAATTCTAGTGTAACTTATAAAAAAAAAAAAAAAACAATTCTAGTGTAATTTAAATAAAGTAAATAGGAAACTCTATATACCCCTTCAAACTACAACTCAACTGATGATGTCTTCTCTAAACTTTCAATTGTGACAATGTTCCCCTAAACTACCAAAACATTGTCAATGCCCCCCATTGGCGAAACTAACCTTAAAAAAAAAAAAAAAAAAAAAAAAAATTCTAGAGAAAACCTAAAACTAAAAAAAAATAAAAATTCTTTTTTTTTTTAATAAGAAAAAAAATAAAAAAAATTCAATTTTTTTAATAAATATTGAAAACTTTCGTTTTAAAAAAAAAATCGTTTTTTTTAAATTAAATTTTTTCCTTTTTTTTTTAAAAAAAAATTATTTATTTTTTCTAAATTTATAGGGGTATTTTTGTGTTATCGAGAAATCTATAGGAACATTTTTATTTATTTATTTTTATATTTTTGCTAGTCTTGAAGGGACATTGACAATATTGTTTTAGTAGTTTGAAGGGGTATATTGACTATTGTTACCATTCAAAGTTTGGGAGGGGAACATTGTTAATTAGGTGAAAGTTTGAGAGGAGGTATGTGGACTTTACTATAAAATAAATTATAAAATTAAATAATTAATATTTAAATATAAAAAAAGATCTCACTTAAATTTGTTGCTTAGGCTTCAAAATTTATTGAGTCTACCCTAATTAATATTACAAAAGAAAAATAAAAGATAAGGTTGAAATGTCAACCCTAGCTAGCTAATTAGTAATTGGTGTACGTACTAAGAAAAGAGTAGCCCTCAATTAAGTTGTATCCCAACCGAAAGAGAAAGTAGGAAGATTGAATAAATGAAGTTGGAAGTCAAAAGCTGGAAAGAATATTAAATGAGAATAAAAGATTTAATTAGAACTCTTAAACTGCATGAATGTTTTAAAAACTCTCATTAATTATAATTAAATCAATGTCAAACGTGAAAGTATCTTCCAACAAAAGTTATTATGGTATGGTCGGCGCTGTATATGCTCTAAATTAGGAGTTAAATATTTATTAAATGCTCCCTAATTGAGCAAGCCTGGCCGGATAGTCATATTCAAAAGCATGCATTGAACACTTTATTTATTTTTATGTATCTTCCAATCAACGTTATTATGGTAATGTCGGTGTTATATGCCCGTTAAGACAAGTTAAGTAAATGCTAATTTCGGGAATTATTTACTCATTAAGATCCTTCTCTAAAGTAAGTACTCATTCAATTCATCTAAAAAAACAAAGGAGTAATTTTATGGTTAAAATTAGATTTCACATGCTTCATTAAATTCCATGCCATGTATTGTCATTTTCATTTAGGAAATCTTCCAATTCAGTCTGGAGAAATACTTTGTGAATATCGAGTAATTCTATGTGGCCTACTTGTGTCTTACTAAAAATGATGTTGCTATTAAAATCACCACTGAACTTGTGATTGATTATTATTGAATTTTGATCAAAAAATAATTTTAATAGCTACATCATTCTTAATAGGACATAAGTAAAATACAAGTAGATCACCTAAAATTACTCGTAGATATCCGATGTCTTCTCCGGCGTCGTTGCGTGTATCCATAAAAGCGACAAGTTGAGCCGACCTCATTTCCCAAGTCAACCACCAAGATTTCCTTCTATATATATATATATACACTTCTTCTTCCTCCTCCACCATCAACCTCATTTTTCTCTCCAAGAAAGAAAAAAATGGCAGAAATATTCGCAAATATTCCAAAACACTTCGCCATCATGATATCTACTGTAATAATAAGTTTTCTGATACTTTCCACCGTGGGAATATCTCTCCCACCCAATGACATTGCAGATAGATTTCGCAACGACAGTGAAACCATCAAACTAGCCTCAACAGATTACGGTCATATTGTTCAAGAAATCCCAGCAGCAGTTTTTCATCCAACCTCCATTAATGATGCAGCAATCTTGATAAAATTCGCGTACAATTATTATAATAACGCTGTTCCCATGATCACCATAGCAGCCAGGGGTCGGGGCCACTCGGTTCGGGGGCAGGCTATGGCTCGGGGTGGGGTCGTGGTCAACATGACGTCTTTGCAGAATCGAATAAATGGGTCCGGAATATCAGTCTTACGGAGCCCTTTTTTGGGCTTTTTCGCCGATGTGGGAGGCGAACAGCTTTGGATCGACGTGCTGCATGCAACGCTAGAACATGGACTTTCGCCGGTTTCGTGGACCGACTACTTGTACCTCACCGTCGGCGGGACGCTCTCCAACGCAGGGATTAGCGGCCAAACTTTCCGATTTGGTCCTCAGATCAGCAATGTTTATGAATTGGATGTTATCACCGGTATGTTAATTAATTATCTCTCTATTTGTACGGATTTTTCACATTTTTGACCTTATTGATCGATGCAACTTGCAAGACTACCTTTGTTCATTAAAAAGAAACGGCCAACATCGTTTGTTCAAAGGAGTGTTCTCCTATTTTGAGAATGTCAAGACCACTTTTCCTGTTTAGAGAGGTGGTTGAGCGGTCATCTCCATGATCTCGTGATTATTCTTCACATGTTCATGTTGGCCACATGTTATATATCTTTGTGTCTTTTTTTTAATAGGGTAGTTTGGTAATTTAGGCACACGTGCATGAAACACGCTAATGTGTTCCATTCTAAATAACGACCAATTTTGACATGTGAAATTTGAAACTTTGTGGCCGTGTATAGGTTCGGATTGTAGTTAGTTGTAGTTTGGAGGTCAAGTGATGCTAAATTGGGAGAAAAAAATTAAGGTACATTTTACTCATGAGTAAAATGTACCTTAATTTTTTGGCAAATTCTATAGTGAATTCACTCATCTACTATACAAAGATGAGTGAAAAATGGGATGAATAATGATTTTTATCATTTTTAAAAATTGAATGGATAAAGTCCATTTAACTCCCTCAAACTACCACCCAAATGACAATCTACCCCCCAAACTATCAATTGCGACAATTTACCCCCCAAACTACCAAAACAATGACAATATACCCTCAATTAAAAAAAAAATGATGAAATTACCCTTACTAAAATAAAAATAAAAATAAAAATACTAAATTTTAATTTTTAATTTTTTTTTTCAAAAATTTAAGGGTATTTTTGTCCTTTTGAAAATTTTATAGGGGTAAGTTCGTCATTTTGCTAGCATTGGGGGGTACATTGTCATTGTCTTGGTAGTTTGGGGAGTAAATTGTCGTAATTGATAGTTTGAAGGGTAGATTGTCATTGAGGTGATAATTTGAAGGGGTTAAGTGGACTTTACCCAAATTTAATTTACCCTTAAAACACACGTTGTAAGAAAGTTCCATATATAAAGAAAACAATATGATGATATGCTCAAATTAACGAGATTATAAAAAAAAAAAATAATGTGTGAATCTAGAGAGATTGGGATCAAGATCTTCTAAAATTCTTGGAGTATTAATCTAGAGATATGTTATAGTGCAATAAAAAAACCATTTTTTGCGCATAAAAGTCTTAAGTGGCAAGAAGCCACATGCCCATTAGTGAATGGGACCACAGCAACTACAGATAGAGTCTATGACCTCTTGCCACCTAAGACTTTTATCGGTCAAAAAAGATTTTTTTATTGCATTATAACATTAATATCTAAGAAGAGATCGAAAGAATCTTATATTTATTTTGATGAATGCTTTATTGTATTCTCCCATCCTCTCATTTTGAAAATTAACCATTGAATATATATGTAGGCCACCCATTAGCTTAGTTAATACAAAGTAAATATGGCAATAAATATTGATATGAAAAAATCTATCAAAACAATGATTTGAGATTTGAATAAATCAATTCTAATATAATACTCTAGGAATTCCTTTAAGCAAGCATATTTTTTTTATGGGCAATCCAAGAGCTAGATTGAATGAATCGGTTATGTTCAAACTTTGTGCATAGAAAACTAAAATGTGTTGATCCTCCTCTCATTATTTGGTCAACGAAATATAAACAATCACTTCATTCCATATTCTGATAATTAATCTCAGTAATTTCAAAATGGATAAAACCATGAACTTTTATTATTATTATTATTATTATTATTATTATTTTCTATTCATAGGTGTTAGGACTCTTGCAAAAGGGAAAGGCAAAAGAAGTTCCGTTGATTTTATTAGCTAAAATGTTGTGGGTTTAAACTAATTAATTACTTCCCATTGACAACGAGTTCAATTTAATTAGTTGGTTTCGAGAGTGCATATATATAAATATTAGTTTTCATGAATTTAGTTGTCTTGGGCTAACTTACGAGGTTGTTTTTGTTTTGTTCAGGAAAAGGGGATATCGTGACTTGCTCCACCAAGGACAACTCCGAGCTATATTACGCTGTGCTTGGAGGTTTAGGCCAATTTGGGATTATAACCAGAGCAAGGATTGCCCTAAAGCCAGCTCCAACAAGGGTACAATTTACAACGGAATTTGTGTCTTGTTTTATTATTACTAAAACTTCTAATAAATTCACGTAAATGTAACGGTTTGTATTTTAGTAGTTGATACGGCAAGTGTCACGTTATAAGAAAAGTAATACAACGTGACACTTAATGTTCGCGTTTAATTACAATATTAGCTTTGTTTTTTTTGTAGGTTAAGTGGTTACGAATGCTTTACAGCGACTTCTCTGCATTTTCAAGAGACCAAGAACATTTGATCTCAATAAATGGAAGGAAGCAAAGCAATGCATTTGATTATTTAGAAGGCATGCTTCTTCTGAACCAAGGTCCTCCAGATGTTTCCTTTTTCCCAGAACCCTATCAGCCGAGAATAATCTCCCTAGTAACCCAACATGGCATCATCTACTGCATAGAAGCAGCCATATATTATGATGATCGCACGGTTAATACGGTTGACAAGGTACATTAATTATCAAGTTTAAGGTTTTTCTCCATGCTGGGTCGATGGAAATTTCTTCGACCAATTAGTCTATTAATATGATTTTCACGACGATGTTTTATTTCCTTTCTTGTATAGGAACTTCAAGTTTTGGTGAAAGGGTTAAGCTTTCTTCCGGGGTTCATGTTTGAGAAAAATGTATCGTACGTAGATTTTGTGAATAGAGTGGAAAGGGAAGAGCAAATACTTAGATCGAAAGGACTATGGGACATTCCTCATCCATGGTTGAATCTCTTTGTACCAAGATCTCGTATCTCGGATTTCGATTCGGGTGTTTTTAAGAACATCATTCTTAAACAAAACATTTCTGCTGGACTCGTCCTCCTTTACCCCATGAACCGAAACAAGTAAGTTTTTAATTTACAAGTTAAAATTATTAACATATATATTTTAACATGCATGTAAATTGACGTTAAATGTTTCATTTGCAGGTGGGATGATAACATGTCTGCGGTTATACCGGAAGAAGATGTTTTCTACGTTGTAAGTTTGCTGCGTTCAAGTGGCTTCAATATGTGGGAGGCATTTGATCGACAAAATGAAGAAATATTGCAATTTTGTGAGAATGTTGGCATTAAGGTTAAGACATATCTTTCACATTACGAGACACAAGAATCTTGGATAAAACATTTTGGCTCGAAATGGGGATCTTTTCAAGAGAGAAAAGCTCAGTTCGATCCGAAAATGATATTAGCTCCTGGACAGAGAATTTTCGATAAATAGTCAGCCACATGTTCTTGTGATCATACATTAATTCTGGTTTTATTTAATTAAAACAAATCCCTCATTTTGCATTAATTAAGATAAATTCTATTCATACATGAGCTAGCTAGGCAAATGGAAAATGGAACATTTTGTGGATATTTTGTTGTCTTTGAAACACTTTGCCCAGCCCGTGCATTTTTAATTTAAAAGTATATATGTGAGAATTACATGCTCTAAGACAGCATGTCAAATTAATAGACGGGATTAGAGTAATTTTCTCAAACCCAGTTTACCAATATAAGATACAAGTTGTTTTGATTAAACATCATGTTGGTAAACCCAGTTTACCAATATATTCTCAAACCCAGTTTACCAATATAAGATACAAGTTGTTTTGATTAAACATCATGCATGCATGGTACGTACGAGTCGTACGTTCAAACCCGTACGTTATTTGATTTTGGGCCAGTATATATGTCTGTTTATTGAGGAAGTGTAATGCCCATATAATGCACTAGTTAATTAATAGTTTCAAAACATGGTTTTGCTAATCAACCAAACTTGTAAAACTTAGGCTACATGCATGTTGGGCTAGGTTTTGGCCCAAGCTCAGTATATGCAAGGCACAAAGTGTTTAGCTCTAATTATTGTTGAAAATTGTTCAACCAAAAAAAAAAAAAAAAAATTGTTGAAAAGCTTTAATCAAAACTAATGACTTCCATTTAAGATTTGAAGTTATTTTGGAGGTGACATTTGAACAGTGGCATCACCTTTGCTGATGTATCACTTGATAAAAAAGCCTTCAATTAATTAGTGATGTTTCAACCACAAGCGTCACTATTCCTGAATCTCAACCCCACGTTTTGTGATGTTTGATAAGTATTACTATTCAAACGTCACTACTTGAAAATTGACTCTCTTTTTTTTGGGGGGATATAAAGTTCACTTTTCATGCATCACTAATTGTGTCTTTTTTGTTTGTTTGTAGTGTGTCACTCATGCCTCCTCATTTTGTACTAGGCATATATTAACTTTGTTTTTTTTTTTTTTAATGAAAAAGCAACATATATATATACATCAGCCATCCTCAGAGCTGAAAACCAATGTCTTCACAAGCAAAATGGTTTTCACCAAACAGAAAAATAATATAATAACTTCAAAAGGATCATGTTTTCTTAAGTAACTTAATTAAGGTCAAATTGTTAGTGCAATAATTACTCCATAAATAGTATTTTACACATTTTAACTAATTAAATTTCAATTAAAATTTTTTATGTCAAAAAAAGATTTCGTTAGTTATTCCATAAATATTTAATTGGAATATAAATATTTTTTCAATTTAAGGGTGCATGCATGGTTCATATCTGATTCAAAACAATAGAGACTTTTGGTGTAATTTTATAAAACCTCAAGGAAAGTTATAATTAAGTGTAATTTTTTCTTAATTATATTATAGACAAAATAAGAACTTTAATTTATTGCTATTATATGCCTAAATGAGTAAATAATACATAGAATCATGAATCGTTTTTCTTTAACCTATTATATTATTAATCCTGACAACATTTATTAATTATCTATAACCTATTATATTATCTATATATATATATATATATATATATTATCTATATATATCTATAACCTATTTCTTTAACCTATTATATTATCTATATATATATATATATATATATAGATAAAGCCTGCCACCTTCTGTTTAGCACCATGCAAAACCAAAGCATGCCAAATGGGAAACAAAAAGTTGGAAAACAATGATTGAAACGAGTGATATTATCTACAACTCTAGGGACAACTGCTTTATAGTCGGTCCTACGGATGTTTTGCCCTACAATTTTATATCCGTGGGAATCTAGGGCCGACTCGTTAAAGCAGCCAACTTTTTTTTAAAAAAAATCTAAATAATATTTATTTTTAAATTTTAGGTAGGATTTTATCCATTTTCTTCGTTCACACATGTGACAATGCAAACCGGTTTTAAAAATTACATGTTTCGTTAATTAGCTTGGGTTAAATTCTCATATGCTTTTTTCAATAGTTTAAAGCTTATACACATATCGCTTTTAAAACCTGGTTTGTAAAATGATTTTTTCTCCAAAAACAACTATATAACATGTATTTACAATAAAATTTTACAAGCGATATAACATGCATTAATTGGAAAAGAATCAAAATCTTTTTTTTTTTTTTTATGTAATTTAATATGTCTATTGTAGCACTTTCTTTAATTTGTTTGTAAAATTTATTTTAAAAATTTTAATTCTCAAAATAAACCTAAGCAAATCAATATCATAATAGATATCATGTTTTAGAAAACCTTCAAGATTAAGAATTTTTTTTTTTCCTTCAAACTATCATCTTCAAGGACCTAAATTGTGAATTGTTGGAAAATCATCAAACTGGAGAAGAGGAGAAGAATTCAATTTTTGAATAAGATGTGAAAGAAAAAATAAAGAGAAAAATGAGAAGTTATAATAAAGAGTGATTTATAATAGACTATATATGATGCGAAAAAAAGCGCCGGACGTTAAAAAAGGATGAATGTTTGGCCGGTGTCAATAATTAATTTGCCAGTATTTTCTTCATATTCTTCTACATATTCAATAGATCAACCATGAAATTTGTGAGATCAACCATAGGAGAAATGTTGTGTCAATATATATATATATATATATTTCCATATTTTCTCCAGCTCATCTTACAAATCAATAATTAGATTTATGGATTTATGTGAATTGAATCTCACACAAGTCAATGATAGACCCCACAAATTTAAAAGTTGATCTATTGAATTTGTATGAGAATATGAGAAAAATATGGGCAAATTATTGACATTAAACATTTCTCTTCATAAAATGAGACTCTAAAAAAAAAAATAAGTGAGATTTTCCAAGAATTTATGTACATTGAGACTTCCTGTGATTGTAAAGTACGAGACTTTCAATCAGTAATTAATATTTTTACCATAATTGGGGGCCTTAAATGATAGCCTAACTCATCTTAGGTTTACACAAAAAAAAAAAAACAAAAAAACAAATCATATCTAAGGCCTGAGCTGGAGTGGTATTATTAGTATATGAACTTAGGAAGTTTCAATCATTTTGTTGGAGCAAGAGGGCAGAGGGGCCAATCTCAAAACCTTTTGTGTCTTGTTCAGACACGCAGGCCAACTATGGGGTATCATTGGCCTCTTTTACGTACAGATCCCGAAGCTGAGGGAAAAGAAGTCTTTCAGGATCTATAAAGTTCGACAACACTAATTGTGAGTTTGTGGCTAATAATTATTATGATTTAAACATAGAGCATGGATAATTAATACAATGTGCTACCTAGCTACTACTCTAGAAGATAGTTAAGTTGGCTCGATTAATTTGTGAAAACTTTATTAATTAATACCTTAATGTATTTGAGAAGATTGATGAACTCAAATTAACTTAATACAAAAATCAAGAATGAAGCATGTTACACATAATTCTTTTAATCGGCTATATCTCATCTTACAAATCCAATAGATCTACCATTGGATTTACGAATTTTTGTGAATCTCACACAAATTTAATGGTAGATATAGATGGTATGAAAATAGTCCTCCAATGTGATGCATATGGGATTAATAAGCAATAGTGGATTGATCATAAGCATAACCAGCTCATGATTTGGAGCCCCTTTCATGTCATGTTTCCCGTGTGCAGAAGCCGATGTTGGCCAGCATTATTTTGCAAGCTTTGTTTCCACTGTCATCCAGACAACACTCATGATGATCAACAGCCTGGTTGAGACCAGACCCAATGGCCCATGCTGTTGTTTCGACATTATATTTGGTCTTGAAATTCCTCAATGTGAACACTTTAAATTTTGGCTTCTTTTGAAAATTAGCAAGAGCTTCCAGCATGCTTGTTTGGGGACGCCTAATTGACTGACTTGGTGCACGTTCACATCTAAAAGTTGTGGTTTAATTCAGAAGTAAAATGATTGTCAAAAGGGTAAATCAGCAAGTGATCGAGTACTCAAGTTTGTAGTATTGGCTGTCAACATGCACGCACATTAATCAATATATATATATGTACATGTACTTTCTTTATTTTGTCTTTATTATTGCACTTGATTTCCAATTATCCTTTCTTGAGGGTGGATCCTCATAAGGATCTTATGAAATGATTTTGATTTGGATTTTTGCACCACTATTTCTCCTAAATCTAACAATTCATAGTACTCCTCCATCTTGCTAAGAAAGAAAATATGTGTTTTAATTGGCATCTACCGTTTGACTATACTCAAAAGAATGGCATCTACCACCATTTTGTGGAGTACTCGATCAAATACTCCAAGTGCCCTTTCAGGTCAGGTGAATCGACTGGTGGATGATATATACCATGCACCTCCTAGCTGGGAGGCCCTAATTCGAGTTTCCTCTCTTTGTGACGAGTGGATTTACGTGGCCTGCCATATATGGGAGGAGATTTACGACTGGCTTTTTTTAAAATAAAAAATAAAAAATAAAATTAATATAAGGGTATATTTTAATTTAGAGTAATATTACACTTATTCTCACTTTTTTATATAATTTTTATTCGCCTATAAGTACTTTTAAAATTACAATTGAATATGATCATATGGATATTTAATTATATATAATTATTATAATTAAATACTGGATCTGCAAGTGATGCTGACATGCCAAGTACTATAAGAGAGTGTGTGGTGTACGCTCGATACAATCTTAAAAGAGATAATGTGACTATTTTCCCACGCGGCAACATGTTTTTCGGAAGGAAAATTGATGGAAAATGATAATTTGGCAAACATGTTAAAACTTAAACCCAAGTAGTAAAATAGTCATTTTTGAAACCCTAGGTAACTTTTGTACAAAGCTGCGTACCACAAGTTGTAAAATTGGATTTAACCCTAATAATTATTCCATATATTATCTTCTCTCTCTTCATTCGATCTATTATTTTTGTATAAAAGAATTCACCATTGAAAGTCGCCTTGCAAAAAAAAGGTGTGATTAAGTGCTTATATATACATAACTAAGATTATACTTAAGTCGGCCATGTAAAATACTTAGAGCATGTTTGGAATTGCGTTTGAAAAATATAGTTTTTAAGTTAAAAAACGTTTTTTAGCTCTTTTTTTTTTTGTTGTTGGCTTTTTTGACCCTTAAAAGCGCTTTTAATTTTTTTACCAAACGGGTAATTTTTTATTCAAACGAACTTTTTGAGTGTTAAACGCACTTTTAAGCCACTTAAACGCTGACCCAAACAAACCTTTAGAATCGTTATTGTCTCCCTCACTCTCTCGAGCCAATGTTGAGGCTCTCATTCATTAATTAGGTTTTATCTAAGTTCACTATTATTGCTGTCATATCCAGCAAATTAATTAGGTAAATCATCTAATTTTGATTTATTGAGAGCATTCCTAGTTATTTTCTCTACATTTAAAGATCAAAACTACTTTTTGCTTCCCTATGTCAAAATACACCTCAATAACTTTCTTTAATTATTCTCTATATCATATATATATATATATATAGAGGAGAGAGTAGAGAAGAGAGAGAAACATTTTTTATTTTATTTTAATAATTATAAGGATTGCAATAGTGGAACACTATACTTTGGGTTCCACTGTAGTGATCCTCATGGTTGAAGCTCATTTAGAGAGTCCGATGTGGGACGTTTTTTGCGATTTTTTGGACATATTTTCTCAATATATATATTGTCCAAAAAATCATTTCTTCCTAATTAAACTCTCATTCATTCCTACGTACATTTTCCTTCCAACATGTTTGCAGCTTCAAAAACCCATATTTAAGAGTAATTTACATGTGTCTTTCTCTCTCTTTACAAATTTGTTAGTGGCAAGTACTCTGTACTCCTTCTCTATGAGTATATTTGCTCTTTTGTTTTTTCACGTCTGCAAAAACTTCTGGGCTTGTGTCGTCGTAAGCAGCTGTGTCACAAATTCATCGAAGAAATCGAATATAATTGTCGGGTCATATCTCTAATAAGACCAGACTATATTTGTTCGCTAGTATTGTGCTGAAGCGACAGCTTGCAGAGGAAGATTTTGGTATCTCTAGAGGTACATATATCATGGCGCGTGAGTTATCTCCACCAAGGACTGAGCTAGAGGATTTGGTATCTCTACAAGTGCAGTACTAGGGCCGGCGGAGGCCTTAGGCAATTCAAATGTATTTTGTGTAATTTTTTTACGCATTTGTTGCCCATTTTTTAAAATTTATCATTAAATCTGCAAGACCTGCATGAGATTTAGAGGTAGATTTGCACATTTCTTGCACGGAGATGGACAAGAGATGTGTAGGATAATGAAATCAAACATTTCTCGTTTGCAATTTAGACAGTTGCTTAAGGGCCCCAATAGAATAGAAAAATGTTTAAATTGTTTTTATTCACTTGCACATCTTTTGTCTATCTCCGTATAAGAGATGTGCAAATCTACTATAGAATATGTGAAACCCACCGTTCACATGCAATTCAGGTCATTGACTATGATAGTTTGCAAAAAAAATTGATCTTGACAATCTTCTAAAATATGATATCTCTTATGATATTGATGGTTTATATTTATTTTTGTAACTTAAATTTTTAAAAGAAATTTTACAAATAGAAAAATGCTCCAATTAACACATTAAATCATATATAAAAGATTTTATTCTTGTCCAAATGCATGTATCGTTTATTGAATTTTATTGACAATATATACCCGTTGCAATTGATTTTGTAGAAATAAATTTTTAATATTAAAATTGATAAAATCCTACTTAAGATCGACAACGTTACAAGAAAGATTCAATAGATTAGCCATATTATTAATTGAAAAGAAGATGTTAAAAAACCTTAATTAGTAATTTTGCATTCTAAAAAGCAAGAAGAATGATTTTTTAAATGAAAAATATAATATTAACATTGAAATAAATAGTATTTAACTATGAGAAGAGAGACGTATAAAATCCCACATGCATTATTATTTGTTATCAAACTTTACTTTGTCTTGAACCTCGACTTTGGTGATAGGCTACATATATAGGGGATATATAGGGGCTACTTGTTTGCTGGCCATCATGTTGCATGTGCTTTATCCATTTTCTATCAGTTGGGAATTTATTTGAATTCAATTTTCATGTCCATCCTAAATAACTCTACTTTATTTGTAAAATTAAGGGTAGAAATTGAAATTTTGTGGAAATAGTATTATTTGAATTACAACCTTTAGGGTGATATTAAGATAGATTTTGCTATTGTAGATTTGGGCCAAATTGTAATATATTAAACACTAATATTTATGATATATTCCTAATTACGTAGAAATATACTTTCTTTTACATGTTGATCTATCACCATATCGACTACATTCTCTTTTTAAACAAGAGTTCCTTTTGCCAAGCATTCACGCATCATATATAAGAGCCCAACATATGCTCCCAACCATGCAAGCTAGCCATGCGTTATCATGGTAATTAACAATAGATCAAGAACCTCGTGAGAGTTCACCATATAGACGTTGTGTGATACTCACCTTAATTGCTAAATTCTTAATTTCAAAATAAAATATGTATATTTATATATAATATATTAAAAAGCCACTAAATACAAAAGTTGAAGCGATAGCAATAATTAAGTGGCTAGTAGTCATAATTCTGATCATATATTTTCAATATATATGATAATTCATATTATTATTATTATTTTGACTCATTTATAATCACTTGTTTTTTTCCCGAAACAAGATTCACACAGAAACATTGCACCTAGACAAAAGCGAAACAGTGACACGAGGTCCAAAAAAAACAGAGAGACAAGTACATATTAGGTTGGCCTGAAACTAAATGGGGCTGACGGATATCATAGTATCTATAAAGTACATGGGTTTGATTGGCTGATTGCATATCTCTCTCGTGGACTCTCTTGCTACACACATGAACCAACCCACCGTGCATTTTGATTGATTGATTGATTGATTGATTTGGAGAGAAAATTCCACACAACTGACACCCCTAGCTAGCTTCACCAAAATTTGACCTACATGACATGCACTTGAGATCGATGCCCTCTTGTTTTCATTTTCAGAATCCTTCCCCATTTGATTTTGAGCTGCTTCTTTATTTCCATCCTTATAAATTAATATTGGATAAGTATATATGGGTTTAAAAGTTTAATTAAAAAAGAAGTTTGAGAGTAATTAATATCTATTGTGGTGGGTACAAATTCCAAAGAAGAGAGATGGAGGTGATAATTAGGGCACAGGAAGCAAAGGTACCGTTGCATGCCGGGCTTCACGGGCAGGAGCGTATAATTAAAAAATGAGAGAGCATCTAGACGCACTTTGGAGGGATATGATTCCATATCTTTGAGGAAACGTCTATTCTGTTGGCTCATCAAATCTCTCAGTAGGCGCCCCATAGTACAGACAGTATCAAAGCACGACAGCTCTATAAGAGTAAAACCATCGAGCAAGTGGCATGCACTAGTGGGCTAATTTTGTCATAACTCCTCTACATTACCTTCCTCCTTGATCATTTTGTCGATCGGACATGGAGCAGCCTCCATGCCTCACCTACACCGACCCAGCTACGTGCCCCTCCATTATTTATATACCCAAACCTAGGCTTTTCTATCCATCCATCCATACTCCATCATGATTATATATGCAATCTACTACATCAATGATTTGTGTATTCTTCACATTTATTTTATATTAAATATTAATCATGTATCATGTTTCAAGTGACATCTTATATTAATCATTTGAAAAAAATAAAATTCATTTAAAACGTACCAAGTTAATTGGTGCAAAATGAGTGTAAATAGTAGAATTACTTTTATTGTTTACATAAAAATAATGCTTATTTATATTCCAGCGTTCATTTCACGTACATTTCTGTCAACTCAAGGGACTAGAATGTGAATAAGCATTTATCTACTGTTTTTATATAGTTTGTGTTAGCATTTATCTGAAATATATATTAGAATAGATATTGATGCATTAGAATAATAAATTTTTTTTTTTTATATCATGAGGTACGTAAGTAAGTACCTAAATGTATTCAAACATATATTTATCATTAATTTAAAAGCACATAAAGAAATAATTCTACCATATATGTCAGAGAAAAGGAAAATCCCAATGCTAAATCTGTTTAAGTAAGTAATTAAGAACATAATATATATGTGTGTATCAAAGGAGAATATGTGAAGTATGCTTTTTGCTTTCTTTTCCAAGTTAAGAGTAACTTAATTAAATGTTAATTAGACTGTCGTTGGATTTGGGAAGAAAATGAAGACAAGTAATTGAATTAATGAAGCAAATTACAGGTTAATTAATTTACTTGTTAAATTTGTTTATTTTTTTACCTTTAAGTAGGGCTAGGCTAGTGGATTAATTATATAATAAATAAATAGAAAAAGTTTTAAGTGTAGTTTCCCCGGAGAGACAAGGAGGACCAAAAGGGACCCTGATGTGTCGTGTCTTCGTACTTTATGACTTTCACTTTGCTGGACCTTCATGCACATACGTGTGGACGGATATGATTGCAGTACGTGAGGGCAATCAAATTGAGATGGTTTTGGCGGTGGATATAGTTGTTGTTTTGGACCACGTGATCCTCTTTGCTGGCAATCTTGGATCCCCAGAAAGATTTCCAATATCTTAGAATAGTCCTCCCCCCCACCTTCTCCACGAGCACCCTCCTAGTCTTTATCCATGTCTTTCTGCACAGCCATCTCTCTCTCTCTGTGTGCTTTGCATGCCGAACAATCATGACCCATCAAAACTCAATTTGTAATCTCCTTTTACCTTAAGACAAATTAAACCATTATTCACAACAAACTTTTAAATACATTTTATATATATATATCCCATTATTTATTCTTTTTTCAAATGAGAATTGAATGAAGATAGATACTTTTGAGAAGTTTGTAGATCGTCTTATCCTTTGAATTCCTTGCCTCCCCAAAAGTCTAGTAAAAAACTTGGTCCAAATTCGTATCTTGGTGGACAACCAAATCTATTTTATCAGATATTATAGGGGGTGAGAATCGGGAGATACATTGAGACTGAGTTGTCATCAGCATTTGAGGAAATTTCTATGGAAATTAATTAATGGTATTGTACCACACAAAATCATAGACCCGATAGTTTCAAAGATTCCCACATTTTTGCTTGCTTATGGAGACAACATATATGTATATGCACGTGGTTTGTCTTTTCAAATGTTTGAATTATTCTAGATATTGTTGTACAAAGATGATTTTCCAAGCATGATTGCAGATAATCTTTTATTTTGTTTTTTTTTGTTTATAAGTTATATATTCCAAGAGAATATAGGACGACCAACTTTTTATACCATTGGTTAGGTAGAGGACCTAACTATCACTATTTGGCCATGTGGAAAGGCATGCTTAGTTGTGTCACGAAGTTTCTTCATTTTATATTATTCATTTGTAAGTTACCTATACAAGTTATCACTTTAAAGAGATTTTTTTTTTTTTTTTTTGGCTAGAGCTATTTGAAAATAAAATATAGCATTTCATTTTCATGGGTTACGTATAGATTAGACATGCATGGGGCAGACATAAGCATGCCATGTATTCTGAATTATAAATTATAGGGTTTTTATAGAATATGGAAGCATGGTGGGGGGTCTTGCTATCCGATAGCTCCTCCTACCTATGAGATCTTCAGGTCAAAGATATTCATTTGTTGGATGGATCGGTTTTGTTTAGTCTAATCTCAATTCCCAAACAAAATCTTTGCCTCCAGACCTGATGATATCTTTGTCTATACTGTACCTACCTTCAGTATATAGATATATTTGCAAGAGAATAATTAATAAGATATAAATAATTGATTGTACTTTAATTTGTTAATTATTCTTCTACAAATAAATTAAAACTATGTTTATAACTATATGTTTAACATTGGCAGGGGCCAGGGCTATATATTTCTTGCAACTTATTCCACCAGATTCTCCCTTGTACATGGCATGGGATTTGTTTTAATTTCTTGTTATATTTTTGTAAATGCATGCAAGATGCTGAATATTAAAAATATTAACTTATCAGCAAAGTTTATATATATACATATATATAGAGTACATCTTAATTATTATTGCCTTTGAAGTATATATGCAAACAGCTAGCTAGCGTATTTAATTAGTATAACTAATTGATCAGCAGTTTTATTTATTTAGTTTTAATTTCCCTTTTAAAATTGAAATTAGAAACATAATTTTTTCTTTTCTTTTTGAAACAATATCTAATTTGCTCCTGGCCTGTCCCATTGAAGAAAAAAAAAAGATCTAGAATTGAGATTTGGTGGAGTGACTTCTGAGACAACATGGGCTGGTTAATTAATCATCATTAAAATCCAAATTGACTTCCACCAATTACATGTTGGCTTAGATACACACAAACAAGATCTACAATGAAGAAAATTCTGGTTTGATGTTCACACCCAATTGATCTTTCTCCATCAGTGAATCTCTAGGTTGAAGATAAGGCCTTGATTCGTAAGAATTGCTCCAAACCAAAAAGAAAATCTCCAAGATCCTTTTGATGATTACCTAATTTTGACCACTTTTTCATCCAGGATTTGGAAACGACTAATTAATTTCTAATTAAAAACAACAATTTGGTACGTATAGAAAGAGCACCAATTGACCAAACTTGACTATTCGTGCTCATACCCCCCCAAAAAAAAGAGATTAATCTTGACCATGAGAATATGTATGATCAACGGTCTAGATCTATACTTAATTTGTCGGTCCTTAATTGATTATATTGTTGGGCCCACAGAATGAAGACTTCTGTTGATGGCTTAGAATCTTCATGATCATGGTGATGCATAAACAAACACATATAGAAACGTATTAAAATTAAAATTTTAATCCTATATATGAGTCTATGACACGAGCAACTCGTGGCGTTGGAAAAGAAAGAGGGAGAAAAAAATGAGTCCAACGTGGTCCTCTTAGCTTGTCCCACAGTAGCTTTGAATAAACATACACATATGGTAGGTAACGCCGTCGTTTCCTATGCAAAAGCCAAAGATTTTCTTCCTTTCATAATATTAAAGGCCATCCATTGTTTCTTAAAGATTGGGACCCTAGTCGGGAAGAAATAGACTTTTCGGTCAATGCCAGATTCATAATCTGTTATGATTTTAAGGGCGTTAAAAGAGCTTAAAAATATTTTTAGTATTTAAAAAGTTGTGCTTAACAAAAGCTGGCGTGTTTGGTAAAAAATTCCAAAAATACTTCTTTAACTTTTTACTCTAAAAATGATCAAAACACACTTTTGGCAAAAGCTTAAAAATAAAGCTTTTGCCAAAAAACACTTTTTTACTTAAAAGCTTTATTTCTCAAACACAATCCAAAAAATGCTCTAAGTACAATATTCTTAGGGTCTGTTTGGGTGTACGTTTGAGGGACATAAAAATGTGTTTAACATTCGAAAGTCCGTTTGAAGAAAAAAAAAAAAAAAAGCTGTTTAGTAAAAAAAAAAATTGAAAGCTCTTCTAAGGGTCTAAAAAACCTAAAAATTATCCAAACGTACTTTTGACAAAAACTTAAAAATAAAGCTTTTGTTAAAAAACGATTTTTGATTTAAAAGTTCTATTTCTCAAACGCAATCTTAAATAGGCTCTTAATCATGCGTATAAACTTGAAAGTCTCCCATTGCAAACTAGTTTTCAAGAGTGGTTTTTACCTACGATTTGTATCATTTGACATTAGAGCCAAGCACCATGTAACAAATTTGAGTCATGGTGGAGGCGACCTATAGGATAGAGTGAGTTACGGTGGACGTCAAATTCAGAGCATAGTGGTATGTTATGATCCGAAGTATTTTAAATGGTTATGTTACAATCTTAAGTGTCTTATATGACTTAAGTACAATCTTAATTATGTGTATATATGCTTTTGAGTACCTCTCCTTGTAAGCCGATTTTCAATTGTGAGTTTTATTTGAAGTTTGCATCATTTCGTATCAGATCTAGCCACCATGTTGAGCATGAGATTGGACACAATGCAAGGGTAGAACCAAACAGTAGGTAATATATCCAGTAAAGATCCTAAAATGACCGTTAATGATTCTTGCATTTCTAAGGACCGCATGAGACGAGAATAGATAGAAAAGGGACACCAAGAGGATCCCCGAGTGGTAACAACAACAACCAAGGTGATCAAGTGGTTGTTGAGGAAAAGTTATTGCTGAAAACCACATAAGAACTAGGAGACAGTAATCTATTAAAAACAAAGAGCGGTAAAAAACAAAAGAAAGTACGAAAATACAACCAAAAGTTAACAATAGAAATACAACAACAACTACAATGGTGGATGAAGATGGCCCTTGAAAAAAGATTGCATCTCACACGACTCGGGAGATCCATGCATCGGTGAGTGAGAATCACATGCCGGCGCATGAAGGTCACACACAGGCGGCAAATTGGAGCGAGGGGAGGGGTGGATGAAAGTGGAGATGCTGAAGTAAGCGGTGGGGAGGCTCGTCAGAGGGGAAAATGGACCAAGGAGACCAGATCTAGGTTTAGATAACCAAGCTCTAGTCTTCAAACTATTCTGGTGTGCAATCCGCAGGCTCGGAAAGGAGCAGAGATGGTGTGTGGCAAGGCAAAGGCCGATGAACTAGAGGCGGAGGAATGGTGAAGCACAGAGGAGATGTCGCTGCTGGAAAGGGAGGGAAAAAAACCAAAGAGCCAAAAGGAGATGGGGAAAAACCAAAGGAAAAAAAAAAAAAAAGGAAAAGGAGGAAGGGGAAGAAGGAGAAGTAGTGAGAGAAGACTCTATCTGCGGCATCCCACATTACTTGGGTATGGAGATGGAGATGTGCTTAAATGTATACTTACGCATTTTTATGACAACAACGTGTTTTAAAGCCGTGATGGTCATGATCCTACTAGAACTCCGTAGTTAAGCGAGTTTATGTAAGAGTAGTATTAGGATGAGTGACCTCCTATGAAGTCTGGTTCCGGGGAGCCAAAAGTAGATAATATTGTATGTCAATGGGGTGGGGTGTTACAAATGGTATCAGAGTTATTGCCCAATCTGAGATGGGGGGAGCGTGTACAAGCCCATGAAGGTCATTAGTGGGCATTCGTTGGGACGCCAAGAATGAGTTAATCCCACGAGGGTCGCCAGGGGGGACGCTGGGTTCTAAGAATGGGTGATTGTGGCGTCTCACATCGCTTGGGTATAGAGATGGAGATGTGCTTAAATGTATACTTACACCATTTATGGTAACAATGCGTTTTAAAGCCGTGATGGTCACAATGAGAAAAATATCGGGTTCTTTTGCTTTATCATATGATCCTATCAGAACTCTGTAGTTAAGCGAGCTCATGCGAAAGTAATACCAAGATGGGTGACTTCCTAGGAAGTTTGGTTCGGGGAAGCCAAAAGCGGACAATATTGTGTGTCAATGGGATGGGTGTTACACTATCCCTCTTCCCCCCGGAACAATCGTAGTAGGCGGCGGAGAACCTCACAAGTAGAAATGACTACTTTTACTCTAGAGATAAGGAGGAACTTCTCTCTCTAGAAAGAGAGATAAGAATGCCAGTTGTTGCTAACCGAGGAATAATAAGATTCATAATGGAACATCTTCATATATTCTTTCTATTGATAAAGGAAACATCTTAAGTGTTGTCGCTAATAAACTCTCTTATATTGATGTTGCTACTGGTGAAGCCCATGCTGCCATGTTAGCTATGAACCTTGCCTCCTTAATGACAATTTGCAATCTTCTCTTGGAAGGAGATTCCCTATGTGCTATCCTAGCAATTACAAAGGATCATCTTTATCTTGGAATGGATCATTGCTCCCATTATTGAAGACATTTTATCTAAGCTGGCTTCCTAGGTAGCTTCTAAAGCCTCTAGAGTGTTAATTTTAGAGCACATTATGTTACAAAGTGGGCTGCCACCAATCTTACATTTGGAAGCATTCACACTTCCTTTTCCCTCTTTTTCTCCATTCATATGTGGTAAGGGCCACCTTGTAATTTTCACTTTCCCCATCTAATTGTTTAAAAAAAAAAAAAAAAAAAGAAGTTTCCTCTATATATACCACCCAACCTCTCCCTCTCTCTTCACCACAACCACAAACACCACCAACTCCTTCACTCGTTTCCTTTCTTCCTCTCTCCAAAAATGGCTGCTAATTCTCCAACAATACCATATCTCATAGTCATTTTCTTAACATACATAAGCCGTTTGATGCCCACCTTAGGAAATCCAAACCCGTGGACAAATTTGCTGCCAGCCAAGCTTCAAACCCTCCAAGTCGCAAACAGGCTTCGCGATGACCCTGATGCCATCAAACTAGCCTCTACGGATTATGGCAATATTGTTCGAGAGATCCCAGCCGCTGTTCTTTATCCATCTTCCGTCAATGATATTGCAAGCTTAATAAAGTTTGCGCACACTAGCTCCACTCCTTTCACTATAGCTGCCAGAGGCCAAGGCCATTCTGTTCGAGGACAGGCAATGGCTCGAAATGGGGTTGTCGTGGACATGACATCCTTAAAAAACCACAGAAATGGCTACGGAATCACTGTCTCCTGGAGCCCTTCCATGGGGTTTTATGCTGACGTAGGGGGGGAGCAGCTTTGGGTAGATGTCTTGCATGCCACGCTTGAACATGGACTTGCACCGGTGTCGTGGACCGACTATTTGTACATAACGGTTGGGGGGACGCTCTCTAATGCCGGGATTGGTGGGCAAACCTTCCGTTACGGTCCTCAGATCAGCAATGTGTACGAAATGGATGTCATCAATGGTATTATTCTCAATTTTTAAAGCAGAAAATGACATCGATATATATATATAGTGGGTTTTTAAAGATATATTGACTCATATTATAATGAGTCTTCTCAATGGGGCCTACGTTTGAAAAGTTTTTGGACATAAGCTCACACGGGGTCCTAGACAGAGCTTAAATTGTCGTTTTGTTTAATTTTTAGTTGGTTGGTTGGTTTGGTTTAATTATTCACTAATATTTTACTTTTATATATATATATATAAACTTGTATTTTGTTGCATGTAGCATGCAGCTATATATATATAGTTAAGTTAACTGATGAGGTTTTTCACTTGTTTGCATCCAGGGAAAGGGGATTTTGTGACTTGCTCACCACAAAAGAACACGAAGCTTTTTCATGCGGTTCTTGGAGGTTTGGGGCAGTTTGGAATTATAGCCAGAGCCAGAATTGTCCTAGAGCCATCACCAAAGAGGGTATGTACATGTGCAGATCACCATTGACTTAGATTTATTTTTGTCGTTCCCGCTGTCCAGTCTAATGTCGATTTTTGAAGTTTCCTTAACTCAGTAATGTGTTATCATCATCATCATCACTACTGTCATGATGATGATAAAGACTGATAAAAATCCATCCCCAACTACTCCACAATTTTATTTTTTTTTTTAAATTTTTTTTTTGGCATTATTATCAAGATATAACGATTAAATTCACTAAGCAAATCCAATTAATATAGATCTGGTTGTGTACATCACATAATTAAGCATTCGGATCAAGCCTAAAAACCATCTCATTCTCTCTTTTACTTTGCCAATAAAAAAGTAATTTCTTGTCCTATTAATTAACTCCATATTCTAACAAGCTAGGGACCACAATTTTTTTTATTTTTTTGGGGTGGAGGGTAAATTGCTCTTGTTGTCGTTATATATTGTTGAGGAAATTTGAACTCGCAAACTCTTTTAATTAAGCGGTAGCATTAAGATTTGAATTTATAACATTGGTTTGGATACTATATATATATATATATATATATATATATACATGTTAAATCATCAGTATTTATCTTAAAAGTTTAAGTCAATAAAAAATAGCACGGCCATATTATTGGCTAATATCTGTGAATTTATTTGTTTCTAGGTCAAGTGGGTTCGAATGCTTTACAATGACTTCTCAGCATTTGCTAGAGACCAAGAGCATTTGGTTTCAATCAATGGAAGGAAGCAAAAGAATGCACTTGATTACTTGGAAGGTTTACTTCTCATGGACCAGGGTCCTCCTGATAATTGGAGATCATCCTTTTTTCCATTATCCGATCACTCCAGAATTATTGCCCTTGTAACCAAATATGGAATCATCTACTGTCTAGAAGTGGCCAAATTTTATGATGATCGCAGCATTAATTCTGTAGACAAGGTACATATATATATATATACATCATCAATATCCTTCTAGCAAATTAATTTTAATTAATGATCTAATATAATTTTTTTTTTCTTAATAGGAACTCCAAAATATGTTTGAAGGAATGAGCTTTATCCCGGGATATAAATTTGAGAAAGATATCTCATATGTAGATTTTCTCAATAGAGTCCGAAGTGGAGAGCTAAAGCTTCAGTCACAAGGACTATGGGATGTTCCTCATCCGTGGCTGAATCTCTTTGTGCCGAAATCTCAAATCTCGGATTTCAATTCTGGTGTTTTCAAGGACATTGTATTTAACCGTAATATTACAACAGGGCCTGTTCTTGTTTATCCCCTGAACCGTAGCAAGTGGGATGATAGAATGTCTGCGGTTGTACCAGATGAGGATGTTTTCTACACCATAGGGTTTTTGCATTCAAGTGGGTTTGATGACTGGAAAGCCCTTGATGTGCTAAACAAAGAGATACTGCTGTTTTGTTATAATGCTGGAATTGAGGTTAAGCAATATCTTCCCAAATATTACAGGACAAAGGAAGAATGGAAAAGCCATTTTGGAAAGAAATGGAGAACTTTTCAAGAGAGAAAATATCAGTTTGATCCGAAAATGATTCTATCACCAGGACAGAGAATTTTCAATGACAATTAGTGCATCAACTATTAATTATTAGTACCAGTAATTGGAGTTTAATTAGAATTAATTAGAAGGGGAAATTGGGTTATTATAATAATTATCCTTTTTTTCTTTTGTTGAGGGTTTTTTGTATCACTGTTGATGAGTAGTTAATTTAATTTTCAGGAATTTAATGTAGGAGATATAATTAATATATCTTTTGTACTCTTGAGGGTCCATATTAATTAATGGCTATATATTATTGGACATATATATTCTTCACTCTACTTGCCTTTTGTTTTATTAATTATTTATTTATCGGACGATATTAATTATGATTGTTCATGCATGTAGTTCGAACTTAATGGTCCCCAAATCCAGTTGGAGTACCCACTGATGACCATTGAAAATTTCCTTGATGCTATTTTCTTGGTCAAACTGTTGTTGCTTACCTAACTTCTGATACACGGTTCTGTTTTTAATGATGGGAATCCTGTAGATAACGTAATGTTTAAACAATGTTGGCTTCATATGGAATATATATATATATATATATATAAGTTTTTATTATTTCTTTTTTTGTTTGAGGAATATATATATAAGTTTACGGGTCTGCCGAGGAAAAAAAACAAAGTCTTGGTTGCTATCACAATTATCTTAGCTTGCTGGTTAAGGGTGATCATATATAGGTAGCTGGCTGTGGATAAGAAGTTAAGCTAGCTAGCTTATTTGTTGTTAAGGATTCAGGAGGATTATGGAGAAAAATATGACAAAGGCCCTATTTTCAATTACGTCAGCTTTAACCTGATGAGACCAACGGTTGCTATGAGTACCATAATTTTTCTTTTTATTTTTTATTTTTTTTATTGTTATATACAACATTTTTATCTTACAATGCTAACATCGCATCGATCCTAATCAATTATTAAATTTTTTTTTAAAAAAAAAAAAAAAAACGACTGATCCAAAAGTTGGTTGAGACTTCCATATCAGCACTATGAGATAATTGTGTGATAAAAATATGATTTATAACATAACTCGGTTTTTTTTCCTAGGTTATGTCATGTGGCACTTGTAGAGTAATGCTATATTTAGCATTCTTATATAATTACTATACAATTTGATGAGAACACTTAAAAAAATAATAATAATAAATTAAAATAAGAGTTAATTTTTACTGTCACGTTATCTCAGTTGAATAATAGTCTTCTACTAGTTAACATTACTCAATGTTAAATACTACACTCGCATTTCATTGGATTGATGTGGTAATGTTTATCAAATTTTCAATTATTTTTTTTAATAAGGCAGGATCCAAAAGCGGAGGAATATTAATTGTCATATCAACTCAATGAAATAAAAATTAAATGTGAGTATAGATTACTAATACGTGTACATTAGTACATACAAAAGTCATTAATCACACCCAAATTTGACACAAATTCAGGTAAAGTTCTCGATCCCCATAACCTTTTTTTCTCTTTTCAGTAATAAACACTAAATTAACCTTTATATAATGATTAAAGGGAATTAAAAACACAGGCTTGCCCAACATCCAAAAAAAAAAGAAAGGGGGCAAGATTCCAAAGCTAGTGATAGGCAGTCCCAGCCTAGGGTGGGGGAGCCTATATATAGAGAGAGAGAGAGAGGGGTTGAATTGGTAATGATTAATTAGGAAAAAAGAAACACATGCTTTACGGCCTGAAGGCGGGCTAATTACAGACAAACTTGTTTTACAGACGTTTAATTGTAAATCCATAAAGCATGTTTCCAACTCGTATTGCAGCTCGCGGGCAACCAGGAAACATCATGAGTAATTTCCACCCAAAATCATCCTTGACTTTTCTCAAGTGCTTAATACAATATACCCTTCTTTTTCTGCCTTTTTCACTCTAATTCCATGACAGGATCCAAACATTCGGACAACCTCATTATTAAGATCTTTGACTATAACATAACATGCCTGCAACTATTAAACTACTATGTTTCTCATATCATATATACCCCTGCTTTTTTAGCCCTTTTTGCCACGAGGACGGATAAATTAAAGGAAATTAATCCTTTAATTAAACTCAATTTTTATTTTTATTTTTATAAAAAAAAAACACTTTATCTATCCAACAAACACTTCATATATATTTTTTTTTTCTTTTTAAAATAACGATAAGCTGCCTTTTGAAGCTTATCAATTTTTATGAAGCCCATATATATATATAATTTAATATTGCTTGGAATTTTCTCTAATATGTACAACAGCCTCGTGTTTTCTAGTTGGGCATAGCCTGCTGCTCAGAACTTTCACTAATGGGCCAGATACTTGATAGTCATGGTCTTGGGCATTTGGTGAAAGAAATATCTTAGAAAAAGAAAACACTTATGCATGAGTAATGTTAGAAGTTATTCTAAAATCGATTACCATTTGATTTGTAATTGATTATTATTAACTTTTAATTAAATTATAATTTTAAAAGCCACCTTATTTATCGAATGACACAAGTGGAACATAGTAACAAAGGATAAGTCTTTAGTGAAATATATATATAGTTCAATGTATTTGTTTTTTTTTTTAAGCTAAAGTTCTTTTTGAAGAATATTTTTCGTATTTCATGAATTATATACACTTACTAATCGATTTAATTTGGGAGCATGGAGGGATGGTTTTTGGTTGTGGTTTCGGTCCTACTTAAAGCTTAAGTCCTAGGTGGTGTGGTAATAATTTCCTATGAAAGCCAAATAGCTAAAAATAGTTTCGATATTATTTTTCAAATTTTGATCATTTTAAAAAAAAAAAAAATAGTATATTTCTAAAAAAAAGAATACATATTTTCATTGGAATGAAATACTTTAGGGATAAATGCAAAATTAATCTATGTTATTGGCCTAAATTACAAATAACTCTGTGGTATAAAAAATAATTCATAGATCCTCAGGATAGGCCAAAATAACAGTTTACTCTCTAAAATCAATTTCCATTAAATAACTTAACATAATTCGTTACTTTGTCACGTGATACCCAATAAAAACACGACATATGTTAGCATCATTTTAGGACACCAGCTAAGATTACACATCAGTCATCACTCCAAGTCATACTGCTACAATAAATTAACATAATCTCTTCTATTCCCAAAATTTTACTCCGTACGTAACCCTCTCTCATTTTCACCTTCCTCGCCACGATTTGGGAGCATTTTGCTATAATTTGACAGTCACATCTTCTAATCATTGAAAAATAAATAAAAACAACATTCAAGTTAATAAATTGTGACAAAGTTTTCCTTTAAATTAAGTTGGAAAAAGTTGGATTACTCTTTTTATTAAACTGGCATTTGTCTTTAGAGCAAGAAAATTGAATTCATGGACTAAACTGTTATTTTGGCCTACCCTAAGGACTTATAAATTATTTTTTATACTACATTGAATGATTTATAATTTAGGCTAACTAGAGGGACCTACAAATTATTTGTTATACCACCTAGAATGATTTGTAATTTAGGTCAACCACAATAACCAATTTTACATTTATCCCAATATTTTATGCCGAAACAAAACCACGAGTTATTTTTGTAACAAGTTACGTATGAGTAATACTATACATCAATCACCCATACCCCTATCCACCCAAAGTCTATGTGATATGGTCTTTCATAACATTTAGTGGATGAAGATTGATTTTTTAGCGGAGACAAATTTCCTCCAAGCCAGTTTGGAGGAAATTTCCTTCAACCTATTTTAATAAGTGGCAAGTGTCATTCAATATTTTTATTTTTATTTTTTTAAAGATTAATGTTTAGGTTCTTAGGTTAGTAGAATGAGAATAAATGACTCTTAAAAATATTTTAAAAAATATGTGAAAGATTATATATACTTGTCACCTATTAAAGTAGGTTAAAGAAAATTTATTTCAAACCAGTTTAAAAAAAATTTATGTCTTTTTTTAGCTGAGAGTACCACGCCACGTAGACTTTGAATGCATGAATACGCGCGCATGCATGACATTCAACTCTCAATTGTGCACTTCAGTGTTAAAATAATAGGGACGCATGGTGCCTACATCTTTTTAACTAAAATCTTTTGTGATCTTCAACTAAAATCTATGGTTATAAATATATAACATTGACGTACACTGACAGGACCAAATCTTGTAAGTTAATCCACCTGATTCTCCCGCGTGCCTATGGCTTGATCATATTTCTTTGCTATATTAATAAGTCATCAACATAGATTACGTATTTTGGTGCAGTATTTTTTGTATGCAGCCTATGGGCAACCTACAAAATAAAGAAATCGTATAGGTTTTTACACTTGTTGAATTACAAGCTCAATGTAGCTGGAGAGATAGCATATCTAAGAGAGTCTATGATATCTTGGAATTTGTATTCCTAATTAAATGGGTGTGATTCTGTAGTTATGGATTGAGATTCTCCATATATATTGCATTAATTGCTGTATTAATGCAATGTTTTCATGAGGAAGGAATATTCTGATTTATTTTCTTTTGACAGCTTGATTATCTTGTATGTAGAGACAAATAGAGTGGAACCCACAAGGAATACTTATCCCCATCAAGGTATATACTTCTTCTTATACTTGTCTTCAAAAAACAACTAGCATATTTTAGTATATAAGCCATTAAAGATCGATATATATGTAGTTTTGATGTGTATATATTAACTCTTAAGTAAAAAATTATAGTTACAAAAAAAATAAAAATAAAAAGTAAAAAGACCCTAAACTATGTTTGTCAATGGCCTTAAAAAAAGGAAGTGGTCTACAACTATATATCAGATTTGATTGATATGGTAAAAAAAAAAAAAGTTTTAATTTGTATGAAAAAGTGAAAAAATAAAATAAAATTATGTTGTAGTGATTTTTTTTATTTAAATAGTAATAAAAAGTGAATAATGTGACGTAAAAAATAAAAATATTAAAAGTTAATTTTGAGAGAAATAGTATAAGAATTTATTTATTTCTACCATGGGCAAACAGAGCCTAAGAGCCCCCTAACTCAAAATTGACAGGGTCGTTGAATTTGGAGTGAGACAACACGTACGGGCGGCTGGGCCTGGGTGATTAATTATCACAGGAATCCAAATTGACTTGGTGGGATAACCTGTAGCCCTTAGATAGAGGCAAACAAGATCATCTACAATGAAGAAAATCTGGTTTGATGTCTACCCGAATATTCTTCTTTTCCCACCGATGATTTGTGACAATTCCTGAGCCAAATCAAAAGGAAATCTTCAAGATCCTTGTGATGAATTTTGAAAATTTGACCGTTTTCATATATCCCGTAGATATGCAAACAACATTCAAAAGCGACATATTAGAAAAAAAAACATTCAAAAGCGACATGAGATTATGATTCAAACGGTACTCTATTCTTCTAGGTTGGTCATTGATAGACCCACAAGAATAAAGACTTATGTGGGGGAAATATTAAGTGTACGTTTTTCTAGTATTTTTTTTTTTTTTATCTTTTTAATTGTGATGTGATTTTTAAAATTATCGTTGAATTTGAGATTATCATTATTGACTTTTAATTTATTAGTGATTTTAAAAGACACATCACAATTAAGAGGACACTAAAAGAATACTAAAATAACACCTACTATTTCCCCTTCTGTGGGTGGCTTTGAATTTTCATGATCATGAATCAAAAAAAAAAAATTATAAAAATGTTAATCAATTCGTGACGTACGTTTTTGGAGAGAAAAGGGAATCGAGATCTTGGTGAGAAAATCTCCTGTGTTTGGCTTCGAATCTTCATGATCATGATGATGCATACACAAACACACAAAAAAACGTTTAACATGTCAAAATTTGATCCTGTAAAACGATCGGTCGCATTAATTCATATCGTTGGGGGAAGACAGAGAAGAAAAATATGAAATCCAAGAACAAGATCTTGTCCTTCCGCCGTATCTTTGAATAAACATGCATGTATGCGTCAGAATACGACGTCATTAATTTCCTATACAAAAGCCAAAGACTCTTGCGTCCTAGTTTCCTGCGACTTTCACCTACACCGGTACCACCAAACACCTCCCCAACACCCTCTTCAATAGTTTCCTGCTTCCAATCTAATTCATTGATGATCAGGATCATGCATATATACAGCCTACATAAACACAAAAACATTTAACATGTAAATTTCAATCCTACGTACAAGCATTAATTCTTTGTCGTTGACTTGTAGGGGCCGGAAGACAGAGGAGGAAACTTCACCTCCATTTACCATCAAATTTGTAATCTCTTTTCAAACTTTTTATTTTTGCAATACGAGAAATGTTAGAAGTACTAACTCTTTTATTAATATATGGCTGGATACCAACATGATGTGGAACTTATTTTCAGAAATTATCAAAACATTTAATAAAGAAAAATGATATGAATACCAATAAATAAGCTCAATGTGAGTGACCTCTTAGGGAGTTGTTCTCTTTTTTTTTTTTTTTCTTTTATATATATATATTCAAAAAGGGTAGGCCGAAAAGACCAATTGTGGCTATCCTACTTAGACATGATCATATTAACACTTACCCGCTGAGAGCTGCACAAGAAGGGCCTAGACGGTGAGAACCGCTGACTCTCTCTCAAGTCTGACTGAACCATAATCTGACCCAACCCCACCAGTGCATCAATGAGAATCAAACATATGTGGAAATTTTTCATTGCAAAAATTCGAATCCACGCCCTACTACATGCTCTGACCACTTGAAAACTTTCTTGAACCATTGAACCACTACCCTTGATGGTAGGTCACTACATGTTTGAATCCTCCTACACATCTTATGAGAGACATGATAGTTGTATTTTATAAATTTTATGGTTGTAAAACAAGAATTTACATCACATGTACGTACTGACATGCCATGTGCATGCTGTGTAAGTTAACACTAATAAATGAGAGATATTGCAAATTGAATAATAGATTAGTAAGATACATTTCAAAAATTAAAATATTTGAAAAAAAAAATTACAAATTAAGATCGAGGTAACTAAATTATTGAAGGCAAGTGGTAGTTTCCCGATGCAAAGAATGAATCCAAGATCTTGTCCTTCCGTATCTTTGACAAACATACAATACGTAGATCATGACCTCATTTCCTATATGCAAACGCCAAAGGCTTTCATCCATTTCCATGCAACTTTCCTCTATATATATCACCCAATCTTTATACTCTCCCTCCACAACCATCACCTCCTTCTTCAATCATTTCCTCTCTTCCTCTCTCAACAATGGCAGAAAACTTTCTAATTATAGCATATTTCATGGTCATAATATTTATATATATAAGCCCTCTGATCATGTCAAGCCCACCAAAGCTTCAAAACCTTCCCATATCAACCACGCTCCGCAATGACCCTGATGCCATTAATCAAGCCTCTAGCGATTACGGCAATATCGTTAAAGAGATCCCAGCCGCAGTTCTTTACCCATCTTCCATAAATGATATTGCATCCTTGATAAAATTTGCGAACAATAATTCTTCTCATTTTAATATAGCTGCTGCAGGGCAGAGCCATTCTGTCCGCGGGCAGGCAATGGCTCGTGATGGGGTGGTGGTGAATATGAGAGCCTTGGAAGAGCGTGGAAATATTGTAGTCTCGTGGAGCCCTTCCTTGGGATTTTTTGCCGATGTGGGAGGGGAGCAGCTTTGGGGGGATGTGTTGCGTGCAACACTAGAACATGGACTTTCACCGGTGTCGTGGACTGACTACGTGTACCTAACTGTTGGGGGGACACTATCCAATGCCGGGATTAGCGGGCAAACCTTCCGTTTTGGTCCACAGATCAACAACGTGTTTGAAATGGATGTTATCACTGGTATGAAAATAGTTTTTGGAAACCAAAAGTCGGTAGGTTTTTTCCACGCTCCTAGCTAGTTGAACATATATGTTGACTAATACGAGGATCCTTTCATTTGTTTAATTTGTGGTTAGTTGGTTTGGTTTAATCATGATTTTGTGTTTCAGCAGATTTTTGCACGGCCGAATGTATGTACTGCAGGTTCCTGTAAAATAAGGAAAAAGTCACGAGAAAAATGTCAGTCTTGGTGTACCCTACTATTTTTGTGAAAATTAACCCTAATTTTTGTATTTTTTTACGTCACATAAACCACTTTTTATTACTATTCAAATAAAAAAATCACTATAAAACAATTTTTATTTTTTTTATTTTTTATTTTTTTACTTTTTCATATAAAACATTCTTATTTTTTTTTCTTACATCAATCAAATCTGCTACCGTTTGAATCAACTTCATTTTTCAAGTCCCTTGACAAACACAGCCATAGTTTTGAGATTAAAACTGAATGGAGAGAGTTTTTAGGGTTGTAGTGAGCATGCATTTTTTTGTTAAGGGGGGAATAGTGGCTCTTTTAAAGTGAGACTCCCTAGTGGTGATTCCTGGTGAAGTTGTCTGATTTGTGCAAGAGTCGTCTAATTATTTGGTAATACTGACCCTTTTAACGTGAGGCTCCCCGGAGGAAATGATCCCTTATATTGGAGTTGTATAATTTGTGCAAAAACTAACTATTTGCCTGCCGTGGAGAGAGTACGTTTTCAGGCCGGGTTAGTGAGCACGTATACCTATTTTCTGGAATAGTGACGACCCTTTTAACGTGAGGCTTCTTGGAGGAAGTGATCCCTGATGGAGTTGTATAATTTGTGCAAATTAAAGCTATCTAATTATTATTTGCCACGAAAAGACCTTTTAGGATTGTAGTGGGCACATATACCTATTTTCTAGAATAGTGACCCTTAATTTTAAGGAGAGGTTCTTTAGAGGTGATCATTCCTGATGGACTTGTCTGATATGTGGAAGAACGGTCTAATTATTTGTCATGTAATTGTTTGAGTGGGACTATTGTTATTTATATCCACACCACGTCACTATATAATATTTTAGTTTAGAGAAATGTTATACATACATCTTTTGCCTATTTTTTGTTCATAATTTACTATTGAATCTATAAGACTTATATATAGTCTCACGTATTAATGGTAGATTTAACAATTTCTTGTATAAAGATGAACAAAAAATGAAAATCAAACATTTATCTTAATTTATGTAACCTTGTAATTTTACTGCATCTGCATGCAGCTATATCTATAATTAGGGTTTACTTATCAGCCGGTTTGTGCTTTGTTTGATACAGGAACGGGAGATTTTGTGACTTGCTCTCCAGAAAAGAATACGAATCTCTTTTATGCAGTTCTTGGAGGTTTAGGTCAATTTGGAATTATAACCAGAGCGAGAATCCCCCTGGAGCCATCACCAAAGAGGGTACTTACAAATTAAGCACATTATTATATATGATTAAGATCTACATCCATAATTAATTATTAATTAATTACCATGTGCTGTTAATATTGTTATAAAGGTCAAATGGGTTCGAATGCTTTACAATGACTTCTCAGCATTTGCTAGAGACCAACAACGTTTGATTTCAACCAATGGAAGGAAGCAAAGCAATGCACTCAATTACCTGGAAGGTCAACTTCTCATGAATCAGGGTTCTCTGGGCTCTCCTGGTGATTGGAGATTGTCCTTTTTTCCATCAAACGATCACTCCAGAATTATCTCTCTAATTAAAAAATATGGAATTATCTACTGCCTAGAAGTCGCCAAATATTATGATGATCACACTCTTGAGTCTGTGGACGAGGTATATATACATATATTATAAGATGAATGCTAGGCTTACAAACAAATTTTACAAAAAAAACTTTTACAACATGATTGGAAATGAAATAAATTTAACTTTTGAAAAATTCAATTATATTGTGCCACATCATGTTGTAAAAGTTTTTTAAAAAAGATTTGTTTGTAAGTTTAACATTTTTCATATTATAATCATCAACAGCCAGTAATTAATTACTTTAATTAATTTAGAATATTCTCTTAATATATGTGTGTGTTTTACTTGATAGGAACTCCAAGTTTTATTCGAAGGGTTGAGCTTTATCACAGGATATATGTTTGAGAAAGACGTCTCATATGTAGATTTTATTAGTAGAGCTGGAGGAAATGAAGATGATGATGATGATCAGCCAAAGCTTGCTCAACCGTGGCTAAATCTCTTTGTACCAAAATCTCAGATCTCAGATTTCAATTATGGTGTTTTGATGGACATTGTTCTGAAGCGCAATATTACCACAGGACTTGTACTTTTTTACCCCATGAACCGAAACAAGTAGGTCTTCTGAAATACCATGTAAATGAATGCATATATATATATATATATACACACACATATGAATAAATAAATATGTAATATTAATATAATTTATGTTACTTGCAGGTGGGATGATAGGATGACTGCGGTAACACCAGATGAAGATGTTTTCTACACCATAGGGTTTTTGCATTCAAGTGGGCTTGATGAGTGGGAACCCTTTGATGCACAAAACAAAGACATACTTCAGTTTTGCTATGATGCTGGTATTAAGGTTAAGCAGTATCTTCCTAACCACAAGACAAAGGAAGAATGGGAAAAGCATTTTGGCATCAAGTGGAGAACTGTGCTTGAGAGAAAGGCTCTATTTGACCCCAAAATGATACTATCACCAGGACAAAGAATTTTTAATAACAGTTAAATTTATAAGCATAAATACATGTGATCGATTGAAAGTATTGCAGGGAAAATATAAGGCTATCCTTTTTCGTTTGTAGTTTGAATTTTACATTTATGTTTCTCGTACTTAGTCTTTTTTCGTTTTCATTATGGGCTTTCGTATGTGTCGTTCGTAGTTTTCAGAAATTTGATGTAGAAACTATATATAATATGCATGTATTATTTACGCTTGATGGTCCGTTAATGGAAGACTAGTGTTTTTATTATAATTTTCTTATAAATTCAAGAAGCAGTTTACATAAATCATTGCCTCTCTGTGCCCCCAGATTCAAATATTCAATCACACTGCCTTGATTCTCTCTTCCATTTTGAGACCTAACCACCTTTGACTATCACCAAAACCCACTGACGCACAGTAATGCCACCATCATCTGTCTGGCATATTTGCAATCACCAATGAAACGCGACCATTGCACCAATGTGAAAGCCCCTCGCACCGTCCTCAAGGTCTTTTGGGTGATTTAACCGCCCTCTTTAGCTGATTGTGGGGACATTTTGGTCAACCAATTGGTTGAGGATTTTTGGCTAAAGCCGTAAACTCTCCGTTGTTTAAGTTAGCATCTTATACGTAGATAAAAATATAGGACTAGTTTGCATCTAATCTCCATAAATCGGTGTGTATCTAGTGAGATATGTAAGAGAGAGAGATGAGTCTCAGAGAGAGAGACGTGAGTGATGAAGAGATCCTTCTGAGAAGGAGAGGGGGAGAAATGAGTCTCCTCCCTTCTTAGAAGGATTCGTAGGAGAGAAAAAAATTCCTAGGTGCAACAAAGGTGGACATGTGTCATGGGGAGATATTTTCTCCCCAACACCTGGTTTTTTTTTTTTTTTCTCAACACTTCTCCCTCAACCATACTACGCCAACCCAAATCCTCACACAACCTTAAAACCCCATTTACAAACCTCAGTACTCCTCATTTTTCACACACTTCAACAATAACCATTACTCGACCACAAATACAAAAACACAAACACAAAAACAAAAACACAAACCTAATCACAACATCATCACTACAATTTCAACACAACGAACATACTATGAAAGTTTCCATACAAAACTCCACATCACAACATCAACATCAAATAATCCCCACTTCACCACCAACAACAATAATACCATCAATATATGACAAATTATTACCCTATAAACACGACAACAAAACAACACAAAAACTCTAACATAACAATCAAAAAGTGCAAAGGAGACTCATCCTTGAATCTCTCCCTCCCCAAACAAAGGTTGAGGAAGAAATATACTTTTTCCTTCATCAGCCCCTTATATTTTAAATGTCTGGCATAAACATTAAAATTTGAGTTTGATTAAACAAATTTACCTTCGATCGAGCGAAACATGGTAGTTCATATTAAATTGCCCATTAAATCTCATCACGCATAAACCTTTGTTTAATATTGTTAAATAAACAGAGCCACTCTTGAAGAGGCAGTTTGTCTCAACTTAGATAAATTTAGCTCAATCTCGATTTGTTTAACAAATGAGTTGACTATAAACAAAAAAATACTCTCAATTATTAAATGAGACATACTCGTATGAGTTTGATTAAACCCAGTTAATGATCGCGAATGTATATGTAACACCTTGACTTATTATTTAAGTCGTAAGTAGAAAGAAATATCTCATTTTTTACGTTAAATTACTAGTGTTATTATGTAACACCTCTGACTTAACTTTTTTTTTTTTTTTTATTTTTATGTAACACCTCGACTTTTTGGTAATAGTGAAAAAGGTAAAAGCAGCTACGCACAAGTCGTTTACTGAAGAAGCAAATATTTGTGCTTCAAGCGTTTTAAAACAGAGAAGACTAGAAGAGAAATACACATAAGCTAATTAAGTATTAATCGGTGAACAATTCGTGATAAAAGACTTCAGCGAAGTATTTATGAAAAGTTATTATTGTTAATTTTGAATCTGTTAATTTTATGTCTAAGCTTTTGAGTTTAACACGTGTTGATTTTTATTTTTATTTTTATTATTTAAATTAATTAATTATGATATTGGATTTGTAAGTGGAGAGCCCCTAGAGATATTATAATTTTTTTTAGGGGAAACTTCACTTTGACCCCTTGAATTTTTATCCGATTTTACAAACTTTCTGAACTTCCAAATCTCTTATTTTGGACCCCTAAACTTTTAATTACTCTTAATTAGTATCATTCAATTAATTTTAGTCGTTAAAAATACAAAAAAAAGACCAAAATGTCCTTGATTTTCTTTTTCTTTTTTTTTTTTTTAAAATAAAAAACGTTTTAAAAGTTGAAATTTTATACAAAAATCCGGTATATAAACGTCGTGTAACGTTTAAAATATGACGGAAAGGTCCACATTTACAGTAATTGAAAGTTCAGAGGTCCAAAATGAGATATTTGAAAGTTTAAGGGAAGTTTCTAAATTGAGTGGAAGTTCAGGGGATGGTGAAGTTTTCCTTTTTTTTATTATAAATTCTTTACAAACCGAAGTTGCAGTCCACATGAACAATCATGTTAATAACTAAAATTTATATTGTCATGAGATAATCCACATGACATTTACCACATTTACAAATTGACTTGACGATCCATATGACATTTATTATATTAACTACTAAAATATTGTCTATCACCTGTTACTTTATATAACACTTATCTTGTTCTTAAGAGGTAGTTTAATTGGTTAGAGATCATGTCTCATGAAACAGAGGTAACTAGTTAGAATTTCTTCCTCTTGTGTGAACATATAAAAAAAATAAAATAAATAAAATAAAACTCATCTCTATGGAATTTATGAAAAAAATTATAATAAAATCTAATGGGACACGGCAAGTAATTTAACTGAAAAAATAAATAAATAAATTTACCATTACAAAAAATTAACCTTCGTGATACATGTCGTTTAGGAGTTTCACTTGGCAGAGAAATGTCCTAGAAATGGCTAAAATTGTTTCTGCGTATCAGCATGGCGCTCCCACCAATTTCACTGAATTCTTGTCCTTCCTCTTGCGCTTGCTCTTACCCTTTATCCCCTTCTCTCCACTTCCTTCTTCTCCAACCCCGAACACAATCTTCGAGCAATCCCAGAACCCTCATCAGGTTCAGAGTTTCTTGCTCTAATCAGACGGTCCAGGTTGACACCCAGCAACCACAGGGAATCAGAGTGGTAGCTTCTGAGACCACAAAGAAGAAGAGGAAGCCCAGGCCGAGCTTCTCTGAGCAAATACAAGAGAAATGGTCACTCAAACTCGGTTCCACGAGAGAGAGATTTCCATGGGAGGAACCAGAACAACAAGAAAAGCTAGAGAAGCAGGAAGAAAAGGAAGAGGAGAGCCAGCAATCTTCTGGGGTTGGTGTATCTGACTCAGAAGTTGGTGCTAAAGAATCGGTGAGTGACCCAGTGAGTTTTGTTCTGCCGAACCGGTATGTTCCGCCTCCTTGGGTTCATGGAAGCAATACCAGGAAGCTCCAGATTGATTCTGAATCTGAAATTCCACGGAAGAGTCGTGAGAAAATTAAAACTTTTGGTGGGTCTGGTGGGCCTTGTGGGAATGGTATTGCAAATGGCGTTGTTGAAAGATTGGAAATTCATGAACAAGATTGTGATGGCGAGTTTGAGAGAGAAGGTGAGGTGTTTGATGAAATTCCAAGTGGGATTTCAGAAGACGAGGAGACAAAGATTTTGAGTGGCGGAAATGGCGTTTCTTGGAAGGAAAAGCCATCTGGGAAAGGCGAAAATTTTGAAAAAATGGTGGGTTCTGTTGATGGCAATAGTGGCTCAATTGGGTTACCGTGGAAGAGAGGAGAAGGTGATATGGGGAGGAGGAGCAGGAGCAATACGGAGTTGGCGGAGAAAACACTTCCGGAACACGAGCTGCGGAGACTAAGAAATGTAGCTTTGAGGATGCTGGAGAGGACAAAGGTTGGAGTTGCTGGTATCACACAGGCAGTGGTGGATGCTATACATGAGAAGTGGAAGTCTGCTGAAGTGGTGAAGTTGAAATTTGAAGGGCCTCTTACTGTTGACATGAAAAGGACCCATGAGATTTTAGAGGTCGGTGTTTGCATATTGTTTGGTTCATTGCATCTTTTCTGTTTCTTTGCTTTTGGAATATCACATGTGGAACCATTTCAAGGATTTTGGGGTTTCAAAATGACTTCGTGACTTTATGCTTAAGTGAATTGCAGGGTCTTACATATTTTCATGTCCCAATTGAATCATGATTTGACTGCAATTAATGATAGAACTTGCACATTATTCATCAAAAAAAGATATAGAACTTGTACATCTATAGTTAAATTGGATACTCTATGATTTTCTTTGTTTTTTTAAATTATGCATATACTGTCTTCTTGTGTTTTACTATCAGATATTTGCGAAATTGAGTCTGCTAGCATCTCATGTTAATTATTTCTTTGTCTCTATCAGCGTAAAACCGGAGGTTTAGTTATATGGAGGTCAGGCAGTTCTGTTGTGTTGTACAGGGGAACAGCCTACAAACTTTCTTGTGTACAATCATATACCAAACAAAACCAGACCAATATGAATATGTTGGAAGATTCAAAAGGTGCCATGAGTGGTGCTACGCCTAATACCACGAAGGACACAATTAGAGCTACAGAACCTTTTATCCCCGATTCTGCAATGTATTTGAAGGATCTATCTAAAGAAGAACTGATGGAATTTAGTGATCTCAACCAATTGTTAGATGAGTTGGGTCCGCGGTTTACCGATTGGACAGGTCGTGAGCCATTGCCTGTTGATGCAGACTTGCTTCCTGCCGTGGTTCCTGGATATAAACCTCCATTGAGACTTTTTGCTTATGGGGTATGCCATTGTCTAAGAAACTGGGAGATGACAGCTATCCGTAGACTTGCCAGAATGATGCCTCCTCATTTTGCTTTAGGTACGTAATACTTAATGGACATTATTGTGTTTATATTCAATAAATCATGTTTTCGCTGCTTTTGAATTTATTTAACTATTCTTAGGAAGGAGCAGAGAACTGCAAGGTCTGGCTAGGGCTATGGTAAAGCTATGGGAAAGAAGTGCTATTGCAAAGATAGCCATCAAACGTGGTGTATTGAATACACGTAATGAGAGGATGGCAGAAGAACTCAAGGTGAGACCTCAGAAATGTTGCCGCTTCATGAATAAAGAGTATTTTGAACATATCATGTGGGTTTTCGTACTTGCTAAAAAGAATATTCGAGTAGAGTGTCAAGTATCTTGAATCATTTATATTTGTTTTGAGATAATTATCCCACTTCAATGTGAATTCAATTATCTGGATTTTTGTTTTCTTAAATATTGCTGCAAACTGTAAATCTGTGGGCTCCAATTAGTAAAAGCTGATAGTGATAACTTTAATCTCCTTTCAGAAAATACCTGCTTGAGTAGTTCATTACCCTAGCTAGTTGATACAGTCTAGGAATTGTTATGACTCTTCATACCTAATTCACATTGTCTGACATAATGTGTTTTAAGTGGCTTCCCACGTCACGTCAGCCAGTGTGAAAAGTTGTATTACTCTATTGTAATATATTGAGTGTGCAACACGTAAGAGATTGGAACTTATGAATAAAAATTTAATACTGAGACTTAATAAGTATGAGTTCTGTGGTTTTATTTACTATTCCATTGCTCAAGTCCTATATGATACAATTGGTTTATGAAGTAATATAAAGCAGAAGGGGCAAACTCACTTTCCTTTTGCATATAACTTGGTGAAACATAATTTAACTCATGATTCAAGTATTGCAGTCAGTGGGAAAGTACTCATCAATTTACTGGGAAATTCATATGCCATATCATTTCAAATTCTAAGCAAATTCAAGATTTTTTTTCTTGATATCTGACTTTATGAAAATTTGAAGGAAAACTAAGTTCTTAGTACCAGAAAGAAAGACTTGAATACCAAAGAACTGCTGCTTCTGGCTACATCTTCATAAGTGCTAAAGATATACTATTCAACTATTCATTTATCTTATCTTGAAGGACAGGCTACTATTCAGTATATTCTTTCTTGCAAGCTCTTTTGAGACTGTTGGTCTGTCTTCTCTGTTCTAGAAGCTGTCTAATCCCTTCTGACCTGTAGCATATCAGATTGTGGATACTCCATTCTTGACAGTAATCTCTTGTTTCTCTTGACAGTTTCATTTTTATGCATGCAGAAATTGACAGGGGGCACACTAGTTTCTAGAAACAAGGAATTTATTGTCTTTTACAGGGGTAATGACTACTTGCCTCCAGTTGTTACAGAGGCATTGAAAGAGAGGCAGAAACAAACAGATCTCCAACAAGATGAGGAAGATCAAGCACGACAAAAGGCCTTGGCCTTAATCGAATCAAAGGCTAAAGCTTCTAAAGGCCCATTGGTTGCTGGAACCCTTGCTGAAACCATGGCAGCAACATCTCGCTGGGGAAACCAACCAAGTAGTGAAGATGTGCAGAAAATGATTAGAGATTCAGCCTTGACTAGACATGCTTTGTTAGTCAGATACCTTCAGAACAAACTAGCTCTTGTAAGTTACAAGATTCCCTTTTCCAGCTCTAGTGTCTAGACAGACAAAATTCTAAACCTTTTCCAAGCTCTTATGTATATCTAATTCTGAATGGTCCTAGGGCAAAGGGAAGCTTAAAAAGGCTGAGAAGGCTTTAGCAAAAGTGCAGGAGTATCTGGAACCAGCAGATCTCCCAAGTGATTTAGAAACCATAACCGATCAGGAGAGATTTTTATTTCGTAAGATGGGTTTGAGCATGAAGCCCTACCTGCTTCTAGGTAAAAACAGCCACTTTAATTCTCTTCTTGATGGTTTTTAGGAGTAGTCAAATATCCTGTGTTTCTGTTTCAGGTAGGCGTGGGGTTTATGATGGTACGGTAGAAAATATGCACTTACACTGGAAGTATCGGGAGTTGGTAAAGATAATTGTGAGAGGAAAAAGTTTTCAACAAGTCAAGCATGTTGCAATTTCTTTGGAAGCTGAGAGTGGCGGGGTGCTAGTATCTTTAGATAAAACTACCAACGGATATGCAATAATTGTGTATCGTGGGAAAAACTACTTACAGCCTCAACCACTAAAACCCAAGAATCTATTGACAAGAAGACAGGCATTGGCTCGGTCAATTGAACTTCAGAGGCGTGAGGTAAAATTATAATACTTGGTCCTATGCGTTTCTTCACAAAATGATATGATTTGGGCTTCCGGTTAATTGATTTCCTATTTTGCAGGCACTTAAGCATCATATCTCAGACTTACAGGAGAGAATTGAGTTGGTGAAGTCTGAGCTGGTATAATAGCTATTGCTTCACAAAGACTGATGTTTACCAGAAAATACTTGGCTAAAAGAATTGTATTTTTCTTACGACTACTTTATATATTTCTGATGTTGATTTCAGGAAGATTTGAGAAATGGAAAGGAGATTGATGACTCAAAAACCTTGTACTCAAGATTGGATGATCCTAATGTTTCTGATGCTGACATGGAAGAGGTAATTGACCATTTAGTCTCTAGTCTTCTCTATATGAATTAGTGCAAAGTGCCTCTTGTGAAATTTTCGCTTTGGATTTGACTCCAACCCAATAATATCAGTTAGCAATTTTGCAGATTAGCCCAAATTAGTTATTAGCCTGTTTGGGATTTTATTAGAAAATATAGCTTTTAAAGCTAGAAATAATTTTTTCAAAACAATCTTCATTTTTAAGCTTTTTTTCAAAAGTATTTAGTCTTTTTTAGAGCAAAAAGTCAAAAAGTACTTTTTGAGGTTTTTATTAAAAAACAGACCAGCTTCTTCTTTTTTCACAGCTTTTTATGTATTAAAAGTATTTATTAAGTTCCAAGTTAGAATATGCGCCCTTGGACACCTCGGTAGTCTAGCCATTTATGAACTCATTTTTTTTTTCCCTCTTTCTTCTTTCCTTGTTATATTTTCTTTTATCTTAAGACACTTTGTTCCAACCTCTTCCGATTAAATTCCTCATGCTAGGCGGGTTTTTTTTTTTTTTTTTTTTTTTTTTCCTTGGACTCAGGATAAAGGGGAAGAGGCATATCTTCAGATATATGACAATGGGAGTCATGATATGGAGCTTGGACCTGTTTAATCATCCATTTTTGCTAAGAAGATTAAGCATTGCAGATGCTTGAAAGAAATTCATCAGTTCCAGAGGCCAAGCATTGTACGAGATGATAGCAGAAAATATACATTGCAGATGCATGTTTATGGGGGGTTTGTCTAAATGGCATGGCAATATGGCATCATTTTGTAAAGCCTTCAATTTCTCTGCTGCTGTAGGGATAGGATTTTTCGATAATTACAATGTTATCAGCAATTTTTTTTTTCTAAATATTTGCAACTGCAATCATGTAAAATCTCTTGCTGTATATAAATTGATTCAGCAAAGACTTACGTTTTGTTCTTTTTTCCTTCTTTTTTCCCCTGTTTTACTTTAATAATTTTTAGTTGGAAGCAGACATTCCCAAGTAATAATATTAATAACAATAGTAGTAGTAGTAATGATGATAATAATGATAACTGGAGTTTGACTTACCTCCCTTCAAAAAATCACCAGAGCTTTAACATTTTGCTCATCAAAATCCTAGGTGGTAAAGTGCCATTTGCCAAGTTGATGTAAAAGGGCACATGATCCAAGTTGATAGCAAATGGCACTTTAACCCCTAAAATTTTGATGGGTAAAATGTAAAAGTTTTATTGGATTCTAGCATCTCTTTTTTTTGTGCAAAAATTAACGGTGATAATTCCGACAATGATAGATAACTGATTTTTTTTTTTTTTTTTTTTTTGGGCCGTTAATTTTTGTATAGGAAGATCTCCAATGATGTTTTCACTGAAGTAAGCCAAACACTGGTAATGGCACCTTACCATCTTGTTCCTAGATACCCCGAAAAAAAAAAAAAAAAAAAACAACAATATCTTTCATCCTACACTTACTATCTTGTTCTTCTGAAGGGCAATTTCAGCAAAAATCTTTGTAAACATAGGTTGAAAATTACATATGCTTTAGATATGATCAGATGCCATGACCAAATGTCACGGGTGACAACAAAAAATGTGCAGCCAGGAGTTGGACAATGAACAGTGGTTAATTCGGACAATGCCAGCCACAATACTCTTTCAAATGAAGAGGTCAAAAGGGTTCACATATTCACTGCACAAGTATTTAGCTAGTGGTATCCTTGTTCTCCTGCAGGGCTGCCTTAATAAAATCCAAAATAACTGAGGCTAATTTAGCTTGATGTGAAGTGTAACCATGATTAGCTCCTTCTATAATATGTAATTTGTGGTTCGGTATGATCTTGGCAAACTCTAACGCGTCTTGAACTGGGACGATAACATCAGCAGATCCATGGACTGACAAGACCCTGTATAAACAATACTGGTGAGTCTATAGCAACCTAAAAGGTATATGCATAGTGTGATTGGTGAATTGCTGCAGTTATACAGATATGATTAGCATCAGTCAGCAGCAAGAAAAATTACAGCAGTTCTAGTAGAATGTTTGCAATCATGAATAATCACGAAGAATGTTCTATATTACTATGGTTTCACAATAATATGTTAAGAATATTGCATCATGTTTCATCAGACCTGATAGACTTGGTCAACCAAGAAATGAAAGAACAAGTAAAAGCAAAATGTCAGATGAATTTTTTCCTCACCTGCACTCTTTGTCAATCTGAAGACATGCTTCATGCATATTTGTACTTAAGCGATCCATTAAACCTTCCTCAGTCACACGGTAATTAACAACTCCTACAAAGCATAAAAATATAGGTCTGGTTACGATTTTAAGTCACTTACACCAGTGACAATTAATTTTCTCTTCCAAAATTCAAATGAAAGAAAATAAGCAGTTTAAGATGTAGTGCTACAATTGATAATGGATTTATGCTCAATCAAAAAGCCTCGGAGAAGCGAAGAAGAAACTTGGGCAAAGGCCAAAACGTTGAGGTAGAAAAGCATGTGAAAACAAGTACTCACCAAACTGAAAGATTTCAGATCCTCAAGCATACATGACCGTGTTGGACATAAACTAACAGATTACCTTTTTTATTCTTGACTTCAAGAATTCCAACCTCCTTGATTCTTTGCATAAAGTCTTTCCCCAGGCGTTCTTCAATGCCTTTTGACAAATCATAACGGCCAGAAACATTGACAACCGTGTGGATCTCATGATATTTTGAAGCATACAGTAGTACCACATTGCCTCCTGCAATTACATTTTCAGCACTACATGAGAGGAAATTACACCTAAAAGAAGACATTATTTAATGAAGGCAACAGACCTTCAAAAGAAAACTAGGGGTAGACATACTAACACAAAAATGAAAGGCGGACAAGTTTTGGGGCAAATACTAGGCAACTTATTTACGTAATGAGTAGGGATTTTGTTGTTCAAGAATTGTGGATGCAATTTCATACTGAATTTGAGTCTCAAGACAATAAATTCCAAATCTCTCATTTTTCTGTGTGAATCTTAGAATATATTTCGAATTCTACACCAAATTTTTTATCTGTGCATTTGGGAAGATGAAGTAGCTAGACATTATTCACATTTCCAACTATGGCAATATTCCATAAGCAGAAGCTAGAGCACAATTGTCACTGCGTATGAACAACAGCAGCACACTGACAACCACTAAGCCCCCCAACCCAATGATAGTACCCCCCAAGACATTCTCCCATAATAGCCGGCAGCTGGCTTCCACTATCACTAGTAACATAACTGTTCTAGAAAGAGGACAGCATTTAGAGGAAACATTTGTCCTGGATGTGGTTTCCAAACAACGTAGTCTCAAAAATGATGAGAGTGAGTGTGAGAGAGAGAAAGTAGAAGATGGTGGTGATGACAAAGATGATGATGACAAGTGGGGATGATGATAAGCTCTCTTCTAGTCCTACGTAATCACCAAGGAGGCAAACCATGTATAAACTTGTTCTTTCATATAAGTAAAAGTTCATATGTTGACTGTGTCAAATAATCCAACATACCTTTACTATGCCCAATGATTGCACTTATTATACGGTTTGCTCCAGAGAAATGTTGGATTACGGCATGTAAGTCATCAGCCTCTCTCCAGTAGTTACCGTACTGAAATGAACCTTCACTTTCACTGAAAAGGCATGATAGAACACTATATCAACATGAAAAGCAGTGTGCAGGGTGAGAAGTACCATGACTGACATTCAAAACTAGACCATATACCACATGTTTAAGTCACAAAAGAAGAACATGATAGAGATGGAGGAACAAGCACATACCAAAAATATAAATGCAGTTATTCTTTCCACAATTGCAATCTTATCTCTTTCTTTCTTAGCTTTTCTTTCCCAGAAAATCAAATGCAATCTTTTCTTCTGCATTAAATCCTAATGAAGAGATGTCAAAATTCCAAAAATACCTCACTTTTTTAGAAAAAAAAAAAAAAAAAAAAAAAAAAAGAGAAAAAAATTGCAAGGATTTAGGCGTTGGTCAGGATTTAAAGAAATTTGCAAAAATATTCACACCTAAATCTTTGAAAAATATATATATATATATATATATATATATATATATATATATAAAAATAAAAAATAAAAAAAAAGGTATTTTGGAAATTTTGATAGGATTTAACGAAAAATCCTAACGGATGAGTGAAATTGAAAGATGGATACACTAAATTGACACTTTTTAAAATTTAAGGGTATAATTGCAAAAGTGATGAAAGATCAGGAGTAATCATTGACGTTTTCCGTTTTTTATATCAAAGTACTAAAGCATCCACCATTACAAGTTATATGTCTTCTTTTACTAAAAAGTAGCTATGGTGTGTTGCGGACACCACATAAAAATATGTAAACACTATCTGTAAACAACTACAAGATAAAAGTACTACAAGAAAATAAATCTTTATAAAAGCATAAAATCTTATACATTTACATTCTGTAATTCTACCAGCTTACCCATTTCCAGCAAAGTCAAAACGAAAGGCACTGATTCTCTCATTTTCCAATGCAAAAGCAAGGTTCACCATAGTATTGTTTTCCTGGACGTGGAAAAACATAAATCTAAAACTTTTCCCCCCCAGAAAAATGACAATTTATGATGAATGCATATGCATACATAAAATATACATGTATTTACATAGTAAATCCAACAATCCAAATATTGCGAAAAAAAATAACAAGAATAAACAACCACAAAGCATAGTTGATTTTTGCAAGACATTAAGTATGAGAGTAATTAATCAATTTTTTTTTATAAGTAACAAACCAATCTCATTGAAAGAGAGTATTTAATCAAATTGAAAAGAGGAAAAATTAAAGAAAATACAAAGAAACAAAAAGGAACCATTATGCACATTAGAAACACCAACCTTCGTGGACCAGAAACCGTGGCATAAGATTACAATCTCCGGAGATTCAGTTTCATGCAATACGCCCACAAGTTTTTCACCATGTTTGTTTGGTATTATGACTTTACGCTGAACCACTGAAGCAGTGTAATACATAAATCAGTAACAAATTTGTGGGCTGAAATACACCTTTAGTCCTTGAATTTGACATAAGTTTAAACTTTCCTCCTCGAGATTTAAAAATTTCAATGTCGTCCATTGATAATTTAAAAGGCATTAATCCCGTCCTTCCTTCCATCCATTGAGCATGTCACAGCAAGTTATAACCATGGACAAATCAACCTTCCTTTAGCCACTTATTAATGGCTAACGGGCGTTGTTCAGGAACAAAATTGGAATTTCTCAAATTCTGGTCACAAAAATGAAATCCTACTAATTCTCCACAAACCCACATCAGATTCAATTCATAGAACCTTGTACGAAACACAAATACCATCACAAATAGTTAATCATTAATCTGTGGGTGTCTCATTAAGCTCATTTGCTTTGAGCTGCATCTTTACCATCGTAAAGATTCTTGCATCAAAACCATTGGACACAGCTATTGCTATCGCATATAGTACATCTTCTATCCTCTACAGCTATACCTATGCCATAATTCGCTAATGGGTCGTGCTCAATTTCACGGTTTGTTTCTGATACACAAACATGATAAGCGGCTCAGAGCCAAAACAAAGTAATCCCATTCACACACACACGGGGGCATACATGCATTACGACGCATAGATACATTATACATGCATACATAGATGTGTATGACTGAGATGATAAATTTGGTTACCTGGGTTGTTGGCAGCCTGGGCCATTGTTAAGGTTCTCCTGGAACTTTGATTGCCCGAGGAGATGATGCACACCTGGTGAAACAAATTTCTTGGTGAAAGGTGTTTTCTGAAAATTAGCGAATTTGGGAGAACTGCACGGGAATTATACACAAGGGCTTCCATTCCAATGCAATAGAGGGTAACTTACGGCCTTTGCTGCTCACACGTCTCCGATTCCAAGAGTCTTGGTCAGAGTCTCAGACTAGAATCTCCGCTTTGTTTGGACCCACCAATGACAGATAAATAAATTGAACAAATTTTGAGGATAAATGCAAAATTGGTCGTCGTGATATAACAAATAATTTATAAGTTCATATAGTAGCCTAAGAGCCTGTTTAAAATTGCGTTTGAAAGTCTTAAAAGTGCTTTTAACACTCAAAAAGCCCGTTTGAAGAAAAAAATACTTGTTTGATAAAAAAATTAAAAGCGCTTTTAAAGGTCTAAAAAACTTAAAAATGATCAAAACGCACTTTTGGCAAACGCTTAAAAATGAAGCTTTTGCTCAAAAGCTCTTTTTAACTTAAAACTCTATTTCTCAAACGCAATCTCAAACATGCTCTAAATTATAAATCATTACCTGTGGTATAAAAAATCACAGTCTATTACCTGAAATCAATTTTTATTAAGTAACTTAACAAAATTCATTATTTTGTCACATCATACTCAATAAAAACGCGACACGTGTTATTATGAATTTCTAACTAGAATTTTCTACATCATTTTATGACATCAACTAAGATTACATATCGGCCCTCACTCCATGTCATAACCGAAAATTAACCTATTATCATACTGCTACAGAAATCATACTGTTGCTAATCTGCCCTTCAATTTTCACTATTACTCAGTACATGCAGGATGGCCACATCAATCGTTTCTGCTGCTAATCTGCAGAGCAGTTTCCCCTTGAGCGAGTTTTGCTTCGACAAACTTCTTAAAAGAAGAGACAAGGCAACAATATCTTTCTCCCAACACTATCTTGTTTTTCTAAAGGGCAACTTCAGCTAAAAGCTTTGTAAACGTGGGTTGAAAATCACAGATGCTTTAGATATGATCAGATGCAATGACCAAATGTCACGGGTGACCACTAAAAAAAACGTGTGGCCTGTAGTTGGAAATTGAACAGCAGTTGCTTCGAAGAATGCCACAATCCTCTTTCACGCGAAGAGGTCAAAAGGGTTCATATTATGAAGCTCTTAACAGTTAAGGCAACAGAGCATGATTCAAGAACATAATTAACTTGTCAGCTGATAATAGAACTAGCAAATAGCTTGCATCAACAAGACGATGAGGTGATCAACATCAGAAACACTAAGCTCCACCGCACAAGGTTGGAAAGCTCAATATCTGTAAAATCTGCTATTGTCTTCATATCATTCTAGATATGCTTGAACGCACAGAAGTATTTAGATAGTGGTATCCTTGTTCTCCTGGAGAGATGCCTTTATAAAATCCAAAACAACTGAGGCTAATTCAGCTTGATGTGAAGTGTAACAATGATCAGCTCCTTCTATAATATGTAATTTGTGGTTCGGTATGATCTTGGCAAACTCGAATGCGTCTTGAACTGGGATGACTTCATCAGCAGATCCATGGATGGTGAAGACCCTGTATAAACAATACTGGTGAGTCTATACAGTACAAATACCATATATCAATAACAACCTAAAATGCATATGCATAGCGTGATTGGTGAATTGCTGCAGTTATACAGATAATGATTAGCAGCAGAGTCAGCTGTAAAAAAGATTACCTCAATTTTAGGTGTATAAAAACAACCAATTTCTTTATACACACAAAAAAATAAACGCAGCATCAAAATTAAAACATTCTACAAGGTAAGGAAAGTCCCTAGCTAGTAGGGAAAGCAAAAAAGAACAGGTACAGGCTTACAGCCCAATATTGAGGTAAACAGTTTGTTCCCAAAATCTACTTAATATTTAGGGTTAAATACATTTGACCCCTTGTGGTTTAACAACTTTATTTTTTGCCCCCTAGTTTTTAGTTTTTATCACAGGTAGTACCTCGGTTATTCATAAAGACGGAGATATCTACGTCAGCAGCCCTAAAAACTCAACACGTGTTCATATACCCAGTTAAAAATAATAAATAAATAATAATAATTTTTTTAAAACTCAACACGTGGCTTGGCCGAAACCACGCCAGGCCCAATGGGGGTGGCTCAATAGCCTTGGGCCTTGGGGGTGGTTTTGGCCACCAAAACCACCCCCATTTTGCAACTTGGGGGTGGTACCCCCTTTTCCAAACAAAATTTTTCTTTTTTTTAAAAAACAAAATTTAATTTAATTTAATGTTTTTAATTTTTTTTAAAAAAAAATATTTTTTTATTTTTAATTAGGTACATGGACACGTGTCGAGTTTTTAGGGGCGTTGAAGTGGATTTTCGTCAAACTTTGGACGGAAGTTAGACGAAGGTATCATTTCCGTCTTTATAAATAACCGAGGTACCACCGGTAATAAAAACTAAAACTTACGAGACAAAAAATAAAGTTGTTAAACCACAAGGGGCAAAATAGTATTTAACCCTAATATTTAAGAAGAGTATTAGACTTTTCAGTGATCTATTCTCACCCTCGACTAATGCAAGGGGCAAGACACAAATATTTCTTTAATTTAATTTTATTTAGGACTAATAATTGGGTTATTAGTATTCAATTTTCAAGAGTCAAGTGTGTTTTTTGTAATTCAATAAATAGGTGTTGCCCTAGATTAGGGTTTAGTCATTAGTCTATTCAAGTGTGTTTTGTACTCCATTGAAAGCAGACTTTGATGGAATAAAAATATATGGAATTGATACTCCTCTGTTTTTCTCTCCTCCCTAGCTTCTTTTTTCTCTCCCCTTAAGCTTCATTCTTTCTCCCCCTTTTAACAACTTTCCTTCTCCCTTCCCCTCTTTTAACTTCTTTCTCCTCTCTTTTCCCAACTTTCACTATGTGATTCTTGTGATTCTTGTTTAAAGCCAAACCTGATCGTTTCATACCGCCTCGCACAGAGTGTCTTTGATTTTGCACGACGCCTGCCATCTTTTTCACTGCCTCCATCAGCCAACACCGCTGCTGCATCATCTGACTCCCAGTTGCCGCTCGACCATACCATCGTCCCCTTCAGTCGCCACCATCAGCCCACGTTATTGCCGCAGCATCAGACTCCCAGTTGCTGCTCAAACCACCATCAACACGGACCTTTGGTCCTCTGTTTCATGCGTGTTTTACTGAGACATGTTCTGGTCTTTGTTTCACATAAAGACTATTCCACCTCATACATTTCTGGCCCATATTATAAAAAGAGAGAGAGATAAGTTTTGGACGCTTGCTGCTTAGACAACATGTCAACTTGTTCAAAGGCTTGGTCGACCAAGATGATAAACAATAGTCCGATAGTAAATCCCAAGAGGGTTGGTCGATGCCTCAGTCGACCATGGTAGTGAAATCGCATATTTTTCCTTGAAAACCTAGTTTCTCGATTGACCGAACTTAAGGCTTGATCAACAGAGACCCACTGCTGAGTGTTTTAAACTTAACCGACTTTGACCTAAAACCTTGATTTTTCCTCTCTCTATATAAGCATATCATACCAAGACTTCCAAACAGCAAGAGAGGCAGTTTGTCAATTGTTTTGGCGAGGTTTATTATTGTTCTTGAGCCTAAACATGTCAAAATATTCTCCTAGTTTCTTCTTAACCTTTCAAACGATAGAATAGCCCGCAACTACCAGAGTTCCGGTTTTGAAGCAAACAAGGTTCATTCATGAAGGTGTTCCATATAGAAGAAGGCTAGGGGTTCTGGAGCCACTGCGATGGGAGGTGAACGCGTCGTTTACCAGAGTTGCAAATTGGGTCTTCAAAGTTACAAAAGTTTTGTAAGTAAGACCATATGTAACATAAGTCTTTTATAATGAATTCCTTTAGAGTTGAGAGTTGGCTGGCTCCCGGAGTAGTTTTACTTTTGAAGAGTTCTTCAAAAGGTTACTACTTCGTTACCAAAATCTCTGTGTTTATTTATTTTATAGCTTTCTTGATTTTGGTATCGATATTTGTGGTTGGATTGAAAGTTGATAACTTTATTAATCTTGATTGTTGTTAAGATTGAGATATTCATTGTTTGTTACAACTTGGAGTATAAATCTGAAATTTCAGATTTGGCTAGCTAATCATAAATCTGATAATTACTGCCTGAAATTGGGGCAATTAACAAAAAAATGGTTTAAACTTCATGGGCCATCAGGCTTTCCTCAATCGTCTCGAAAGACAATAATTGCTAGCAGAATGTTTGCAATCATGAACCATCAGGAAGAAATGTTCTATATAACCATGTTTTCACAATAATATGTTAAGAATCATCATGTTTCATAACACATGATAAACTTGGTCAACCAAGAAATGAAAGAACAAGTAAAAGCAAAATGTTAGACAATTTTTTTCCTCACCTGCACTCTTTGGGAATCTGAAGACATGCTTCATGCATATTTGTACGTAAGCGATCCATTAAACTTTCCTCAGTCACACGGTAATTAACACCTCCTACAAAGTATCAAAATATAGGCCATGTTATAATTGTAAGTCACTTACACCAGTAACAATTAATTTTCTCTTCCAAAATTCAAATGAAAGAAAACAATCAGTTTAAGATGTAGTGCTACAATTAATAATGGATTTATGCTCAATCCAAAAGTATCTGAGAAGTGAACAAGAAACTTGGGCAAAGGCCAAAATGTTGAGGCAGAAAAGGATGTGAAAACAAGTACTCACCAAACTGAAACATTTCAGATCCTCAAGCATACATGACCGTGTTGAACATAAACTAACAGGTTACCTTTTTGATCCTTAATGTCAAAAAATCCATCCTCCTTGATTTTTTGCATAAAGTCTTTCCCGAAGCGTTCTTCAATGCCTTTCGTCAGATCATAACGTCCAGAAACATTGACAACTGTGTCGATATCATGATATTTTGAAGCATACAGTAGTACCACATTGCCTCCTGCAATTACATTTGTTCAGCACTTACATGAGACGAAATTACACCTAAAAAACACATTATTTAATGAAGGCAACAGACCTTTAAAAGAAATATAGGGGTAAACATACTAACACAAAAATGAAAGGTGGACAAGCTTTGGGGCAAAGGCTAGGCTATGTATTTACGTAGAGATTTCTTGTTCAAGGGTTGTGGATGCCATTTCATACAGAATTTGAATATAAAGAAAATAAATTCCAAATATCTCATTTTTCTGTGTGAATCTCCGAATTTGAATTCTACACCAAAACTTTGATGTGTGCATTTGGGAAGATGAAGTAGCTAGACATTATTCACATTTCCTGCTATGGAGATATTCCACAAGAACAAACTAAAGCACAATTATCGCTGTGTGTATGAACAGCAGCAGCACGCTGCAACAAACACCACATCCACACTCATTTCCTCCATAACAGCCAGACTGCTGCTTCCATTATCACTAGTAATATAACTGTTCTAGAAAGAGGGAAGCGTTTAGAGGAAACATTTGTCCGGGGTGTAGGTTCCATCCAAGCAACAATCTCAAAAATGATGAGAGATATAGAGAGAGAGAGAGCTCTTGCTTTGAAACCAAGAGACTCGCAAATGCAACTAAGGCACAAAAAACATAAAGATAGAAGAAGATGGTGTGGTGATGACAGTGATAATGATGACAAGTGGGGACAAACCATCTATAAACTTGTTCTTTCTTATCAGTAAACCTGCATATGTTGACTATGTCTGATAATCCAACATACCTTTACTATGCCCAAGGATTGCACTTATTATACGGTTTGCACCAGAGAAGTGTTTGACTACAGCATGTAAGTCATCAGCCTCTTTACAGTAGTTACCAAACTCAAATGAACCTTCACTTTCACTGAAAAAGCATGATACAACACTAAATCAGCATGAAGGGCAGTGTGTAGGGTGAGAACTCCCATGACTGACATTCAAAACTAGACCATATACCACATGTTTAAGTCACAGAAGAAAACATGATAGAGATGGAGAACAAAAATATAAATGCAGTCATTCTTTCCACAATTGCAATCTCATCTCTTTCTTTCTTAGCTTTTCTTTTCCTAGAAATCAACTGCAATCTTACTGTGTAGTGCATGGGCCTTAAAATTTCTTGCCAATAGAGTATGCCCTTATAAGTCCGAAAAGGTTTCTCTCCCATTAAGAACCATGGCAAGAATTTGACTAAAAATCGTCACTAAACAAAGAAGCTACAATAACAAATTCAAAATAGATAAATCAGTGAAATGCTAAAATACAACCCTACAAAAAGTTTCACATTCGTACTCAACCAAGAGAAAATGGCTTCTCATTTGGTCAGGATTTTTCCTGTACTACAAAGAGCACAGATAACCACGGCACTAGAACTGTAGGATTAAAATAATTCTACCCCAACCAAAATCTTATAGTCTAACTTTTAAAACAAATCATTGCATTAAGACTAACGAATTCCAAGTTTAGGGATTTTTTATGATTCCATTCAGCAACCCATAGACTGACTAGATAAAATTATGGCAGATGGCAAGGATGCAATTGCACATGATCTTAGATTATCTAGAGAAATTTATTTACTGCTAGATACTTTTGTGATTGATGAGACCAGCTAAGAATATCATTAACTGGAGTCTCAGAATTTGCATTTAGGTATTTTTATATCACAATATTAAAGCATTCACCATTATAAGTTATACGCCTTCTATTACTAAAGTAGTAGCTATGGTGTGTAGCCGACACTACGTAAAAATATGTACACACTATCTCCAAACAACAAGAAGATAAAAGTAATAAAACATCAGTAAAATTCATCCAAAAAAAAATAATACAAGATCAGAAATCTTTATAAAATCTATAAAATCTTACATTTACATTCTGTAAGTCTACCAGCTTACCCATTTCCAGCAAAGTCAAAACGGAAGGCACTGATTCTTTCATTTTCCAATGCAACAGCAAGGTTCACCATAATATTATCTCCCTGGACGTGGAAAAACAGAAATCTAAAACTTTCCCCCCACCCCACCCCAAAAAAAGACAATTTATGATGAATGCATATACATACATAAAATTTACGTAGTAAATCCAACAACTCAAATATTGTGGGGGGGGGGGGGGGGGGGGGGGGGGGATATTAGAAACAAAAAAACAAAAAAGAAAAAAAAAATACAAAGAAACAAAAATGATCCCTTATGCATATTAGAAACACCAACCTTCGAGGAACGATAACCATGGCATATGATTACAATCTCCGGAGATTCAGTTTCATGCAATACGCCCACAAGTTTTTCACCATATTTGTTTGGTATTATGACTTTACGCTGAACCACTGAAACAGTGAAATACATAAATCAGCAATAAATTTTTGGGCTGAAATATACTTTTAGTCCTTGAATTTGACGCAGGTTCAACTTTCCTCCTCGAAATTTAAAAATTTCAATTTAGTCCATGGATAATTCAGAATGCATCCTCCCGTTCATCAATTGAGCATGCCATATCAAGTTATAACCATGGCAAAATCAACCTTCCTTTAGCCACTAATTAACGGCTAATAGACGTTGTTCAGGAACAAAATTGGAACTTTTCAAATGCCAGTCACAAAAATCAAATCCCACTGATTCTCCACAAACCCACATCAGATTCATTTCATAGAACCTTGTACGAAGCACAAATACATCACAAATTGTTAATCATTAATCTCTGGGTGACTGGGTGTATCATTAATTTCGTTTCTTACTCATTTGCATTGAGCTGCATCTTCACCATCGTAAAATTTCTTGCATCAAAACCATTGGTTACAGCTATAGCTATCGCATATAGTACACCCTTTATCATCTAAAGCCATACCTTTGCCATCATTCGTTAATGGGTCATGCTCAATTTCACGGTTTGTTTCTCATACACAGAATTGATCAGAGCCAAAACAAGACAGTAATCCCATTCACACACACACACACACAGGGGCATAAATGCATAGATACATACATAGATAGATGTGTATTACTGAGATGATGAATTTTGTTACCTGGGTTTTGTGCAGCCTGTGCCATCCTTAAGGTTCTCCTGGAACTTTGCTTGCCTGATGAGACGATGCACTCCTGGTGAAAAAAAATTCTTGGTGAAGGGGGTTTTCTGAAAATTAGCGAATTTGGGAGCACTAGATGGAAATTACACACAAGGGTTTCCATTTTTGAAGCGATAGAAGATAACTTACAGCCTTTGCTGCTCAGTGCTCACTACTCACTAGTCTCTGCTTCCACGAGTCTTAGCTCAGACTACAGCATCTCAGCTGTGCTCAGTGAGAGATAAATAAACACTTATAGGATTTTAATTATTTAATTATAACAATAATTAAGATTTTTTAAATATATGATATTATGTCTTAAAATTATAAAATACATTGTTTAAAATAGAATAATATACCACATTTTCATCTCAATATTCCACTACAATGTGATAATCACAAAAATCCTTAGATTTTTTTTAAATATATATTCAAAAGTTAGTTAAAACTGTTACGTTAGAATCGTGATATAATTGTAAAATAAAATCCTAGTTTCTAGTACTACTCTTTGAAAAAAAATAATAATAATAATAATATTATATATTTGTACGTACTTTTTTGAACTTTATTATTTTATTTTGTGTTAATTTCTCATAGAAGTATAAGTAAGTTCAAAATTAAAGAACTATATTGATAGCATTATATCTTGGAAAAACTAAGAATTCATCTAAAATAATTTTAAGGAATTGGATAAATTGAATATAAAAATAAAATAAATTTTAAATTATATATTTGTCTTAAAGCTAGTTGGAATGAGATGTTAGTCTAGTATGAAAGTTATGTTTGTAAAAATTATATCAACTACAAGTCTACAACTAAATAATTAATTAGAATGACAAGACATGACCAACCATTCTTGCTAGAGAGGTGCATTGGAAGATTACTTGTTGCCTGTTTGGTTGCTTTTTAGAACCGTGAGAAATAAGATTAGCACCAAGACAAATGCAGAAGTTAAAAAGGTTGAATTAGAGTAAAGTTGAAAAATACATTTTTATCTTGCAATTATTGTTCAATAATGCTAATGTAATTTAGTACTTATTAAAAAAATTCAAAATTCAAAATTGATTAAAACTATCATTTCAGCATTGTAAAATAAAAATATAATTTCTTTTAGCGTTACTCATGAATTAATAGTTAAATTGTTTCCAATGTTGTGGCATGAACATCATCTTGCAAAACCATCAACTCCTCTATTGCTGCTGTAAGTGATAGGAATAAGAAGACCATAAAGTCATTACCATTTAAAAAAAAAAAATTGCAACTGCTATTAGAGTACTGTATAATTTTACTACAAGTTATTTACAAACTGACATAACAGTCCAAGTCAGCCGTTAACACAATTAAATTTACATGTCAAAATTTTGTTTCTTAATTTCTTACTCATGTTCTCCAAGAGTTGGTTAGTAGAGACTATCAGATTATCTATATATCTCTGCAGGATAGTTAGAAGATAAAAATATAGTATATAGCATTATTCTTATGATAAAATAATTTTGTTTTTCATGTACTTTTGGCAACAACAAAAAAACACCGTACATAAACACTATGTTGGAGGATGTATGATATGTCCTTAATTCTTGAATACCACTTACCCAAGAAACCGAAATAGATATACTCAACTCTCAAGTGCAGTTATTTAATGCCGACAGGAATTCTATTGTGATTTATGCTAAAGTTTAAGAGTCTGTTTGGAACTGCGTTTGAGAAATAGACTTTTTAAGTCAAAAATTATTTTTTAACAAAAGCTTTATTTTTAAGCTTTTGCCAAAAGTGCGTTTTGCCCATTTTTAAAATAAAAAAGTCAAAAAAAAAAAAAAAAAAACTTTTGAAATTTTTTACCAAACAGGCCAACTTTTGTTTGGCAGGACTTTTTAAGTACCAAAAGTCACGCAATCTCAAGCAAGCCCTAAGAGCTTGATTGTTACATGAAGGTAGAAAGGAAATAAAATATAGGAGAAAAAGATAAGATTGCTAATCTGCCCATCAAATTCCACCACATCATGCTTGCTTAAAGTGCTTTGCTTTGACAAATTACTGAGGATGCAGTGATTCTTAAAAGAAGAGACACGGCAACAAGATTATCTACATTATTGAATGCCCATGTACTAAAGGGCAATTTCAGGGGGGAAAAAATCTCTCTAAATATGAGTTAAAAAGTCACAGAAGCTTTAGATATGATTTGATGCTACAACCATATGATAGGGGTGACCACAATAAAATGTGCAGCCAGGAGTGGGACAATGAGCACCGGCTAATCTGGACAAATGCCAGAATCCTCTTTCACATGAAGGGGTAAAAAAGGTTAGTATTATGAAGTTCTTAACAATCCAGGCAACAGATGATGACCCAAGAAAACAATTGACCTTGCCTGCTGAAAATACAACTAACCAATAACTTAACACAATCCTCAAGATGACTGTGCAAATGAATAAGCACAAGGCAGAGCCCAATCACACCATCTTCCTACACAAGCAGGTTGGAGTAACAATAAATTCAAATTTAGTAGAGGTGTCAAAAAACTCAATCTCTCAAAAAAAATTCTACCATCTTTATATCGTTCTAGATATAATGGAGGGAACATAAATATTTAGCTAGTTGTAACCTTGTTTTGCTGTGGGGTTGCCTTCATAAAATCCAAAACAACTGTGGCTAAATATCTGTGGTAGTGATTGTATGTATGATTACATCCTCCTATAATATGTAAGTGATGGTTCGGTATGATCTTGTCAAAATCTATTGCATCTTTAGCGGGGATGAACCCATCATGTAATCCATGGACAGTCAAGACCCTGTGTAAACAGGTAGTAGTGACTATATAGTACAATTTTTTATGTATTGATCAACCAAGAAATGAAAGAACAGATGAAAGCAAAATGTCAGACAAGTTTTTTCCTCACCTGCATTCTTTGTCAATCTGAAGACATGCTTCATGCATATTTGTACTTAAGCGATCCATTAAACTTTCCTCAGTAACGCGGTAATCAACACTTCCTACAAAGTATAAAAATATAAATCACATTATATTTATAAGTCACTTACATAGTGATCATTGTTCTTTTCCAAGGAAGGAAAAAGCAGTTTAAGATGAAGTGCCAAATCTCTGAAGAAGTGAACAAAGATACTTGGACATAGGCCAAAAAACTGAGGCAGAAAAGCATGTGAAAACAAGTACTCAAGAAATTGAAAGATTTCAGGTCATCAAGTAAACATGGCCACGTTGGATGTAAACTAACAGATTACCTATTTCGTTCTTAACATCAATGAATCCATCCTCCTTGATTCTTTGCATAAAGTCTTTCCCCAGGTGATCTTCAATGCCTTCTGCCAGATCATAACGACCAGAAACATTGACAACCATGTAGATATCATGGTATTTAGAAGCATACAGTAGTACCACACAGCCTCCTGCAATTATATTTTCAGAATTTACAAGAGTGGAAATTACACCTAAAATAAGACATTGCTTAATGAAGGCAATAGACCTTCAAAAAGAACCAGGAAAAAATACTTACACCGAAATGAAAGATAAGCAGATTTTAGGGCAAAGACTAGGCAACATATTTACACAAGGAGTAAAGATTTGTGTTCATTTAAGGATTTTGTAGATGCAAATTCATATAGAATTTGAATCTAAAAATCACAAATTCCAAATCTCTCATTTTTTTTTTAATCTTTAAATAAACTTTCATATGATGACTAAATCTCATAGGTTGACTACGTCGAAAAATCCAACATACCTTTTCTATGCCCGAGAATTGCCTTTATTATGCGGTTTTCCCCAGCAAAGTGTTGGATTACAGAATGTAAGTCATCAACCTCTCTCCAATAGTTACCATATTGAAACGAACCTTCACTTTCCCTGAGTAAAGCAAAATAGAACAATAAATTAAAGTGAAAAGGAAATGTGGGGGGTAAGAACTACCAAAAATTTCATTCAAAAGTGGACCATATACCACAAGTTTAAGCCACATAAGAAGAACATGATAGAGACGGAGGAACAAACCCATGTCAAAAATATAAATGCCGTCGTTCTTTCTAAAATTGCAATCTCGTTTATTTTTTCTTAGAATTTTTCACCAGAAAATCAATTGCATTCTTGTTGTGTGCAGTACATAGGCCTCAAAATTTCAGGCCAATGGAGTATGATCTCATAAATAATAAATCCAAATAATTCTTTCATTAAGAAAAATGACAAGAATTTCACTTAGACTAGTCACTAAACCAGAGTACTACAATAACAAATTCAAAATCGATACAAGCAAGTTATATGCTACCGTACAGACAACCCTACAAATGTTTCACATACATACTCAACGATGACCAAATGGCTTCTCATTTGATTAGGATTTTTCTAGTATTCATGTAGAAGAGCATTGATAACCATGGCACAAGAAGTGTAGGATAAAAAATAATTCTTACTTAGACCTCAAATCATTAAATTAAGACTGATGGATTCCAAGTTTAGGCATTTTTATGAGGCTGTTCTGCAACCCCTGTGGTGTGGACTAGGTTTTAATTTGATTAAAAAAAATGGCTGAAGGCAAGGGTACAATTCCATATGATTCTTGGATTATCTTGAGAGTTACTGCTAGATACTCTTGTAATTGATGAAACCAGCTAAGAATCTCACTAACTGGAAGCTCAGAATTTGCAGTCAGCTACCTGTTATATCACAGTATTAAATAATCCACCATTGCAAGTTATAATGCCTTCTATTACTATAGTAACTATTTTGTCCTGCATAAACCACATAAAAGTATGTAAAGTCCAGGTGTTTACATCCTGTAATTCTACCAGCTTACCCATTTCCAGCGAAGTCGAAACGGAAGGCACTGATTCCTTCCTTTTCCAATGCAACAGCGAGGTTCACCAATATATTATTTTCCTGGAGGTGAAAAAACATAAGCTCTAAAACTTTTCCCCCACAATGAAGCCAAGTTATGATCAATGCCTATGTATTTATGAAATTTACACACATTTACATAGCTACATCCAACTATCAAAAATCTTGTGGAAAAAAAAAAAACAGGAATAATAAACCACATAGCATAATTATTTTTTGGGAACATATTATGGGAGAAGTTAATCAAACTGGAAAGAGGAAAAAATTAATGAAAATGGAATGAAAAAAGGAACCACTTTGCACATTACAAACACCAACCTTTGTGGACCGAAATCCGTGGCATAAGATTACAACCTCAGAAGATTCAGTTTCATGCAATACGCCCACAAGTTTTTCTCCATATTTGTTTGGTATTATGACTTTCTGCTGAACCACTGAAACAAATACATAATCAGTAATAAATTTGTTCACTGAAAAACGATTTTGATCCTTGAAATTTGATTCAGGTTGAATTTTCATCCCTGAAATTTAAAAGATTTCAACTTTGTTCCTGAATAACCTAAAAGGTATCAATGTCGTTCTTCCTTCTATCAGTTGCACATTTTAAATAAGGGTTGATGGAGGAAGAACGACATTCTTACCTTTTAAATTGTTCAAGGGTGAAATTAAAATTTTCTATATTTTAGGGACAAAATTGAAGTAAGGCCAAATTTCAGGAACCAAAAATGCATTGTCAGAGCGAATGTTGTCTCATTAACTTCAAAGCTTTCATCTAAAACCCAGATCAAGATTTAAAAAGAAACCAAACTTTAGCTAAACATGACCAACTCATAAACCAACATTCTTAGCCAACATATATCAAATCCCCAAAGTCCGAATCCATCAAACGCACATCTTGTTTCAACAAAAAAAACATCGCAAATACAATCTTAACGCCTAACATTAATCCAAAAGCCCTAATGCGGTTGGATTCTGACCCGATAATAGTCCTTTCTCTTTCGGCGATTCTACTCACCTATCACCATTCAATGACTATACACTATGCACTATTCACATACATAATATCAAGATATTTTAATCCAACAGTCTGCTCTTCTGTGACTCGAATCCGTAATGTGGTATTTGATACCAATTGTTAAGAGCCTAACCACTGATCCAAAGTACACTAAGACTATTGGATACTGATTTGGTTAAGTCCTTAACCCTTAAAGAGCATCACATAAAACTTAATTATGGAATGTTGAAGGCATCTCCACAAAAGAAAGTAGCATTTCTATTGATTTTCAGGAAACCCACATCAGACTCAATTCATAGAAGCTTGTTTGAAGCACAAAGACCATCCTATCTCTGGGTGTTTCATTAATCTCATTTCTTTTCTTTAATGCTTTGAGATTCATCTTTACCGTCACAAAAATTCTAGAAAACCATTGGCTACAATCATTGGTACGGCATATAAACATTCCTTATTATCTAAATCCATGCATTTGCTATCATTTGCAGAGTGTTCGTGCTTAACTTCACTTGTTTCTCATACACGAGCTTGATCATACCCCCAAAACGCCAAGAAAAGAATCTCAAACGCACATACACACACACGCGCGGGCATATATATACATGCACATATATAGATATCCATAACAGAGATGCTGAACTCTGTTACCCGGGTTCTGTGCAGGCTGCAGGGCCATTCTCAAGGTTCTCCTGGAGAGATCATCGCCTGGGGAGATCATGCGCACCCGGTTAAAAGAAAATCTCGTTGAATGGGGCTTTCTGAGAAATAGTGAGTTTGGGCGCACTGCATGGCGATTGCATACAAGGCTTTCCATTGCTGAAGCGAGAGAATGTCCCTTACGGCTATGCTGCTCACTCTTCTATGTGTGTCGGTCTATATAGGAGATGATGCGTTACGAAACCAAACGTTTACAACTCATTACCGTAGTAATTTTTTATTGGGGAAGTTTCTAATAAATCCTTGAGCCGAATCAGCCGATGCGTAAAAAAAAAAAAGCTCTGAATTTTTAGTCTCCACTAGAAAAAAGGTCGCAAGTCTTTCCGTTATATTTCTTCAAAATGTCTAAACCCTGTCATTTACTCTCAAAATTCACTGTTTTGCACATTAGCTTTTTTTTCTTATCACTTTAAAATATTAATTTTTTATTAATGTAATTAAAAAAATCAAATCTAAAATAAAAAAAATTTGTAGTAGTAGCCAACGTGGAGCTGTCATCTCCAAACCAACCATGAGCAGCCACCCCAGTGGGTGAGGGGTGTGAGGTGCCCCACCCCAACACCACCCCATGGTGGGTTTGCAGGTGGCAAGCGGTGGTTTGGGGTGGCTTGCAAGCCACCCTAACACTACCCCATGGTGGGTTTGGGAGTGGCAACCTCAACACTGGTTATGCCTTCATTTTTTTTTTCTTTTTTTTTTTTTATAGATTTGATTTTTTAATTAAATTAATATTTAAAGGTGAGGTGAAAAAAGTTGACGTGGCAAAACAGTGAGTTTTTAGAGTTAATGACGAACGTTAGACATTTGGAATAAAATGTCTTATGACATCTTTTCGATTAACTCATTGACTACAAATTTTTTATAAAAAAAACGTTCAGAGTTTTTTTTGTTTTTATGCGTTGACTCAAAAATTTATTAGAAACTTTCCCTTTTTTATTTTCACAATAAGTTCTAATTTTTGGAAAACTTCATTTAACTCCTCTCAACTTTCAATATTTTTACAATTATCCTTTTAAATTTTAAAAACTCTCAATTTAAATTTAGTATATTAAATTTTCAATTTTTTCAATTTACATTCCATTAGATATTTCCCTTAAACACAATATCACTTCTATGTTAGATTTTTTTGTTAAATCCTAACAAAATGGTGTCAAAATTAACAAAATAGTACCATTCTATGCCATAAACGTATCACAAAATTCCAACCAAAGAAAAATAATTAAACACAAACATATCACAAAATTGAGGTTGATTTGGATCAGTTCGGTTGCCGACTAGGTTCGGTCCTTTCAATAAAACATACAAACTCCGCTGCCCCGACCAATCTGAAGCCCAAAACTACCAAACGTGTGTTAGATTTAGCCCAAGTCCATACTGACTGTGCAGGATTCGTTCAAGCTTGTGAGACTTTCAATTTGGCTTTGGATAAGGTTAGGTTTAAGCGGCCCAAGTTAAGAGATATGGATTGCCCGCAATTCACTGACCGCATTGTATGCAGTTCGGGTAGTCTCCAAATGGAAAGCCCACTTGTTTTGAACAGCTCGAGATTTGGGGTTTACCTATATGAGACAGGTGGGCTCTGCACTTGTCCTCTTTTGTTTGGTAACACAAATTGCCTACAATTCGATCAAATCTTGAGTGAGGATCGTAGATTTCACATATAGAGATTTTCAGCAATTTTGTTGCAATCTAAAGAGTTTCAATAAAACCCACCTATTCAAACACGTTTCGAACATCTCACCCACTTGTAAGGCCAGGACTCTATAGAAGTTTCCCTACATTTAATTTTCAAATTACTAATAATTCAAACAACAAATTCCTGGATTCAATTCAACTTTCATACAGGAGTACTTTTTTTAATGGCTTTCACATTGTGTTTACATTTCTCATAGCTGTCACATGACATAGTGTTACGTCACATGACATAGTGTTACCTGCGAAAAAAAAAAAAAAAAAAAAAACATAAAACAAGATGCCAAGTGGATATATAGCTAGAGAACGACTGAAATAAACCAACCGAAAAAACGTCTAATATCGACCATGCAAAGGGAAGACTAGATTTCAACACTGTCCCTCATGACATGTGCTTTCAGCAAGTGGAAAACAAAAAGGACAAGATGCAAGAGTCTGACCAAATTGAAAAAAACTAAGAAGGTGAGGCAAATTTAAATAGATAATATAATTGACCATCCAATATATATTATTGTTCTTTTTTATGTATATCCTAATTAATCTGTCTGTGCTTCTCAGCCTTCTCTTATGAATCACAATAAAGGTAGTCTGACTGATTTAGGATTATAGTTTTTTCACTTTTTTTTTTTTTTTTTTCTTTTGAATTTTTGCATAGACAATTGAAAATGAAAAGAAAATATATTTATAGAATAGTCTATGAAAATAAATAAGAATATTATTTATCCCAAAAACTTAACTTAAAGGTAAATGATCAATTTAATTATTTAATTAATATTTTAATATTATCTTGAATATATGCCGGCTCAAACTTCACCTCACCAAGTGATACGTAAAATATTTAAATTATCACTTATTCCACAAACCTAAGCAGATAGAAAATTATAAATTTAAACATTTAATTAATATTTTAACATCACTAATTTTATCTCTCATAAAGTTTAGTTGAATCTAAAAGCAAAATTAAATGTTCCTAGCTTGATTTACTGAAAGATAAATGTTATTTAGTAGACTGATATACTATTGTCATATAACTCGAATTACGTGACAGTGAAAATCAATCATTAAATCATCAGTAAGGGCTTATAAAAAGAAAAATCCTGAACTAATTTTCACTACAATGTCATCCCAGTGGTATGACAATCGTATAATAATATACTAAATAACATTACTTTTGCTCAAAAACAAGATTGTTCTAAAATTACGCATCTCATACATACCAAATGATGAAATATGAATTACATTCCAATTAGAGTAATGCTATTTAGGTTGAATTGTCAATCTTTTTTATAGAACATGTCTTTGTTTTTTGAGTAATGCTATATATTACACTTCTATATCACATTATTTTAATGGGTTGATGTGACAGTACATCAGTACTCATCAGTTATTGAATCAACCATTGTTATAAAAAAATAATAATATAGAGGGTTGAATAGCACATGGCACTATCACATTGGCCCAATGAGATAAAAGCGTTACACATCATTTATCTTAACCATCTTTCATGGGTTTAAAATATCACATTATTTTAATGGGTTGATGTGACAGTACGTCAGTACCCATCAACTATTGAATCAACCATTGTTATAAAAAAATAATAATATAGAGGGTTGAAGAGCACATGACACTGTCACATTAGCCCAATGAGATAAAAGCGTTACACATAATTATCTTAACAATCTTTCAGCTATCTCTTTTTTGCAAATTTAATGGATCAACCATTAGATTTGTGAATTCATCTGAATCTACACAAATTCAATAGTGGATTCATCGAGTAATTCTAGGTGACCTACCTGTGTCCCACTAAAAATGATGTGGCTATTAAAATTACCCTTTGATCAAAATTCAATAATGATTAATCACAAGTTTAATAGTGATTTTAATAGTCACATCATTCTTAGTAAAACATAAATAGACCATCTAAAATTACTCGAATTCTTTCCTTCACTATAAAAAAAAAAATAAGTGAAAGATCGAACAAATAATCATTTTTATCATTTCTCAATGAGACGAGAGTACTAAGATGGAATGTAGTTTACAAGAGCAGTTAAAGGCACCACGTTGTTTAGACTTTTCTCTTAAAAAAATAAAAAATAAAGTTGTTTAAACTTTAAAGGAAAGGATTAAGGAAGTTGTTCGAGAAGCCACGTGATCTTAATTAATGAAGGGTTCCATCGTAATGTGAATGCGCGGGTTCATACGACCGAGGTACGAGTCAATCTAAGAGTAATCGCTAGCTGAGCTGCTCAAGAGGATCGTCGGTCAAGTTCTAGTATGTGCCAGAAGATTTGCTCAAAGGGGGACAACGTCAAACTGAGAAACTCCGCCCACCAATCTTAAATTTCAAACTTTGAGCTAATTAACATTTAATATAAATCTGCTTAATTAAGTTACCCTTCCCTCTAATCTCCCCATTAAACGAATCACTCAAATTTTTTCGAAATTGAACAACGGTAAAATGGGTTATGTGAAGAATAAATTAAACATATATGCAAGGCCAATTTAGTTGCTGCTAATTTCTTCTAACTCTCTTTGTGGAATTGTAGCTCTTCTCTATATATACTTACTTCTTTTGTCCTTAATAAATCCATTCATTAAAAAAGAGTAAGATCATGTTTGAGATTTCGTTTGAGAAATATAATATTTAAGTAAAAAATAGCTTCATTTTTAAGCTTTTGCCGAAAGAGTTTTTTTTTTTTTTTTTTTGGTAATTTTTAGGCTTTTTAGACCCTTAAAAACACTTATTTTTTTTATCAAACGAGTACTTTTTTTTTTTTTTTTTTTTTTTTACAAACGGACTTTTTGAGTATTAAAAACACTTTTAAGTATTTCAAACGCAATCCCAAATAAGCCATAAAACCCAATTATTAATTAAAATCCTAGTCGCGTTCGAACAAATTATTTACTGGCCGGTCTCAATGCCGCCTTCCAAAAGTGATTTCTATTTAATTCCTGAATCTGACTTGTACTTAAACTCCTTGTTTTTCAAAGAACTATACAAACTTTGTAGTGCTTGATTTTCAATAGACTTTGAGTTACTTTTGAAGTGTTTTTCAAAATGTTTCAATTTCGTAACCAAAATTCTCGTATTTGCTTAGTTTTATGCTTTGATTAATTTTGGTCACTTTGTGTGTAGTTTATTTTAAATTATCTGCGATTGTTGAGATAATTGAGAAAACATAGATTCACTCCCCCCTCCCCCTCCCCCCAAGTGTTCTTTGAAGTCATTGGAAAAATTTCACTCGAGCTCCGGATGCCCACAAATCCTCACTGAGAGGGACGACCACCCCTTGGTGATAGGAGGCCACCCCTCACAGAGAGGGGTAAGTACCCCATTGCCCCTCACAAAAGAGGGGCCGCCACCCCTCATCCGGTAAGAGGTAGCCTGTAGCCCTTCTCATTAGTTAGTGATGGTCGGCCACCCTCTCTTTCCTTTTTTTTTTTTTTTAAAAAAATATTTTAAATATTTTTGTTTATGGTATATTTGTAATTTAAATTAACTAGCTCATAACTCCTGCTATGAGCGAGATTCTTCATTGTAATTTTAAAAAGGCGTGTAAAAAATCTATCACTATTCTTTCAATAAAAAGACACTGCATAAATATATAAAACACAAAGTAATTATCAAAGCATTAATAGAAAGTTAGCAAAAATCTCTATATTGTAATCGAAAGGGTTTCTATTCCTTTTATTTACAATAATCAAATAAATTTCTTCCTTCATTTACCCTAAAAAGAAGAAAAACACTTCCAAAATGCTACAAATTCGAGTAAATCACACAAACAAACAAAAAAATCTCATAAAACATTCAAACAAATTAAACACGTACATGAGACCCTTAATTTTAGTTTAATCCTTATAGATTAAAACATATTAAAATCTTTGTTCCTATATCAATAGTTCAAAAATGAAAAAATAAAGTATAAAGGAAAAAATAGCAAGCCAGGCAAGGGAAATAATAAGCATGACATGTACAATAAGCACATAATCTGTCAAACCAAAAATTATGTGACACGATTTAAAAAAAAAAAAAATTATGTGACACTAATTGATTGGTCTGACATGACATATCATTAATTAATTAGATAGTAGATTGGGCTAAATGATATATTTGTAATCCTAATTATCAAAATTAAAAATTAAAAATACTAAATTGAAATCCCATCATCAAAACGTAGAGACTAAGTTTAATTTTTCTCATAAGTTAATGATGAAAAGGTCAAGGTTTTACTACATCCTCTTGATAATTTCTGCATCTATCAACCGCGCCATGGGGTACGTTTTATTGCATGAGGATTCTATAAAAAATAAAAAATAAATAAAAAAAATCTAATAATTGAAATTATTATTCTTCCCCAAATATTATAAGGAGAGATCGAAGTTGAGCAGAATAAAAAAATTAAGTAAAAAAAAAATAAATAAAATTGAAAGAAGGAAAACGACATTCTGCCTTCCTCCCTTGACCCTGTTTCAAACCCTCGCGAGGGTCGACTTTGACCACTACTTTTCTAACTTTCCCTTGCCTGGCTGCTATCTCTCTGTCTCTCTGTCTCTCTCTCTACTACTTTTCTTTTCTGTTCTCACTCTTTTTTTCACCCTTATTTTGTTGTGTTTCCTCTCACCACTACTACTTTTCAAGTTCGCACTTACCAAAGGCAAAGAAAATTCTCTTGTCCTTATTATTTTGGTGGGGTTTTCCCTCTTGTTTCAACCTATCCCCCACACACACCATCTGTATTATAACCCCTCTTCTTCTTTATTTCTTTCTTCCTTCTTCCCTACCACTGCGCATGCTTTTCAAACACCTCCCCCTATGATCAATTTAATGATCCTGCTGCTACCTTCTGTGTCTCAAAAACATGCAACCTTTTCAAATGAAGCAGCTTGCAGCCCCAGAATACAAAGGCAGGGGCATAATCAAACCACATAAAAAGGGCGGCATAGAGGAGGTCCAGAGGGATCAGTCATACACCATTTGTAGCCGCCAATACACCCCTTATGGACTCCATCTTCCTGCTTGATGAAAGCGGCCGCGCCAACTTCTTCAGCTTGATAATGCAGTCTATTGGCTCTACTTACATATGCCTCTGGCAATATGCTCGCCCCACCAAGTATATATATCTATATGCACTACATATAGTACTACTGTCTACTACTCATCTCTTTCTCTCTTTCTCTATTCTTGTGGCAGCTGGCTAACATGTTTGTTGATCTTTGCAGCTGTTTATACATCAAGGATGGATTCTTTTACGAAGAAAACACCCAACCAAGCTCTTCTTCTGGGAGTCTGGCTAGGAGATTTTTTGATGAGTACCTGCTATCTGTTTTTCCCGTGGAAAATGAGTAAGAAATGATAACTAGCTAGTAATTGTGATGATGTTGCCATGTTGGATTTATCAAAACATGTTCCCCATATGTATGTATATAATCGCTTCAAGTGGGTTTTTGTTTTGGATACCAGATTCGTTCCAGGACTCGCTTTCAAGAATAGTCATCCCTATATAGAGTTGCCAGAATTGAATCTTCAAAGACTGGCAAGGACTGAAGTTCAGCGACAATTCTATCAGGTACATATATATATATATATAATTGCATTTTGTTGATTAATTGAGACCATGAATATTCCAAGTTTTGTTAGCTAAATTCATTCTTTCTATGCTTGTTTTTTCACAGGAAGCGAGGATTAAGGTTTGTGGTGATCGATGTTTCTTAAAGCTTTATATTTGATATATTTAACATAACAACTATGTATTAGGCCATTGGCCGAATTACCTTTAATTCTCTGAATCTTTTTCTTGTTCTTATAAGTTCATTATAAAAATAGTGAAAGATATTAAAGATTTGTGTTTGTTTATTGATTGCAGACTGCAATTTTTATGGGGTGCAAGAGTGGAGAGATTGAGATAGGTTTGTCCAATGTGTCGTCTCAGGTAAGAAATTAATTAACCCATTATCACATGTTTTATATAAGAAATCTTCTAGCATTATCTAGTTTTCTTTGTGAGTGAAAATGATATTTTGCCAGCTCGACATTGAAAAGGAAATGAGGAGCTGGTTTCCTGAAGATTTCTCTCAGCAATTTTCCCCATTTAGAGAGGCCCTTTTGAGACAGGAACAAAACCCACTATCATCATCTTCATCTTCCTTGAGATCACTTTCCATGGATAGCCCTGACTCCTCATCCCTTCTCTTCAACATTCCAACCACTTCCCACTTTCCAGAAACCCTCGGAGAGATTAATCCTCTACTGCATCAAGTACTCCCATTAACAACAACAACAACAACAACAACAACAAGTCCACACCAACAAGCAATGCAGGCGTTTGCAAGAAGTCGAAACATTCAATTCCCAGCTCCAGAGACTGAAAATGCTGCAATGGCAAGAGCCATCCTCGCCGTTCTATCTTCAACTTCTTCAGCTTCTTCTTCATCATCGCATCAACCCCACCAAAATTTACCTTACAGCCATCGGGTAAATTCAAAGGCTGGTGCATTCAAGAGCTACACTTCAGCTTTAGGACCAAGAACCCAGATGGGAGCCAATGTTTGCAACCAAAGCATGCTGAAGAGATCATTTGCTTTCTTTAGAGACTTAAATTTTTTGAGACTCCATGAACGTATGCAAGCCACGCGCCCCACCTCCACTCAGCTTCACCATATGATCTCAGAGCGCAAAAGGCGTGAGAAACTCAATGAAAGCTTTCAGGCATTGAGATCACTACTTCCTCCAGGAACAAAGGTACTTATAACCGTATATTAAATAGTATTTCTCAAATGACAATGCATTAAATCTCTCTCTCTCTTTATAAGTATATGTATTAGTTAATCAGGTTATTAGGATTATGATTGATGAAAAATGTGTTTTTTTGGAGGCATGAAAAACTCTACCAAAACTCCATTGTTGATCCGTGAGACTCGGATCAATGTGATTCATTTATCTTTTTATGTTATTCTCATTCTGTTTTGTACGTACCAGTATATTGTTACAAACCCCACCTTGATCAAAATTATAATTTTTTTTTTTTTTTTTTTGGATCAAATAGAGAGACAAAGCATCGCTGCTGACCACAACAAAGGAGTATTTGAGTTCTTTGAAAGCTCAAAACGAAGAGCTTACTCGAAGAAACCAGCAATTGGAGGCGCAGCAATTGGCTGCAAAAGAAGCTGATCATCATGAAGAGGAAACCAGCTCCTCAAGTGATCAAAGTCCCATGGTTCGGATTTCACACGTCCCAGAATCAACATCAGAAGAGAGAACAGTTAATTTGCAAGTGATTATAAGAGGAGAATGCCAAATGGTTGATATGGTGATTCGCATTTTGGAATTCCTGAAGCAGGTTGAGAATGTAAGCTTGGTGTCCATGGAGACCACAACCCGGATATTAGAATCAACCTCCACTAATCGCATAACCATGAGATTGAGAATCGAGGTATGTAAATTTTAAGATAGACCCAAATTAAATAGGAGCTAGGTTTATATATATTTTGATTAAAAAAGTTATTTTGTGAAGATATATAGGTATATATGATTACCCTAGCTAGCATGAAAGTGATCATGTTTTTACAAGATATATATGATGGCTAGCTTATCAAATAAATTAAAGAAAATCAAAAGGGTATTGAAAAAAATAATAATATTTGGGGTACTACAATATCTTTTCTTACAATTAATAATATTTCTATTACAAATTTAGATGGCAATTTAACATTTGATTAATGTTAATTAATTTGAAAAAGCGATAATAGACTTTTATATAATTCATGTGGTTTGAATTCATTGTTGGCAGGGAAATGAATGGGACGAGTCTGCCTTCCAGGAAGCAGTGAGAAGGGTTGTTGGAGACTTTGTACAATCATGACAATTCGATTAATATGGCCGCCGGATTTATTCTGTTGCGGCTTCCGGTCGTTATCAATGGTTGCTTTTCCTCTTTCTCAGTCAATCTCAGCCATCAATTTCGGGTTCATAAAATAATATTAGATTTCGTGATTAGTGCATCAGTAGCACACAGTTTTGAGAGCCAACCCCTATATCTAAGCATTTAATGTACGACGCCGTTTTGGCATAACATTTTGGATTATTGTATTGGTATCCTAACCACATACATATTCATATATATATATATATATATATATATAACGTTTTGTTTATAATTTCAATTTTGTGTGTTCTAGAATAAACTATATATATATATATATGTTTCTTGTACGATTTATGTGTCGCCCATTTTGACTGTAATTTTATAAGGAGACCATGAAAGCGAATCCAACAAAGATTCATGGATGTATTAATTCAAAGGTTGTCCATCGTCAAAACTTAACCTTTTTTCAATATTTCTCACCAAACCACAGAATAGATAGGTTTCTTTCTTTATCTCCCATTATTTTTGTCTCTTTAACACTTGAAAAAGCCTCAGCTGGGACCCCCAATTCTGGCCGTCAATTGAGAAGGGGCTACATGAAATTCTCTTGCCTTATTTGAAAACCCAAATGAATTTTATTGGAGCTCTTTCTTATTTACATTACATTGAATGTAGAGGATAATTTCAATTTTTTTTTAAAAAAAAAAGGAAAAATTTGTAAAATTAGTCCATGTGATTTACTTGATTTGCAATTCACTTATTGTGACATCAAAATAAACTCATAGGTCCCAAGAGGTAGCTCAATCGGCTAGGACCACACTTAATGAAGTAGAGGTTACTAGTTCGAATCCTCCTCCCCCTCTTTATGCGAACATGTCAAAAAAAAAAAAAAAAAAGGTCCCTGAAGTATACCAAAAAAATAATTTAGTCCCTACAGCCAAATTTTGTTCACTAACTTAACAGATCCTGATAGCGTGAAACGTCAAAGCCAATAAAATTGTGATACCTGTCCTATTTAAATCAGTGTCACACTAACGAAATATGTTAAATTAGTCGACAAAATTTGACTGTATGGACTAAATTATTTTTTTGGCATACCTCAAAGACCTTTGAGTTTATTTTGATACTATATAGAGCTAATTGTAAATCAAGTAAACTACAATGACTAATTTTACATTTTTTCCTAAAAAAAAAAAAAAAAAAAACTACGTGTCTTTTGTTGTCCCATGCAGTATCCTTTTGTTTGCGTCATGTATCACTAAGCCTATGGATTAGCTAGCTAGACCATGATGTTGTCATATGGACAATGGGCCACGCTAGTTTAGCTTTTTCACTAAAACGAAAACGATGGAGACTTTAGAGACGGCGTTTTTGACTTTCAACGTCTGAGAAATTGTTGTGGCTGAGTTACTTTGCTCAAGAGTCAAGGCAATGGTTTTGGTCATTCTTTCTTTCTTTCTTTTTTCTTTATTAATCTTCCTATCTGTTAGACAGGGTATACCGTTAATGTATTTATTTATTTATTTATGACACCCGATGTTTTAAGTAAATTTTTATATTAGTTTTTCGAAGAAAAAAAAAAAAAGCAAAAAAGAAAGCCATTTATTTTGGTGGCATGATGTGACAAATAGCATTACTCTTTATTTATTTGAATCAAATTCTTAGAGCATTTTCAATGGAGGAGCCAAATTTTTATGCAAAATAGCTTCTCAAAACTTATTTTTATCTAGTTTAGCTAATGAATTTTTAAATGCACCTACATCCGATTAGCTAGATTTTTATCTATATCATTTAAATATTATTAAAATTGAGAAAAGTTTTGGAAAAAAAAGAACATGTAAGAAAAAATAGAAAAAGTTTTGGGAAAAAGATAACATGCAGAGAAAAAGTAGGAAAAGATTTGGGAAAAAGAGAAAACAGATGAGAGAAACAATAAAAAAATAAAATGACTCTCTTAAAAAATGTTGCTACATTTAACTTTTTTTTAACTCTTCTAATCAAATATATATCTATTTTACATTTTCTTTTGGCTAATCCAATATAGAGGGTTTTTTAAACATTTGAAGAGCCATTATAGATACAAGTAATATTTGACTTTTTCATTGAGAATGCTTTTATGGGGTGAAAGGGAAAGAGAAAAGAGAAAGGAAGGGAAAAAAAAGGACTAGCAATATGATTAGGTCAAAATGTTCTATTTTAATTGGGTAATACAAGATATCATATTTTTATATCATATTATCTTATGATGTTGATGTGGCGTTCTAATTAACTTTTTGATCAATATATATATATATATATATATATATATAAAAAAATTTAATAATTAGTTCACAGTGCCACATCAACATTAATTGTAAGATAAAAAAGCAATAAAGCAATAAAATGAAATTTGTTGACCCAGTACTTCAAATGTTGGAATTTTCTTTTCTTGATGAATGAAAACTGAATATATATATATATATATATGGAAACATTATTCACATGAAGTAATTCGAAAGTTGAATAGTTGAAATAGGAAACGGTCTCTATGGTTGCAACTGGGTTTGTAAGTGGGAAAAGGGATCGGACAAGTCAATGTTGTTAGTTTAGGATGCAATCAATCATCGTGACCATTTCTTTTTGCAACCATCAAGATTCAAGATGAACATTTATGGAGAAAGCTGCATTTTAAGAGTATAATTGCAATTTTCGTGATATTTCATTATTACTGTAGCCATCTAGCATTAATTTCCTTCAATCACAACCATACCATTACATGGATATGCAACACAACTTAATTGAGATGTGATTGAATTGTAGCTAATTCATGCAACTAAAAAGAGGAGGGAGGCATGATGGGATCCACTTTTGGAAAGAAATATTTAGATATTTCGAGACGTAAGACCAACCTATTTAGGCAAGTCAACTTTATTAAAGCCCTTTCTCATTATCTACCCAGATCAAACTGCAATTCAGTTGGTTAGAGTTTGACATTTTTTGACACAATTCAAAAATCCGACACAAACTCAACACAAAATTAACGAGTTGTGATTTAGTGGTTTGACTCATTTAATTAAATAAGTCAAGTTATGGTTTAACTTACATAGTCTTATAGCCATGCCTCAACCCGACTTGAGCTCAACACACGACATAATAAATTCAAAATTGAATTGTATAATCCATTAGCGATGCTATTTAGACTGTCGGACCAAAGCTTGTACCAGGACCTTTCTCGGATCCTTCCAACGTCTTATATTTTCCAGATTATTCCCATATATAGAAATGTTTTAAGGGGACAAAAAAGTAGAATGAAATTAAAGAAGAAAGTTGTCATGATTTAGGCTCCTAAAAGGAAGAGTCCCAATACACTGAACCAAAGAGTCTATGTGTGCAAATTCTCGGTTTCTTTCATCCCCCCTTTTTGGTCCCCCGTACTATGACATTTCCTTGTGTTCATATCTCAATAAGCTAGTGGATCCCACCGCTAGAAATTGTTGTTTGATCCTTCAAGGAATTTCCCCTTTCTCCCTAGTTTTCTCACCCGTGACTCTCAAGAATCTCTACCAAACGTGGTATTGAACCCATGCAACATTGGGCAGGTGAAGAAAAAAAGATGAATCAAGAAGAAGAAGAAGAACCCAATGCATCATAAAATTCAACTTCCTCATGCAAACCTGTATCATTGCTAGAAATAGAATCCAGAGCAACTGAACTCATCTTACTTCATTTTTCTTATTTTTCTTTTTGGTTTTTTGGATGGGACTTCAAGAGAGAGAGTTCAAAGATGTCAAATTGGAACATGTTCATAGGAATTAGGAAGGAATAAGATAGTCTTACGGCTCTTTCAGTTTGGACTAGTAAGCACCAACAGCCTCTCAAGAAACAATCCAATGATAAATGTAAGAACACCAACCTAGACACAAATTGTACCTATGGATATGATTAACAATTGGACAAATTGCTCTCCTTCCAACTTGCTCCTTCTGAACCAACAAAAATTCCATTCGATACATGTTGCTTAGTATATTAAACCTATAAACAAATCTATTTTACAGGACTGTCGTTGAGAACCTCAACATTTGACCATAAGAAACAGTTGCATGTGATTCTGATTCAAAGACCTCTCCCAATATTAAAACCAAGCTGTGCCCACAAAAAAAGAACGTACCACCAATCAACCCGGAGAAGGCAATTGTATATCACAGGGAATGATCAACCCTGTCGGCAGATAAAAAGAGGAAAGACCTCCAACCGTGCTTCAAGCTCACATGTACACTTAGGCTTCAACAGCAGTGACTGTTTCTTCATCAGTAGAATCGGGTTCTTCTTTAAGATCTCCATTCATTGCCCCTGTTTCAGGTTCCTTTTGTGTCTCAGCATAAAGCAGCTTCTCCCTGAGCTTTACTGTAATTTCATCTCTTACACTTTCATTTTCAGCCAGAAACTTCTTAAACGCATCCTTGCCATGGAAATTCTGGTCATTATACTTGTAAAATGAGCCAGACTTTGAGAAAAATTTGTATTTTACTCCCAAGTCTATGAGCTCTGCTTCCCGACATATGCCCTTGCCAAACTCGAGCTCAAATTGGACAGTTTTAAATGGAGGGGCAAGCTTGTTTTTCACAATCTTCACAATAACTTGGCTTCCTATAGTCTGCAAAGCAAAACAACGTCATCAGGATGCACGGATCAAGAAAATGTACCAAAATGAAACCCATTTAATCAAGGACTGTTAAATTAGAGTCTTCAGCCTTCCCCATGTTTTGTAGATGAGGGGATTGGAAAGAAAGATCAAGATCTACTAAAACACGGTTCGCTCAATATGATAGTAAGAGGAATATCACATGAGATATCATACTGCACGCAAGTTACACAGCATAGCATCAAATCCTTTTGATTGTTTCTCGCTGTAATAGAAGTTTTTACATCCCCAATCACCAATAAAGGACAAATTTGTTCAAGTAGCTGGGAGTACAAGAGTTGAGAAGACAGAAAATTCCAAATCCATTAACATTTTAAGGACTCACCACAAACATGACTAATGACTGGTGACAAAACTCAAGTATACATGATTCAAGCCTAAGGTTCAAAGGCCATTAATTGTGGAAAGAGAATTTCAACATGAAAAATGACTGCATATATAAGTTAAGTCCATTTGGCCCGCCCTACGATTTTGTCGGTCAAAAGTATGTTTTTGAACAAAATCGCGGAAAGCATCTTGTTTGGGAGTGCGTCTGAAAAAAATGGTAGTTTTAAAACATGAAAAAAAAAAAAAAAAAAAAAAAAAAGGTTCAAATCGCAAGCAAGGGGGTGGGATTTTAAAAACGCACGATTTTAAAGGCCAAACTGTGATCTTACCTATCGCTTGACTGCATTTTTAAAAATAGTGTTTCATTAATAACGTTTTGAAATCACTATTTTTGAAACCGCACGCTTTAAAACTGCTAAACCAAATGGACCCTAAGAAATTAGAATAGCCCATTTCAAGCCCATCAAATGAGTTCAACTACACATGCAGATAGAGTATACATGATAGATATCACAACAGCCCCTACAAATACAACGTTCAAATTCAAGAGTGAAACAAATGGATGAAATGTCATACCTCTTCACCCTTCTTGACAAGCCCTATTCTCCTAATATTTAGGCGCACTGAAGCATAGAATTTCAAGGCATTACCACCACAGGTAACTTCAGTGGGCCCACCAAATCCTCCAAACGTAGAAAGCTTCGCTCTTACCTGGAGATACATAAATCAAATTAGGGAGGTCTCACCATAAAACAGACATGATTATCTGCCATTGAGAAATCAGGACAATCAAACTGCTTTTATGAGGACACATCATACATACTTTTTTTTTTCTTTTTTTAAGAAGTAATCTTAGTCAAACCCTAAACACAATACAATTTACATCAAAGGCATCAGACATGTAAATTCCAAACCAGCCCCTATAATTAACAAAGAATAAAATTACATTAAGTTGGGAATGCCCGGTTGAACAACAAAAAATAGTACAAAAAAAATATTGGTCCAGGCTGACCAGGTCCAAGGCTAACCCAAGCTCATTCCATTTACTGCACCTCAGAAGATGCTCAGCCCAAGAGCAATTATACACATGCCTCTCATCTCAAGCTCAGCCATCAAAATAATACAACAACAGGCTGTGCCTGTGATAGTATAACCAAAAGTGATACCTGATTTATAAATATCAATATAGTCTGTGATAGTGATAAAGAGTGGCTCAACTTGCGAAGTGCCTGGCTCATCAATCTAGCCTGCATCGCCATGTGAGCATCACCCATCTCGCCATCGAGCTCACCTTTAGGCACAAGGGCTGCTACCTGCCACCAGAAATAGAGCTATTAATGTCGGAGCAGAACATTAAACAGCAGCTAACAACTTGAAAATGAACAAAAAAAAAGTAACCCATCATGTGTGCTTATGCCACATATGTTGCTACAAAATGCAAGTAGCAAGAAGATCTTTCAAAAAAGCCTAATTAGATGATAAGGGAATCACAGAATACGTAGTTAGAGAGAGGAGAAGAATATGGCATCCTAAAAAGATTTTGCAAGAAAGTAATAAGCACATTTGTGCAGCTACCAACAATGAATTTGAATACTGCCAACAAAGATCTTGAATACCAAGCAAAATAAGCTCGAGCCAATTGAGCACCAAACTTACACTGTCAACAACAACAACATCGACTGAACCACTTCGGATTAAAGTGTCCACAAGACTGAGAGCTTGTTCACCACAATCTGGTTGCGAGAGAAGTAACTTGTCAGTTTTCACCCCAATAGTTTGGGCCAGTGCTGGATCCAGAGCATGCTCAGCATCAACGAACACACAGTAACCTGCATAGAAATGGCATGAAACAAACTCAATTTCCCTTAAAGAAGCTATAGAAAAATTCTTTGAAAAGGAAACAATAATCAAAAGTTCACCAACAGTATTACTATTATATCTGTGCATGGTTGATATGGATTCTTCATTATTAATGTATGAGAATGCAAACCCAGAATATCTTATAATGCATAATATCTTCCTAAAAACCATTGTGTTTTTTGTTTGAGTATCCACTTTATAGATCAAAATGATGATATAATAGGACAACCTATGCTTGCTATTAAAATATAACAATCTAATCAATGAAACGAGCCCTTTTTTTTAACAAAACAATTAGCAAAAAGCTAAAATTGAGATCGGTGGTGGAGGCCAGGATAGATAGCGTCAAATGGAATGCACCACCCAACTAACAGTTAAACCAATATATGGAGAAACTATCTGCACAGAATCAGGAGATTTAAAAAGAAAACGTCCTTCAAACAGACTTTATCATGTTCTGTAAAAACAAACATAAAAGCACACTCGCACCCACTAACCCAAACTCACAAATATAAAATATGTTGCTTAAACTATTGTAGTGACGTATAGTAACAGATGTCCTTTTACCCAGTTATTATTAGTGATGAAGCTAGAAAAAGTAACTACAAAAACATATAAGAATGACCTCCTTCCTTTTGTGCTTCAGCAATTACATGTAGAGCAAGAGTAGTTTTCCCAGAAGCCTCCGGCCCATATATCTCCACAACACGTCCCTACAGAGATCCGATAAAGGCATATTATGTGCAGCCGAAACATATCACACAGGTGAAATAAACAGTCTGTTCTCTGTCTATTTCCATCCTTATGCTCACACGAAATACATATCCACTCATAGATATATGCATTATATACATAAAAATATCTGTGTATGTAAAACAAATATTATACATATATAAGTGAAATATGTAACATAATATTTAACTTAAAGTAAAGAGGTTTCTAACTTAGGTGACTGAAAGGAAAATATAACAGTGGCAGAAAATGAAAGAATAAGATCAATAATTAGCGTACAGTCACTAAAAGGAAAAGGGCTGAAAACAACATAAGAAACAAAACCAGCAAACCACCCAAAACCTTTTTTTTTTAAATTCCCAGCAACCTAAATAATTTGCATTAGACAAGGAAAATTGAATTAAACTGAAGAAGGTCAAGTTCCACGAATTTTCATGGAACAGAGCTGATACCTTTGGAAGTCCACCAGTCCCCAGTGCTGTATCCAGAGCAAAAGAACCTGTGGATACCACTGGGACATGCCATGAAGGGGATGACAGACCAAGCCACATAATAGATTCCTTTCCAAATGAGGATGTAATCTGATCCAGGGCTTGTTGTAGGGCCAAATCTTTCTTCGAAATGTTATCTTCGCTGGACTCGCTTCCATCTGACTTAGACTTCTTTCTACCTTCAGGAAGATAGAAACTGAGATTGTTAACGATCCACTTATCAAGACATGCAACAAAGTTGAAAATGCTAATTCTATATTACATTCACTCAGATTTTACAACAGCAGACAGAATCAAATCTATCTTACATGTTGCATCTAACCATACTACCAAGATAAATTACACTGCACATTATTCATTATCATACAGCATGGTAATTGAAAACCAGAAATTTAATTACATGTTGATTGACTCATGTCTCTTATAACATGCCAAAACATGGAAATAGAGTTACACAACAGTATTGACAACAAAATCATAAATTTCAGAACTCCCAAACTATGCTTTTGTCAAGCAAAGTACTTTCAGCACCTTTACTAGCGAAGTCGCGAAACTGAAAAGATGTCCCCAATATCCCTGTCCTAAAGCCCTGCACAGATTTGACAAATAAATAATCAGCTAAAATGAGTTAATTACAAATGCACGAAACACATAAACTATAGAAGAAGCATATAAGACCCTGAAAAAATATTTATACAAAACATACATTTTCTTGAGATAAACAAACACAGAAAAAAGACATGCCCATATTTCTACTTTCCCATTTGATTGCCCGGAAAATGAAAGCCCAGAAAGGGTTTAAAAAACAAGAAACTATTGCAAGCACTTCTGTTTTTGTTTCTTGGAAACAAGCTAACTCAACTCCATTGAGCCAGCCAGCTGCAATATGCTCCGTTGAATGGAGATAATCGTGTTTTTGGGTCCAAAAACTTAGTTTACAAACTTCCATTTCTGAAACAGTCCTAAACTTTCTTGGTGACCAAACAGGGTGTAAAAGCAACAGGGTCCCAAAACAAACATTAAAAAAGAAAAGCTCTAACAAATGGATGGAGAGAGTAACCTCTGGAACGAACAGAGAGCGTTTTAGAAAGGAAGCGCTCCGAAGAAGCCTCGCCATAGACGGGTACCCTCCACCCCCAGAAGACAGCTTCTTCGGAATCGAAATAAAAAAGAGATAAACTGAACAGAAACTTAACTGTCACAAATATGCCTCTCCATGCACGTGCAAGTATGAGAAACAAAAAGAAGAGAAGAGAAGACAGAGAGTCTCTGGTTTTTAGGGTTTTTGGTTTGGTTTCCCGTTTCCCTCCCTTTTGTGAGTCACTGAGTGTGAGTTTATTGCAGAGTGAATAAATTGGGCTGTTTGGGCCGTATGTGCTGTATTGGAACTGTGGGCCTCATTTTTAAGCCTGGAATATTCAAGGGCCCACCATTCTTGGGCTGATAGGTATAATAAAGAAAATGGTAAAAACCCATTGAGATAAATACGTAAATTTCAATAATGCTACATACTACATGTAAATTTCACAAATATCTTTAGAAAAAATTGATGGGATGATGAGTAATGCTACATATTACACTTAAATTTCACAAATATCTTTAAAAAAATTGATGTGGCCAGGTCTAGTAACCATTGAATATTTCTTTTAACAATGGTTGATCAAATAGTTATTAGACTCTTATCACGTCAGCTTTGCGAGATATTTATAGGATGTTTGTGTGATATGTAGCATTAGTTGTCATTGACTACTAATGTTTAAAGAGATATGTTATATACCACACCTTTTTTTTTTTTGGGGGCATATCCACACAAGGGTAAGAGAAGGGAGAATTCGAATTAGTGACATCCGCGTCATGAGGCGTGGTTCACAGCCGATTGAGCTACCCCCCACACTTTTAGCTCACATTGTTGATCAGTTATTAAATTTTTTTTTTTTTTTTTAACAATGACTAATTGATAGTGTCACATCAATAAAGTAAGATAAAAGTGTAGTATATAACCTTACTCATTTTTAAATAATTTGGAATTTCTAACATGGCATGACTCATTTGTTATGCCACATGTCACTATATGATTGGATGTGACATGAAGCAACGTTAGTATCTAACAGCCACATATGATGTCTTTTTATCAAAGGTTGAATTGATCATCAGCAAAAGGCCCTACAATCCTAAACTTTTTCTGCTTGAAAAAGAGTCAATGCAGCTTTACATGGAGTATGAGCGCAGAGCGCTTGAGTAAATGATGTGCTCCCTAAACAAATAGCTTTATCTTTATTGGTAGAACTTTTTTGGACCGTGGTTTCTTAAAATTGGGAATTTCACCCAATTCCTCCTATCCTTTGTAATTTGGAAAGGGGATGTAAGGAACCTAATAAAACATGGCCCTTGCCTGCTCGAGCCTCTCTCTCACTTTTTTTTTTTCTTTTTAATTTAAAATTTTCCAATTCATTTTATAAACTAAGAATATAAATTTCACCAACTTGATATGTCATCCATTACCACGTAAGGCTGTCATCCAGCAGCCCATCATCTCATCTCGAAGAACCAGCTTTCTAGTTTGTGATTTGCCAGCCAGCGAAGCAAGCGACGAAAAATAGACCAACTGGACCTCTCCATCCCACAAAGCTCTCTCTCTCTAATAGGTTACCAACCATTACCGTCACCGAATAATCGGTGATGGTAACGGTCGAAATAAACTTAGTCAAGATGAAGTCGGTGAAATTACCGACTACCGTCACCGATTCCCCCACACCCACCCCTAACTAGGACACAACTTTAGTTTAATAAACTGCCACATGAACCCTCATTTTCATGAATAGGAAAAAACAAAAACAAAAAAACAAAAACAAAAACATCATTTTCATGAAAGGAAAACGTACACATATTCTCATTTTCACACTTTTAAGTGCAGTCCTTGACGTGTCAAAATCAAAATCTAATAATAATTTTTATACTGTCACATCAAGAAGCATGCACCTAAAAGTGTAGAGAAGGTGTGTATCATTTATCTTTCATATAATATGAACTGTCACGAGTGTAAGACGGTTGTACGAGCAGCATCTCAACAACTCAAGGAATTAGTAGAAAAAACAATGCCGACAAAAATAGCAAGACCAAGACTGATGTCTTTCCAAGTCAAAATAGTAGGCATCGCATCGGGAGATTTTGACATGCACAGAATATTACTAGGAGACTAAAACAGAATTAACACCATATAGAATTTCAACATCGACGACTTGCTAGACTAGTCTAACCACCCACAACAGTCGATCACACAATTAGTCGCAAAATGTTGAAAACATAATGCTAGCTCAGCAACAGGTCAAACCATTCAAGAGAACATGAGAGCAATCAGAACACAAGGACTACAAAGACATATCTATGTTTTTGTTTGCTTGGATAATACAAAAACATAGATATATACTAGAAGAGTTTCTGGAATCATTCACATTCAAATGACCATTACATGCATCAACAAATCATAGCACATCTCTCATTAATGTAAAAACCAGTCTCTTCAAACCAACATGAACAAAAAGGAGAAAAAAGGCTAAAAATCATTCATCATATGACATAAGGGAAAAAAAAATATAGGAGTAAAAGGAACCATCCAAAATCGCCAGAAAACCCCTTTTTGATCAACATTGCAGTGACCCCATCACAACTCTCATG